>NC_068297.1:27818821-28155071 GCF_025860055.1 Xyrauchen texanus | reverse complement strand
TGTTACTATATTGTGCCTTTTAGCATGGCTGGAATGTGGAATTGGCCAATCCAGGACCAGAACTATCTGTTTTTTGTTTTTAAAGTATTCCTCTTCATCTAGTTCTTTTAATCATTCAATGAAAATGTACTCCTCCTCTGTATATTTTATTCCAGTTTATTTATGATGGGAAGATTGTGTGGTAAGTAAGCCTCTCTCTGAGTTACTGTAAATTATCCTGATTGGTTTAAGGCAGAGATCAAGTTCTAATTGGCTGTCACCACTGCTGTTCCTGCAGGTGGGAGAGTCTGGTGCTGATCATCATGTATGTTGGCTACATCATCATCATGAAGTGAGTCCTCTTTCATTGTGTGTACTCGCATATCCAAATACATGCTCAGACAATCATGCAGTAAACAGTATTTGTGATGAGAAATTCACAAATTCATTCATCCTTGTTCTGCGTAGAACATAAAAATAATGCATGGTATGTAGAAGTCCCTGTAACATTTACATAGTAAAACTGTGGTGAAATATGGAAGCTGAAGATACGTTGTCACAATTAATAAGAACTGTATGGCAATAACATGCATTAAATAAAATGTAAAATAATACGACTCGTGAGGCCGCCAGGTGATCTTGCGTGATTAATGTTCAGGTTTTTTCATTTGTTTTCCTTTTAAGGTTTAACTCTAGCATGCAAAACTACTTTGCTGGGAAGGAGGATAAGAGTGTCGCCAATGGTAATACGGTCATCAGCGAGATGGAAGATGGTAATGCATATTATCAGCAGTTTTGGGATGATCCATCCTGGCCGTTACTTAGTCGAGGTAAGGGTAACTAGACAGGCTTCCTCACGGGCTAACAACTAACTCTACTTGTAATCAAACACTTTGCCTCTAAAAAGCCATGTCTTTTAATAATTTCTTTTTTTTGTTTTTTCCTCTCTAAATGAACGCCACTCTGCCATCTCTTTTTCTGCTGTTTAAGAAACCTACGGCAACAGCACGCTCTCTGAAAGCATAGCCACCTGACATCTCTTATGAGAGGCTGACACTTTACTTTCCTTCTGTGTGACTGTGGTGCACTTTCTTTTTCAGAGCGCACCCCTTGTTTGTCCTGTAGTGCAGCTCTAACCGTTGTGCTGCGTGGTGCTCTGTCACACCCCCCCTGCTGAAGCCTGTCTGTTTAGCCTTACTAAATCTGCCCTGGCTCCTGTCTTATCCTGCAGTGCTCTGTGTGTGGATGTTCACATCTTATCTGGTATCTGTCACTGTGTGTGCATAAGGTTTCTATACATTATACTGTATAGTGAGGTTTAGTGAAGAAATCTCTCCACGGCAAAGGCAGGTGAAAAACTGATAAGTTAAAAGAATAGAAATAAGCTGTCATGATTTACCCCCCTAATATACTGGTCTGTCTTATCAATAGAACACAGTTGATAGTGACACAATTTAAAGCTTGAAAAAGGACCCAAAAGTATCTAAAGGTAGTTCATATTTCAAGTCTTCTGAAGGCATTTGATATGTGTTGGTGGGAAAAAAATGCTAAATGTAAATTTAATTTTCAGTAAAAATCTTGACTTCTGTTAAGTTTGTGCGCAGTTGCTTGCATGTTCACCTGAGAACTCGTGTTTAGCTTTTGAAAGTCATATGGGTTTGGAACGACATGAGGGTGAGTGAATTATGAAAATTTAAATTTAAGCAGTGAACTCATCCTGTTGCGTCCTGTAATAATGTTAAGGGTTTCATTGCATGTCAGTGTTGTGTGTGTGTTGATTGTGAATGACAGTATCCAGAGGGGTGCAGCGTTAGGCCTACAGTGTTTCCCAGCAGGAATCAGACTCTTATTAAATGACATGAGCTTTAAATGAAATCTGTCACATATGCTTTGGCTTTTCAGTGTGTTTGTCTGTGTGTGTTCATGCTGGTGTTTTGTGTGCATGCTAATATCAGTATTTTTATCTTGTTTTCCATTTAAAAGTATCAGCTTATGCTTAAAACAAGATTAATTGACTTGAAAAGCAAATTTGCATATTTTGAAGTTTGTTATTTGAGGGGCTTTCTCAGCTAATATTTGTACAGTATATGTGATTAATTCAATTATTGCCATGTCTTTTAATTAGTTTGACATTTTAAGACATATTTTCAGAGAATATCTTGAGTTAGGTTTATTTTTCATACCACATTGCCATCGTTTTAAGCATAAATCCAATAATGTTTAAATAAGATTAGTGCTTAAAACAAGAAAAAGTAAGAAAAATTAATTTTAAAGGGATGGTTCACCAAAAAATGAAAATTATCTCATCAATTACTCACTTTCTTTCTACTGCAAAACACAAAGATTTTTAAAAGAAAATTTCAGCTCTGTAGGTCCTCACAATGCAAGTGAATGGTGACCAGTCTAAAAGTAATTGAAGTCTCCAGTGATTACATGCATGTCCTCTGAAGTGATGTGATATGGTGTGGGTGAAGAACAGGAATCTTTAAAGTAGATTTTTACTTTAAATCTACACTTTCACTTACACATACACATTCTGGTGTAGAAGTGACTTTCATTTTCACATTAAGCCACCTACTGGTTGGGTCTGATCAAAGGTGGAGATGGACTTCAGTATTGATCTGTTTTTCACACACACCCATCATATTGCTTTAGAAGACATTGATTTATCCACCGGAGTCATGGATTACTTTTATGCCTACTTTGTCATTTTTGGACCTTCTGATTTCTGGTCACCATTCACTTGCATTGTATGGACCTACAGAGCTGAGATACTCTTCTAAAAATCTTCATTTTTGTTCTGCAGAAGAAAGTCATACGCATTAGGAATGGCATAAGGTGAGTAAATTATGAGAGAATTTTTACTTTTGGGTGAACTATTCCTTTAATCAACAATAAATGCTATTGTATTTATTGTAAACAAGTCTTACACTTTTTTTTATTAAGTAAATGTATCTTATTTTAAGTATGTTTCGATATTTTTACTGAAAAACAAGAACATTTTGATTAGGAAATTACTTTAGTTTGCAGTGCAATTGTTGTAGTTATTGGGATCTTTTTTTTGTTCTCAAGGTTGGTTTGACAGGTGTGCGTTTTGTGAATGTGAGCACTTGTACAGTATGTATGTGATTGAGTGTGAATGCCATGTGAAGATGCACTTACCACCTCTGTTTTTCATACATGTTCATAGTAAAGCCTAGTAAAACATGCACTCGGGTGTCTGTGGTGAGGGTGGATGAGATGATAAATTCTAGTCCTCCGCACTATCGCTTCCCTGAAGCCGGCCTGAGGGTCATGATCACCAACCACTTTGGGCCCAAGACACGTCTGCGTATGGCAAGCCGCCTCATCATAAACGAGGTAGGAACATCACTCTCTACACAAGGACAAGGAACAAAAACTTTTCTAAGAAAAAGAAACTATAAGCCATCCATTTGGATGCACATTACATGTGTTGTTCCAACCCCATATGGCTTTCTTTCATTGAACACAAAAGAAAATGTTAGACACAATGACAGCATGACACCATTCACCTTGTGAACAATCAATTCTGATTGATAAAATCAAGACCAATCCAATTTGTTTTTGTTGAGTATTCTGTTTCACATGGATATTATATATTGCAGAAGTAAAATGTGTTGCAAACTGCATTCTCATAGTATTCAACTGATGTGCAGTCGCAGATGTGTGTATACCAACTATTTTACAATGGGTTTGAATGTGGTTTATGCACTCAGAATTCAGAATCCACACTATCTGTTTTATAAAAGCATATATAGCACTGTGAACCCAGAGATGAACCCACTGTGAACCCAGACAAACCTGAGTTCAGAAGAGCTTATGGACCACCCTTTGTTGGCTTCCTTAGCGCTGCAGAGTTCTCACACCAGGCACCCCAGTTCTGAGTGTGAGACTTAGTAAACAGTTTCTATAAATACAGTATCCACTCTCTGGCATTCAAAGAATGGTGTTCTTCCCCAGCCTCAAAGACTGCCAAGGAATCTGATAGAGACATGCCAGCTAGCTAGGAGAGAAATGAGCCTGGGAGGGGGCCTGGGTGGCTCCGCAAGTAAAGACACTGACTACCACACCTGGAGTCGCAAGTTCGAATCCAGGGCGCACTGGGTGACTCCAGTCAGGCTTGCTAAGCAACCAATTGGCCCAGTGACTAGGGTAGGTAGAGCCACGTTGGGGTAACCTTCTTCTCGTGGTCACTATAATGTGGTTCTCATTCTCGGTGGGGTGCGTGGTGAGGTGTGTGTGGATGCCACGGAGAATAGCATGAGCCTCCACATGTGCTAGGTCTCCACGGCAACATGCTCAACAAGCCACGTGATAAGATGCCAGACTAAGTAATGTAATGTAAGACTGTCTCAGACATGGAGGCAACTGATATTCGTCCTCTGCCACCCGGATTGAGTCACTACGCCACCATGAGGACCTTTAGTACATTTGGAATTGGACATACCAAATTGGGGAGAAAAGGGGAGAAAATCCACACAAAAGGGAAAAAATGAAATGAGCCTGGGAGTGGTGTTGATTTAATCATGGATAATCTTAAAGGTCACGGAAGGTTGTCAATCTTGTTGCATTTAAAAATATAGTTGAAAACCGATGTCTCCGATACTCTCACGATATCTGCCATTGGTCGGACAACAGATTGTCCCACCCCAAACTTACACCACTGGTTGTGCCTGTGTTGCTATGTTGGGCTAGTCAGGAACCACAAACAAATAGCAATGTTTTTAAAACGCCACAATGTTCACGCTTCAGGAAAATTTACCTAAAAATGGTGCATATTTTACAATGTAGAACTGGTCATGTAAATTTAAATTATGACAGTTTGTGGTGCAAGAAACCTTTTAAAAACAATATATATAATGTACTTCGGTGAAAAATATTTGATACAAAAGTGTAATATGGTTTCAATATATCTTCATTAAAAAGACTTGTGTAAGTTGATTTAATAGTGAATTTTGAAGCAGTTTTTAAGCTTTACTATTTGCTCTATGCATACAGCAGCAGCGGCTAATGAAGACTGCTAATGGTGTGGACGCAGTGCTGGTTGCTGATAAGACAACTGACACTATGGAAAATGGCAATGTAATGGAGGACAAGCTCACTGAGGAGCCGGAGAATGAGATATCATCTCCCTTCAGCCTTCCTGGTAAGATGATTTGACTTTTTCTCACATTTGAGAAAAACACAGTATTTAGCCTCATGCTGTGACTGATGCCATTTGACATCACTCAACTCAATGTATTTTGACTGTTTTAGATAAGTTTTTATCTGTTCTTATGCCGTGTCCTAGCCAGCAGTGTGTCCATGGTAATGGGAAAAGGTGGACATTTTAAAATGGACTGGATAAGTCATGGAATATAAGTTTTTGAAGTTATGGAAAAAAATTATGGACATTTCTATGGTAAATATACATTTTTCAAGTTATGAAACTTTATTATCTGCTCTAAAATATTTAATCGGCAAGAAATGTTTCTATAAATTGGGATCTCTGTAAAAATTATTTTTAAAAATGCTTATCCAGTCCTCACAAATGAATGAAAACATTATGGAATGACCAATACATCTATTATCCAAAGCGTGTGAAACCATGAACGCTCTGTTTATGACTGTAAATTCGGTTCCCTGAAAGGAGGGTGAAGCCCTTTACAATCATGCAAATCTATTGGCTGATGGCACTTTGCGCTCTGCCCTGAAGTGCGGAAATAATCCAAAGCACAATGCAATTTCAACTGAAGGGAAGAGAGAGCATCTCTCAAACCCTTAACAGCGAGAATTCGGTAGTGCAGCAAGCAGACGCAGCATCTCGTTCCCTCCTTTCAGAAAACCAAGGTAACAGTCGTAACCAGAGCACGCTCCCTTTCAAGTCGGTCACTTTGACACTGCATCAGTTTCTGATGCTATAGGGAATCTATACCATTGTGCTTTCTACTGATTGAAAACACATCCTGTGCTACTAACCAATAGGGTAGAAAGCGCAGACACAAACTGCTTCATACTGAAAAATAGGAAGAAAGGAGAGCTGAAATACCCCACAAAGAGGTAGAAGTCAACAATGAAACTAACCATTGGTTAGTGAAGCATTGAATACAAAAACATACACAAGTATATGACAATAACCACACTCACAGCAGGTAAAGCAATAATGGGCAGAGACTGATAATGGCAAAAAAAGCTACTAGACATGCATAATAAATGGTGCCGAGCGGACACAAAGAAATCAACTCTCAATCAACTCTTGCAGCCAACATCTGAGAAGAGAGAGCGAAAGAATCCATGATTTAGAATCTGGCGAAGGTGTTGGGGGAAGGCCAGCTTACTGCCAAACAGATGTCCTGCAAGGACAACACTCACCCAAGCCCAGGATGAATTCAGTACAGTGTGAAATTCTTTGAACACCCTCCAAAGCAAACAAAGAGCTGCTCTGACTCATACGATCAACATACATGCACAGTGCCCTCACAGGGTAGGGCGACTGCGATTACTGTGCCTCGTCACAGATGCTCTACACCAGGAAGTGCTTGCTCTTTTCCCAGTTGACCTGAAGCACGAAGTCCCTGTGCGCACACAATAGAACTCGCGAGTGAGCTAGGATCAGCCGAGATAATCTAGGATGCGAATGTCCTTCACCCTTAGTGGGACCGGGGCAGCCTCTGCAACTTTGGTAAAGATATAAGGAGACAGGGAAAGACCAAAAGGGAGGACCTTGTACTGATATACTCATCCATCGAAGGCAAACCAAACCATCTGTTGGGAGTGGTGGTGGCTAAAGCACAGAGCTGTTAATCAGAAGGTCACAGGTTCTGACCCCACGGCCACCACCATTGTGTCCTTGAGCAAGGCACTTAACTCCAGGTTGTTCCGGGGGGATTGTGCCTGTAATACTTGCACTGTAAGTCGCTTTGGATAAAAGCGTCTGCCAAATGCATAAATGTAAATGTAAATCTGGTGAGCTAGATCGCGCAGCCGAGACTGATCATCCCGATGAGCCAGCCTCTGCACTGATGACACCAGGGAGATGATTGATTTCATCATGACTGGGGTGGGTGGTTTGTGGCGAAGCAGGGCAGTGAGGAAACTGCTCCTTTACTGACTAACTAGGTGCTGGGGCCCAGAAGGCACCCGGTGATGTTGTGAGGGTACTTGCCTTGTGGTGTTCCAGGGGCAGGAGTGGAGCCCATATGCTTACCTGGGTCAGGCCAGTCAGAGTCAGAAACCTTGTCCCTGGGTCACCTGTCCTAGGGCCTCTTCGAAACCTGTCCAGGGTTCTTGGCAGCCAGTTGACAAGCAGGTGGTGCTGCATTCCTGCCTCTTTTCAGAGGCTGGGCTCCGATGGTGGGGGGGCCGGGGCCGATGCCACAGAAGGACGGCCTCGGCGAGAGGCTTGTAGGCGATTGAGTCACGCAGGATGTTTAATGGCCTCTGTCTGCTTCATCGTCGAGAACACTGTTGAAACCTCCAAAGAGCCCCCCTTGGGAGATGTGCACAAGAAGGTGGACCTTCTCTGCGTCGCACATCTCTGCCAGGTTGAGCTACAGGTGTTGCTCTTGGACAATTAAAGTGGACATTTTCCAACCCAGGGTCACCTGTCCTAGGGCCTCTTCGAAACCTGTCCAGGGTTCTTGGCAGCAAGTTGACAAGCAGGTGGTGCTGCATTCCTGCAGGAGGATCTTTTCAGAGGCTGGGCTCCGATGGTGGGCGTGCACCTCAACTTTTGTCACCCGTAGAGCGAGGTCGGTCATGGTGCACAGTTCCTGCATGAGACCTGGGTCGGTCCTAGCCTCGTGCAGGTCTTTAAGCGCCTTGGCCTGGTGAATCTGAAGGATGGGAATGGTGTGCAGGGCGGTGGCGGCCTGACCCGTGGTGTTGTAAGCCTTTGCCACTAACGATGAAGAAAACGGGACTGGGGAAGCTTTACATATTCCTTGGCCGCTCTGCTATCGAGGACGAGCTTGCGAAGCGTGTACGGGTGGAAAAAGGCACCTTCCACGACTTTGCAAGCTCCTCGTGCACTTCCGGGAAGAAGGGCACCAGGGCGGGCGCAGCCAACCAAACATCCAGTGCCCCGAGCACTCACAGCTGGTTGGGTTCCACTCAAGCCAATGTTTGCAGCCGCCCGGGCAAGCATGGCTGCCAGATCAGCATCTGCTCCTTCCTGAGCTCTACTGCCCGAGAGCAGGTGCTTGGTAGACTCGTCCGCTTCTGAAAGCAGGAGCCCACCCTCTGATACAGCAACTGACAACTCATCCTTGTCGCGAGCCGCAAACGAGACATTAAATCCACCCTGAGGCGGACCGCCTGTCTAGCTCGTGAACATCGTGCTGGGGGATGGGAGGTCTGCGGGAACTGAGCCGGAAGTAGTAAGTAATCCACTCGGTGTGAAGAGGTGCACTATCAACAACAAAGCGTATTTTCTAGTGTCCAGAAAGGAGAGATGTGGAGCGCCAAGCGCCATCTGCCAATAGTTTGACATTATTTGACAGCACTTCAGAGATCATCACTCCTGGGACAAGCTTCCCATAGCATCAGCAACTGAGGTAGCGTTGATATGACCAACTTAAAAGAGAATTTTATAGGTAAAAGCAATGAGTCTGAGGGGCAGATTCACTAAACAACAGTGCCACTTTTGCACGTGGTATTTCAGCGCATATTCACTAACCACCCGCAATTAAATTTAGTGGGCACAATCAATGCTAAAATTGAGTCACTGTCATTCCTTTCCGCACAAACACGCCTCCTTTCTATGTAATTTAGGCTCATTAAAAGATTGCACATCATTCACAAAACTCCTGTGCAGGGATGTAATTTGCCCTGCACAAATTACATCGCCCTATTACTGCCAAAAAAAAAAAAGTAGGCGGTAATTTAATTTTTTTTAAAGAACGGTTCATATTAGCAGCAAATAATCAAATAACCATGAAATAGAGAAGAGCATTATAACCTGGCATATATCTAGATGTGGGCGATTCTCCATTTTGTGGGCACATTTGCTCACAAAAGTCGCAAGTTCGAATCCAGGGTGTGCTGAGTGACTCCAGCCAGGTATCCTAAGCAACCAAATTGGCCTGGTTGCTTGGTAGGTTAGAGTCACATGGTGTAACCTCCATGTGGTCACAATTAGTGGTTCTCACTTTCAATGGGGCACTTGGTAAGTTGTGCATGGATCGCGGAGAGTAGCATGAGTCTCCACATGCAGAGTCTCCGTGGATGTGTCATGCACAGTGAGCCACGTAATGAGATGCGCGGATTGACTGTCTTAGAAGCGGAAGCATTTGAGACTTTTCCTCCCACCCGGATTGAGGTGAGTAACTGCACCACCACGAGGACCTACTAATTAGTGGGAATTGGAAATTCCAAATTGGGAGAAAAAGGGATAAAAAAAAAAATGGTATGGTCTGATTGCCTATATTTTAACGATTCAGGGATATTGCAGTTTTAAATTGAAATGTCTTTTCAGTTTAGTTTCTTGTTTTCACTCTACATTTTCACACTTTTTTATTATTTTGAGTTTTAGTATATTTTTTTATTTCGTTTTAGGATTTCAGGGCTGATGTAATCGTGTGTGTGTGTGTGTGTGTCATTTTAAATGTTAAATGCTGTTCTCTTGTCTGTCTGTCATCTAGTGGCAATTTTATGTTTGGTGAAGGCTGGTTGTATGTTTTATAATGTACTTTGTAATTTATTTATTTTTTTTTTTATAAAATAAAAAATCATGGATTTATTTTAGTTTGTTTTTTCCAATTATGTTACAGCGTAAATGCTTTTTATTTATGTTTCAGTAAACAAAATGGTTTTAATTTTATTTATTTTTTTCATTTTTGATGAGAATAAAACTGATTCTTACAGTATTTTGCTTTTGGAGTGTACATAAAAAAATTATTGAAGCTTGAAACTTGTCACATTGCCTGGTTAGGACACAGTGTAATCTATGAGCTCAATGCATTGGTTATTCAGTTCAGAGTACAGCAGTATTGTGATACAATTTTATGCAAATCACATGATAAATCTCTTTGAATGGATCTCTTTTTGGGGGGATTTAACCATTCATTGACTTTATTTAGAATGGCTGTAATGCATTGTATGCAAAGTTTTCTTATGAGCTATGGTTTCATCCAAGCGATTGTGCTGGGCTGCCCACCCAGTGAACTCCTAAATCACCATAAATAACAGGATTGGCTGGTCATGTGAATGGCATGAACAAAAAAAGAAGCTTTTGGTAGAGCTATAATTGGTGATCTGCTGTACTCAATGACTGTAGGGGGCTGTATGGATAGAGTCAAGCTTTTCATCTCCTGGCCTATTTTGGTTCTGCTATATTTCACCGTGCCCAACTGTGCCAAGCCACGCTGGGAGCACCTCTTCATGTTGTCCTTCTTCCTCTCTACACTGTGGATTGCCATCTTCTCCTACTTCATGGTGTGGATGGTGAGTCTGTGTGTGTATGTACGCACAGTTTGTACTACAAACATGAATGATACCTCAAATTATGCGGCTTGTTGAGAGGTAAGATATTACCTCCTAATCAATCAGACTTATTTTTTTAAAAAACAATTCTTTGACTTTTTGCTGATTGTAAGTCATACTGCTTTCATGCATGATACATCACTGTTGCAGCAGCACATGCATTTCATTGAAACTCTTATGTGGATTTGCTATGCGCAGGTCACAATCGTTGGATATACACTTGGAATCCCAGATGTTATAATGGGTATCACTTTCCTGGCTGCTGGCACCAGTGTTCCAGATTGCATAGCAAGTCTTATTGTTGCACGGCAAGGTACAGCTCTCTTTTTGTAATTTTCCTTGCTTTCCTATGCTGTCTGATGTCTCATTCATTTTTTAGATGACTTTTCCAACTCTGGCTTCATGTCTTTGTGTGTTCAGGCCTGGGGGACATGGCTGTCTCCAACACGATTGGCAGTAATGTCTTTGATATCCTGGTTGGACTCGGCGTTCCCTGGGGCATCCAGACAATGGCTGTCAACTACGGCTCTGTGGTTTCTGTCATTTTCTCACTTCTCACACATGCACATACACGCACACACATAAACCTACAACGGCAGTGAAATTACTTTTTTTTTTGTTTCCCCAGATTCAGATCAACAGTAGAGGATTGGTTTACTCTGTGGTGCTGCTACTGGGCTCGGTGGCTTTAACTGTGAGCAAACATCTTAAGAACAATTTACCTTAAAGGTCCGTGTATCTTTTGGTCATTTGATTTTCCTTTTAGAATCGGGTATTAAAAAACAAAAAACAAGTGGCTATTTGATTTAAAATACAACCATTAAAATACAAAGCATTTCTCTTTTTCAGTGTCAAAAAGGGATGTGATATTTTAAAAATAATTTGAGTTTAATTTTCTATTTCGGATAACAAAAAATAAAATTACTTTAGAAACAGAAATGAAAAAAGGACTGTTTGTTCATATTCCGAGTGGTCATTTACGTGACGAGCACCAATGAGGACGGAGCTGTGTGGAAAAAAATTAAAAAGTACGTGCTATGTAATTGAGCGTGATCATAGAGCGTGATACATGGACATGGAGCAATACGTTATAACCACCAGCCACAACAGCAGCACACAGCTATATATATCTGAATAACAGGAGGAGCCAACCAACTATTAACTTAACGCTGCTATTTATTATTAGTTTTTCCAGTGGGTTGTCACAAACACTAGAGACAAGAAATCTTTAATACATTTTTATGAATTATGGTTTTGGTAAATCAGAAGAAATAAACAGAACAATGCATGTACATGAGAGAGAATACATTTAATTTAAACCAGTACGGTCAAAACAATATACCAAAAGACAGTCTGTAAAGTAACCAATAGAAAAAAATGACAATAAACATAAAAAAAACTTAGCAGATTGTAGATGCGTGATTAATTAGGCAAGTATGGAATCACTACCATGAAATTTTGAAATGGTCAATGTTTAGGACGATGGCCATATCCCTTCGATGTTGAAGAGAAAATCCACTCATACAAAAAAATTGAAAGTCACCCTACAACTGCTCTTCAATTACTCCAAAAAAATAAAATAAAAGATCGTGGTAAATCTGGATATTTAATAATCCACAAGGCAGTTGCAGTGAGAACAATCCATTGGGGGAAACCATTTGATATTCACATATGTATTGCCTTTGCAACTACATTTAAAAATTCAAGATGACCACACATAAAACAAGATTTAAACAGTCCATATGATTGAACTGGAAACAAAGTTTCTCAATAAGGACTCCTTTGAGTTTTGCTTGAGGTGTAAGGATAATCCCATGCTTCCCTCTTCCAAACAAACTGACGACTTCTATCATACATGCCAGATTATATACTAGGGGTTTTAGCGCACAAGCGCCCCCTAGTGATGAGTATGATACGAAATACAAATGTAACTAAGACTGTTACAACGTTGTTTTCCAAAACAATAAAAGAGTCTCTCTCAGGGATGAAGACATGACAGCAGAAAAACTAAGTTGCATTTTCCAGGTTCAGTTCACCTATGCGGCAGCCATAAAAGGCAAACATGCCACACACAAAAATCATACAAATATTTTAGTGAGGCTAGCCTAACGTTAACCCCATTAAAGTTAGTGGAGGTGTTGTCTAACTTTAGTGGACAGTCAGAAGTCTGCCTCGTCGTGGATTATCCCTTAACGTTACATACTCTATATGTAACGTTATCTAATCATTTAGAGATTTAGCATTTGAAGAATTTAACCTCTCAGTAGTCACTGGAAAATATCCTGGAAAATGCAACTTAGTTTTTCTGCAGTCATGTCTTCCCTGAGAGAGACGCTTTTATTGTTTCGGAAAACAACGTATTGCTCAATGTACATGTATCACGCTCTGATCACGCTCAATTACACAGCACGTACTTTTTTCTTTTTTTCTACACAGCTCCGTCCTCATTGGCGCTCTTGTCACGTAAATTACCACATCCGGTCTCGGAATATGAAAAAACGGTCCTTTTATTTTTTGTTTTCCGAAATGGAAAATTAAACAACTTATTTTTAAAATATCACTCATCCCTTTTTGACACTGAAAAGAGAAACGCTTTATTTTAATGTTTGTATTTTAAATCAAATAGCCACTTGTTTTTTGTTTTTGAATACCCGATTCTAAAAGGAAAATCGAATGACCAAAAGATACACGGACCTTTAAACAACCAAATACAACTAAACTACAGATCGATTGTGTCCAATATTTTGGCACTAAATTAAATAAATATCTTTTAAAAAATTACAAAAAATTGATATTTATGATGTCTATGATAGAATTATGTAGATGATAATAAGTCATACACTTATTTATAGTCGTTAATCACAGTTGAATATAGTTATTATCAGTGACAATTTCTCAGGGCCAGCAAAGCCTTCTCCGCTGGTGTAAAATGCCTAATAAATACATCTTTTTTTCATCCTTTTCTCATTGTCCTTTTTGCACATGTATTTTCAATCGCTTTCCACTCCTAATTCATCTACAAATGAATAGCAAAAAACTAAGTTTATCCATTCCGAATTTATTCCTCGATGCTTACAAGCAAACTGTTTCACAAATCGCATGCCCGAAGACATGCTCCTTAGCTGAAGCAGCACTAGTCTGAGCTCCACCCTGTCAGGCCTTCAGGATCCCTCAACACTGCAGTGAATGGCATGAATCGCACTGAAGGCCTAGACTTAAAATGCACGGGCTGCGGCTGGTTATTGTTATTATTCGTAGTAGTAGTAGTAGTAGTAGTAGTAGTATTGTATTATTTATAATAGTAATGATAATAAATTGCTTACATTTCTTAATTATTCTAATAAAATAATTATGAGAATTCTATTAACTTTAATTTGATAAATGATTGTTAACAATAATTAAGTGTTATTGTTAATAATCTTATTATTATTAATAATTGTTGTTAATAATAATAATAATAGTGAAGTTTTACGATTATGTATAGTTACTAATTACAATTTATTAAATATTATTAATACAATTACTAATATGGATATTAGCAGGAATAAAAAAATATTATTAACATATAAATATTAATCTATGCAAAGTTGTTTCATGGTCTAAATGTTCACACGGTTATCTTTGTTTTGGTCTTAAATTGGTAAACGTACATTGCTTGGTGTTTCTTATTTGAAAAATCAATTGTGACCTTTATCGGTAGACCCAATATAAAAGAATCTATAAACAACTGAACAATGTTTGAATAAATGCAAAAATAGTAGTCTCTCTCTCTCTCTCTCTCTCTCTCTAAACAAAAATGTGATTTGCCCTTTTTCTATTTGATTTGGCATCCCCTATTCCCACTACTTACTAGGTCCTCGTGGTGGTGCGGTTACTCATCTCAATCCAGGTAGCAGATTGACAAGTCTCAGTTGCCTCCACTTCTGAGATGGTCAGTCCGCTGATCTTATCACGTGGCGTGCTGTGCATGACACCGCGGAGACTCCCAGGATGTGGAGACTCATGCTACTCTCCACGATCCATGCACAACTTACCACATGCCCCATTGAGAGTGAGAACCATTAATCGCAACCACGAGCAGGTTACCCCATGTGTGACCCTACCTAGCAAATGGGCCAATTTGGTTGCTTAGGAGACCTGGCTTGAGTCACTCAGCACGCCCTGGATTCAAACTCGCTACTCCAGGGGTGGTAGTCAGCATCAATACTCACTGAGCTACCCAGTCCCCCATGTGATTTGCCCTTTTTAATCCAATTTTGATTAAACCTGCAGGTGTTGGGCATCCACGTGAACAGGTGGAAGCTGGACTTTAAGCTGGGCATGTATGTGCTTGTGCTGTATGCCGTCTTCCTGTGCTTTTCCGTCATGATTGAATACAACGTCTTCACTTTTGTCAACCTGCCCATGTGTCAAGAGGATCTGTAAGGCCAGAGGATTTCCACTGGCTTGGAACCAAATTACCTCCGGGTTGGACAAACACCCACACAATATGCCCAAAATCCCCAACGAATGTCCTGTTAATGCAATTTCTCAAAAACATTAAATCTCACTACTGAGGTGCTACCATTCAACAAAACCATTGTCTCCTACTTGCATATCCTCACCACTGTGGCTCAGAAGGTGTTACTGTATTTCCAAGAAAAACTGGTGCTTTAAACTTCTCCACATCAGTTCCAGGAAATGACATTCTCCTCGGCAGCCCTATTTATAACGGGATACTCTTCTGAACCTCGGACAATTGTGATGCACCCCTCTAATGTTTTTACTGGATTATTCAGTACAGTGATTTCAAACGACACAATTACATCACAAACTGCACATATACACCAATGACAGAATGCTGCTCATTTCCATATGCATTAGCAATCTACATTTTCCAACTTCCTTTAGACTGTATGACATGAACATATACATAATGCACTTTATATATGGCATACGACATCTATATCATACTAAGTTATGTCCACCAGTATGAAAAATCTAAGTATGTCCTTGATGTGGTGCAATAAAGAGAGAGATTATGTTTAATTGCTGCCCACGGGCAAAAGATTTCTTCAGCTCGTTACACAGATTTTTTTGAGAAATGAAAAGCTTTCATCAAGTTACAGAATAACAGATGTGGAACATATTCTATATAGATCATGCAACAGGATGAGATCTTATGGAATTCTAATGAGCGGGACGATATATAGCCTGCTGGAAGAGAGGTCATCAAGAGGGGAGCAGCTTCTAACACATTGGAATTGAAGCTGTCCAATTGGAAACGTTTTGATTTCCCTTTTATAATTATATGCACCCTGCATTATCTAATGAATCTAACCAATCATGAAAGCACACATCAGAAGCTGCTGCTCACCTCTTTCTCAGCCCAGGGCAGACAACTCTCAGGAGAGCAATTTATATTGCGTGTTTTGTGGTGTGGAAGACTGATAACTGCAGCTGCTTTAATATTTCGCACAACATACAGACTAGATTATAAACGGGGATCTTGGAGTTTTGCAAAAATGCTACAAATCGATGCATCTGTTGTTTATATGTAAATATGATATAAATGATCCTGTGTAAAACAGTGCTTCCTTACAGATGGGAGGGGGGTGGATTTACATGTGTGACCCAAGCGGTTACTTTTTCTTTATTTACAGTGCACCCTGACCTCACACTCTGGAACTTTTATTATTGTTTGTGTGTAATGCATGATTTGGCACAAAGAAGCCATTTTTCGAAAGTGCATAAGCTGTATGAGCTCACAGTCCATGTCCCTGCAAGGGCAAATCTCACAAAAAATGTCCAAGTCATATTTACATAGAAAATTATATTTTGCATAAAGAAACCTGTATTTAGGGCTATCAAGATTTTCTGCATTATTTTAATGACAATTAAGCACATTTTCAACCCAATTTCTCATTACGGTAATATGTCTGGAGGTTTTACTTTTGATATAATTATTATTTTTCAATTGGCATAAAAGGTATTACAACAAATTCTAACATGATGTATAAAAATGACAATTGAAATAATATATCTATATATGATAATGCAAATTGGAGCGGGCTGGAAGAGTTCACCAAAAAAATTAAGTTCTCTCATTCACTCACCCTCATGCCATTCCAGATGTGTATGACTTTTTCTGCAGAAAACAAGTGAAGTTTTTTAGAAGAATATTTCAGCTCTGTAAGACCATACATTGCAAATCAACAGGGTCCAAAACTTTGAAGCACAAAAGCAGCATAAAAGTAATCCATATCTTTAGAAGAGATATGATAGGATGTGGGTGAGAAACAGATCAATATACAAGTACCTTTTCCCTGTAAAATCTCATCCCTGGAGAAATGCACGAAGAATGTGAATCACCAAAAAACAAAGACGATCTTTTGGGATAGAAGAGTGCTTAGGAGGGCTGTTTAAAAGTGAAGATTTATTGTAAAAAAAGAACTTAAATAGTGATCCGTTTCTCACCCACACCTTTTGTATTGCTTCTGAAGACATGGATTAAACCACTGGAGTCTTTATGTTCTGCCTTTATTTGCTTTTTGAGCTTCAAAGTATTGGACTCTATTAACACTCACTGTATGGATGTACAGAGCTGAAATGTTCTTCTTAAAAATCTTAGAGTTAAGCAGAAGAAATAAAAACATACACATCAAAGATGGCAGCAGGGTGAGTGAAGGAGAGCATTTTCATTTTTGGGTGAACTATCCCTTTAATTTTTGTAAAAATAATGCAAAAAACACAATGCAAAAAACTGTCCTAAAAATAGGAATTATTTTCTGTAAGCAAAGTAAAATTTTGGATTTATTTCTTTTAATTTTGTTGTGAAATATGACCCGGACATATTCTTGACTGGTTTCCCAATATGACCCATAAATGGCAGCTACTGGACCCCCATTCACTGGGACCCCCATTCACTGGGAGCAGGCTCAGGAGATCTGAACTTGAGTTTAGGGAGGTGTTTTTGTCACTCGTGGAAACTGTCTTCGTAAAGTGCTAAGAGGTGCCGTCACTGTTGTTGTTGTTGCGGTATTTGATGTACACAGTATATATGATATATGCAATCTCAGTCGGCGAGGGCCGAGTACGGGGGATTTATATTTTCATACAGCCATGTTTGTGAAAGCTGCTGCAATCGCCCACTGCTGTTACACATGCATGCAAAGTCTGTCATCTAATCTCACATCACATAATTGCCATTCTGTAGAATGTCAGCTTTAGTTTATTGTGACTATGTGCTGTGTGAAATGATGGTGATGTCATGTAATTACTTTTTCTCTTTTGTGGTTTCTAAGTGGTGATCTGATCTGCATGATGATTATTCAGCTGAAATATGTACACTGTATGGATGATGGGAGGTGCAATGAAAGCTGCTTCTAATGCCTGGTTGCCATGATTTATAGTTGCGAAGAGAAAGGCAGGGTTTAGAAGTCTTTTTTCCAGCATTACATTTTTCTTTGGTGCCTGTAAGTTATTACCAAACTTGTTTTTGTTTTTTTCCTCTCCATTGTGTATGGTTGTTGTTTTGGGCCGAGACATCTCAACCAGTGCAACTGAGAGGAATGGGTTCATTTATAAGAGATTTATTTGAATCTACACTGAATATTTTTGTCAGCATTCAATCCTAAAGGTATAGTTCACCCAAAAATTACAATTCTTGCATCATTTAGTCACCCATATGCAGTTCCAAATCTGACTGACTTTATTCAGTGGATGTTTAGCAGAATGTACATGCTTTTATATACAATGAAAGGGGATTTGTACTGGCTCTGTCAAGCTCCAAATATGACCAAACCGAACCGTAAAAGCATTCCATACAACTTGTGCACTATATTCTAAGTTATCTGAAGACATACAATAGCTTTGTGTGAGGAACAGGCTGAAATTTAAGTTTCACTGATAATCTTCCCCTCCTTCGTAGCGCTCATCTCATTTGCACTTGCATTCAATTCAAGCATAGTGCCTTAAAACATGATGTTAGATGTAAGTGATGAGACACAACAACCAATGATGTTTGATGTAGATGTTAAAAAGGATGCAAAATCTTGACATGCTGAATTAGAGGGACTGTGGAGTGAATAAGTACCAAAATTTGGATGTGTTTCTCACTCAAATCTATCATAGGGCATTTTATGGCATGGACAAGTCATTTGGTCAACTTTTAGAATATTTTATGGAGATTTTTGTCATTATTTGGAGCTTGACAGCCTCAGTCACCATCTACTTTCATTGTATGGAAAAGAGTAGTGTGAACATTCTCGAATCGTCAAAAATTATCTCGCCTTTTGTGTTACACAGAAGGTAGATCGTAGGCTTAGGAAAGTCATGAATGTGAGTAAATGACACGGTTTTCATTTTTGGATGAACCAACCTTTTAACTTGGTTGCAAATAATTTGTGCCATGCTTGATGTAAATGCTATCATTATATTTGAACAGAGATTAGTATTTTTTTTTACATTTAATTGTATTTTAAAAACTACTGCCTCTGAAGTGACTTGAAACATTATCAAACCACCCCAGAGTACATGACTTTGTTGCCAGTTGTATAGCACTCTCACATGAATCATCTTGAAAACTCATTATATGCCTCTTCCAAGGGGAAACACTTAAAGGAAAATGCTTCAAATGACTTCAATCTCTTACGCATGAATATACACACACGTATGAGATAACTTCTCATGCATTGTCTTTATTAAACACACATGCACAGATACATGTGCAACTGCTTCAAGACTGACTTTCTGCACTGAGTGGATTGGCATATAGTATACTTTCATCCAAACAAGTGTAGGAGTAGAGATCTTAATGAATGATGTTGGTGTGTAACATGAATGTATATTGTCTTACAAGCAATGGGTGTATTCAACCAGTGCATTTTACTATAAAGCAATAATCTAAAAAGAATATGAACAACAATATATGAATCATACGAGTATTGTATGGAGAGAAAATATTAAATTCTACAGTTTATAAATGTTTCTTGGGTTTCTGTCTTGCATTTGAACTTTGGCGCCCCCACACGTTGATTGCAGGTAGTGCATTTCTGGTAACTTTGTGTTCCGCTCTCTTTCCGTGTCCTAAAAACAGAATGGAATAACTTCACCTTCTTCCGTCACAAATGATCAACATTGACCCAAATGTCTAAGTGAAATTCTGATTCCGCTGTCGCTGCATTGTTAAATGAGACATTTACATGGAAAATATCTTCATGGTATGTCTAAGACCGCACAGCGTGACGGACGTAAGCAGTAACGGAAGTGCAATTGCCGCTCAGAGAAATCGTTTCCCCCCACTATACGCTGCACTGTATGGCGCTTACTCCGTGCCAAAATCAAACATTCGACCGACCGATCGAACGTCTATCCTAACGTCTATCCGAACGTCTTGTACTTTTGAGCGTCTTACCGAGCGGGTTGACCCACGTGACGACCTGACGTGACGTCAACGTCTTGAAAATAGCAGTTTTTTAACCATGCAAGTATCCAAGCTAATGTGTAAAGACTATAAATGGACGTGAAAGGCACTAAATACAGATGTTTTACCTAAAATACTCAACCATGTCCTGCATTCTGCTGCACTTCCCTGAATAAGCCTTTGAAAAAAAAGGTGTTGTAGGCTAGGCCTATTCTAAGTCTTTCTGAGGGATGAACTGAAAAAGATCACCTGTATATCATGACTTTCTCTGTATTTCATGACTCTAATGTTTCAAACACCAAACTCACCTATTGTAACTGTACATACATACAGTGGTAAGCTTTTTCTGTCGAACTAATTAATTATATATTGTCTGATATATTGTTTTACAAGTAAGAGTTAAAAGATATAAGAAAAATGATTTTAATTTAAAAGTTTTCAATGCCATATGGGACCATGTTGTCATTAATTGCCCATTCACTTTTCATGGTAAGTTACCATTGGTAACACATTGAGAAAGACGCAGTTAAGATTATTCAATAGACTTTGTTCATGATTTCGTTTTCTTCCTTCTGAAATTGCCTTTGCTGCCTCCGCTGACTCGTGGGCTGAGTTACTGTAACATAACAAGCTGTTGATGGTTTTGGATAGGCTACTCTGATAGATGAACTCTGATATATACATTTCTTCTGTCAGAGAGAGAGGTCACTGTTTCTAACATGAATTTTCACTGTCTCTCCTGTTCTCATCTTGTAAACATATTATTAAAGTGGTTTGCAGCATGGCATTATAATCGTCCCAAATCCTTGTTAATGTAGGCCTATAAAGACTTCTGAAAGATTGCATATTTTGACATTAGAAAGAGTGCTAATAATAGTATGTTAGAGACTAATATATATATAATAGGCTATATAATCATTATAATATATAATAATTATCTTAATCCTAATTTATGTTTCTGTATAAGCAATTTTTTTCACGGTTCTTATTCACGTTGGAGGGAAAAAACCTGGCCAATTCCTGAATATTGATTAATCTAAATTAGATAATGCAATTTTCCGAAGGGGTGCAACGAATAAAACGGGCGGAAACACAAGCACGAAACTTGTAGTCTTGTACATTGATAATAGTATACAATTTATTAATAACATACATTTTATTTATAAATTGGGTGTTCGATCAACTGACTGCATGCCGTCGGAGTTTCCAGTGTTGACAGCTCCGTAAAATATCCTTGGATGAGCTGTAGTTTTGCTGTAGGCCAAAGCCCGTCTACGGACATTCTCTGTAGGCCTATTATAGCTACTGAAAAGTACCTACAATACACAAATAACATTTTAAATTACTTCCGTCTATGAACAAATAAAGTAGCCTTGATGTCATAAATACAAAAGCACAGGCGTGCCGTTAGACATAGGCATCCGGGGCTTCAGCCCGGATGTTTTTTTTATAGCCCGGATCTCAAAAAATTGAATTTATTGATAATTATTATTATTTTTTAATAATTTTGTATTTATTTAAAAAATGTACCGGGTCTTTTAATCTATCCTTCGAATCATGTATTAAAGACGATTAAAATGTGTTCAAGCAGATCAAAGTTACTATGGTTACAGAATGCTTGTATTTAGAGTGTGCACCAGAGGAGAGAGCCTGAAAGAGTCATCGGTTAACTTACAGCTTTAGGGCTTGACTGTCATTGTTGTTTGTGGCTTCTGGTGGTAGCTATTATGGACATTAGACACTTTTTAAAAAGTAAAATAAGGAGTCATGAACGATACGAGGGAGGCAAGAAGAGTTATCTACTGGCGCCGTTCCCTCATCATTAAGCTCAGGTCGGTGAAGGCTCTTAAGCAAACCCTGGTCTAACTTACTAGCCCTGTAAGTTACTCACTGTGGTATTAATGCAGAACATGTACTGTATATATAAAGTACGTGGGACCTTACTATTTCGCCTATAGCTAATCCATTTTGTGAGCCATAATCCGTTTCTCGTGAGGAATGTAGATGAAGTAGCCTATACATCTGATTTGGCGATTGAAACACGATGTGTAAATTAACGTTATTCAGGGATGTAGTGGAGGCTAAACAGAATTAACAACAACTCATTCATTGTTTCATTCCTAACATTGAACTTCAAGTCAGATGACTATGCTGCGTTCATACCGGACGCGAATAGCGCGTCAGGCGCGAGTGTTAAGTCAATGCAAAGACGCATTACGCGCGTAAAATATTCCTGCGGCGCGAATGAGGTGCAGAGCGCGGCTTTGCATTGACTTAACATTGAAATCACTCGCGCCTGACGCGCTATTCGCGTCCGGTGTGAACGCACAGTCACCGTTAGGTCCACCAAACCTAGCTCCTGGAGCAAATGGTGAAACTCCTGAAACTTTCCGGAGGGTCTGGTGGATCCACACCCTTATGCTTCCTCCCCAGAAAAAATAGAAGTGCCCCCCCCAACAACACACACATCCCGAGGAATGGACGCTCCCCGAAACCGACGCTGGACACATTGCACCTTTCCCCGAAACCCCAGTTCCCTACTCCCAGAGGAATGGACGCTGGATACAGTGCCCCTCTTCCCTATTATTTATGTTTATAGCTATGTTATTTAAAATGTATATAGTTCTCTTTACAAACCTATACAGAGTGCCTGTGTTTACTGTCTGTTGAATGCCCTCTTTACTGGACCTGCACTGTCTATAGTTCCTTTTCCAGACTTATACAAGCAGACTGTTGGAGTGATTTATGTGTGTGTGTGTGTGTGTGTGTGTGTGTGTGTGTGTGTGTGTGTGTGTGTGTGTGTGTGTGTGTGTGTGTGTGTGTGTGTGTCTATATAGATAGATAGATAAATAGATATAGATAAATATAGAAAGATAAATATCTATATACACATTATATATAGTTTTATATTCATTTTTTTAAATATTATTTAATATTCATGTATTATTTATTTGTGTTTCTGTGAATAGCTGTTACAGTTCTACAAATAAAGCATTCTATCTTTTACCTATCATTTAAAATGCTAAAACAATGCACCTGAATGCAGGAAATGAAGTGTTTAATGGCCAACATTTCCTGGGGGAGGTCCCCAGACCCCCATTTATATTATTATTGCTTATTATTATGTGCCTATGAGTAGAAGAAGTAGTTACCAAAAGCGGGCGGGGTGGGTGGTGGGGACTGGGCTAAGCCCCCAATGTATCAAGATCCTAGCAACGCCCCTGCAAAAGCATGATTTTAATACTAATCCCTGCCCTTACCCTTAAACTTAACTTAAAAAATGCATTTATATCACATCCATAGAGATTGCAGCTCTTTATTGGAAACAATTGAAATGAAACGACTTTTTTTATAGATGAAATATAATCTATTTTATTTTTGTTGACAGACATGCAGCGCATGTTCAAACTGTTGTTACTAATCTGCGATTTTTATAATTCTCTGGTAAATGTTTTATTATCAACCATATCTATTTGTCCTTATCAGGCAAAATATTGATGTTATTTTTTACATGCACTTTTACTAAAAAGAAAAACATGCCATTGTAAATCATAGTTGTATTACAAGTAAAACATGTGCAAGCAGACAAAAAAATATTTTTGAATAACTGTTATATTAAGAGAAATCTGTATCCTTCAAATAATAGCTTATTTGTAAATTGGTTATTTGATTACGCTATTTGTGGTGATATGGTAAATAGTGAGAAGTTAAGAGAATAAATTTAACTTGCATGTCAACACGAGCGTCTCAGCAGGCTTGTTTTAGCACCATGACACAAATAGCCATCCTAACGTAACAATTTTGATTATTGAACTATAAGAAGAAAAAAAAATGGCATGCAGAAAGAATAGGCCTAGGCTACTTTCAAAAAAATTTTTTTTATATTATTCTCGCCAATTTTACAGTTAACGAAGAGAAATGGTCTGATAAGATTATCAATACACAGTACACTGTCTACGTTGAATTTATCTCTTACACTCTTAAGGGTATCATAAAGTAGACATGTAGGCCGGCTTTGCATTTGATATGTCAATTTCTCTGATATAAATGGTCAGGATATTTTATGTAGCCTACTTTATATGATTCATTGTCTATGATTTTTATATTTAGGCAAAGCAGATGGGATAATGATTGCAGTTTTCGCTGCATTTGAATATGGTAGAGCGTATTTCTATTAAATAAGACACATTCCGAAATTAGATCTATTCCTAAACCTTCCGATTTAATGGGAGATATATAAAAATTATGTATAATATCGTGCTTTTCCGAAATAGCCGTTAAAGCATGCCAGATTTGTCAATAATATTTAGCCTCTGCTATATTTAACTTTAATAATAGCCTACACCGCACATAACTTTCTAAGCCATCAGCCATTGCACTAATCAAATGTGGACTAGTTAGAGGACACAATAGACGCATAAGAAGTTAAACTAAGGTAAGAAAAACACAAACGTGTTACAACGTGTCTTCACACGTAAACAACACGTTGGGATGACGATCGGTTACTCGCGCTTCCGACCGGTCGCCATAGGAACGCGTTAACAACACGTCAGCACACGTAGGAACGTGTTACATATGATTTTATGAAAATGATCAATAATTTCGTTTTGGCTCATTGTTTATATGTGGCAGACATGAAAATCAACGAACCTTAATTACAAAGTAAAGTATATTCAGCTGACTATGTCTATATGTAATATTAGAACTGTTATACAAATTTTTTAAATAAACCTTTCCACTTTAACATTTATGATGTCTATTTGTGAAAGATTATGATAATTTAGTAATTTTATTAAGACTGAGATTATGCTTGATTAGATTAACTTTTTATTAGTTTGTTATCTGTGTGATAGCCTATGTATAAAAAATAGTATGAATGTTTTTAATATATTAGCCTACAGGTTTCCTGAATTGCTAAAACACATTTCTTGGAAACATCATTAATTTTTAAAACCTTAAACACAAAACGAAATTTTCAAACTACATTCAGAGAACAGAAAAAAAAAAATGAAGAAATAGATTTCAGCCCTTTTCTGTGATTTTTATTTATTTATTTATTTATTTATTTATTTATTTTATTTTATTTTTTTTTGTAACCACCTCCCAGTGGACCTTCTCTGTATGTGCAGGCTATTTGTCATCCAGGTGTTTCCAATTAGCATCTATAAAAGAGGAAATTGTTTGTTTGGAAAATATACCCTGAAGAAGGCTGTTTGTGCCGCTACGCGTGGGTTGTATCTTTTCCCCCACATATTTTAATTATTTTTTCTATCATGATATAGCCAGTCCAATAAAGGCTTTTTTATTTTTCTAAGAAGAGTGCCTTGGATTTCCTTTTTCTACATTACATTCAGAGAACATCTGACTCTTCTTTCAAAAAAAAAAAAGAAAAAAAAAGACTCAAAACCATTTTATCTGTGCTCAAAATCAAACAGTGCTTTCAGATCATGCACACAAGAGTCAATAAAAAAAATATATTTGCATTAGGCTATTATTACAGTCAAACCTGAATACAGAGAAAGCATTTTGTTACACATAACAGAAAAAATCAATAAATAAAAAATAAACAGCTAATATTTTATCACAGCTTAATCCATCTGGATCTGATCTCATTTCCACCTCTTATTTCAGTCTTCTGTCTCAATTATGCTGTGTTGTAATAGCCCTACCAGTTCATTTGTGTATAATTGTGAATTTTAAAATTCAAAACAGAAAATTGTTTGGTCAAAAGTGACCGAAGAGCACCATGACAGTACTGGACTTGTAACATTTGTTGGAAAAGTAAATTATTTTAATTATGCTATATAAAACTTTCAGTAACAATATTATTACAATAAATTGTACTTAGCTTTTTTTTTAAGTTCTGCAAATATTTTAAACTGTAGATTCACAGGTCACAACAGTTTAAAATATAAATGTGTGTGTGTGTGTGTGTGTGTGTGTGTGTGTGTGTGTGTGTGTGTGTGTGTGTGTATAAATGGATATTCTATATAGGCTAGGTCTATCTGTATTTCCAAATATATAAATATAATATATATTTATGAAAACCTTCTTTTTAAATGAAAGGCTACATTTATTAATTTGGGAGTGCTTTCTTTTATGGACTGTGAGAACATTGTACACTGGGCAATAAAATGAACAATAAAAACTAGTTAAAATGATTATATTGGTCAAATTAAGACTATTGAATGACTGTATATAGGCTAGCCTACAGTATTTCTGCTCTTTGAAAGTAAAACACATAGCCTCACATGCACAGGATTCAGGAGAAATGTTTTAGTGTTGTTTTAGGGGTACAATATATGTATTGCCTTTAATGTCCATTTATAGTCTTTACACATTAGCTTGGATACTTGCATGGTTAAAAAACTGCTATTTTCAAGACGTTGACGTCACGTCAGGTCGTCACGTGGGTCAACCCGCTCGGTAAGACGCTCAAAAGTACAAGACGTTCGGATAGACGTTAGGATAGACGTTCGATCGGTCGGTCGGTCGAATGTTTGATTTTGGCACGGAGTAAGCGCCATAGCACTGCTGTTATTCGACCATTTACTC
Organism: Xyrauchen texanus; assembly: GCF_025860055.1. Lineage (NCBI taxonomy): Eukaryota > Metazoa > Chordata > Actinopteri > Cypriniformes > Catostomidae > Xyrauchen > Xyrauchen texanus. The sequence continues at coordinate 28,128,652 of NC_068297.1, read as the reverse complement.
AGACGTCATTGAAGAAAACATACACACGTTCCCGTTGACGTCATCATGGAGCGTTCACAACAAAAGAGAACGCATATGACGCAATAATTAGTCTCCAGTACATATTAGTTAACAAACATCCAGTCAGAGTATTGTTCTACAGTGCAGCACGTTATAGTTTATAGGTTCTAACATTTTTTTTTATTATTATTACTGTCAACTTATCTTTTTGCTGTGTCAAATTGATATTCCCACTGGTAAGTAAAGCAGTTTAGAAATATACAATTTATCTAATGGAGGATGTCAATTATTTGTCAAGTACGGAGAGTGGTGCTGTAGCATCCTACTGGGGTCGTTTGCAACACAAGTTGAATATTTACAATTTTCTCCATGATCAGGCCTATATTAAAGTTCAAAATAACTGTTATGCCATCCCCCATAAATAGGAAACAAATATAAAAGAACATAAAACTTTTAATAACTGTACAACCATGATTGACAGTGTTGATGCTATATTTAATTTAATCAAGAGAACATACAGATGTTACCAGTAAAATCAAATTATAAGTCTAAAGTGAAATTATACTTTATTTCAAAATCTATATATTTTGTTCCTTCTAAACTGTATTATATATCGTTTTTGTTTGTTTTTTTACTGTTCCCTCATGGTGGTCATGTATGGTTTCACAGCTGTAGCTAATTCCTAAATCGTTTAACATATGATGTTACAAAACTCCCTTCAATTATTAAAAAAAAAAAACAATTACAATTCTTGTATATGCACTTTTTATGGTCTCATTAATATTTGTAGTTCTTGAATATGCACTTTTTACAACCTTATATTAAGGCTACATGGAATATTTATAAAAAAAAAAATAAAATAAAAAAAAAACTTTTTTTTCCTTTTACATAAAAAAAGTTAATGACCATACAAGTTGTCTACTACAGCTATGCAGAAATCTGGAAGAAAATCAAAGTCAAGTTGTAAATAATATCAAAATCATGCTTGACTGTCCAATACAAATATCTTAAAAATGCTCACCTTTTCAGTAATTTCAGGCCTGCTTTATATGTCAAATCTTGCAGTCAAGTAACTCATGACTGTGTTTTCTGCAGTGCTGTTTAAATGTGCAGGTATGAGAAGGTTTCTCACCCGTGATGTCAGATTATCAACAGAACTGAAATACAGCACCCAAGCAAACGTGAAGCCAGGTATGATTTCAAATGGGTCACTTAGCTGTCATGAATTAACGTTTACAACAGTTCATTTACAACAACTCAAAAACATTAACCAGCCGAACTTCAAAGTGGCTGGCTGACATCCAGCACAGTATTTAGTATGCTGCAGTATGTATGCGAGTTATTATCGGAGAATTATCCGTCAGCAGAGACCAGGTATTAACAACACCTCTGTTATTGCTGCAGGTCTGAAGGGTTCATGTTTGGCATGTTTAATTCATTCTTGTGTTTATGTGTGTGTTATGCTGTTAGCATTGCACATTTCAGCCTGGCACAACAATGTAGGCTATAATTGAATAAAATATACATAAAAATGGATACTGAACTAAAATGTGACTTTTTTTTTATGTATTTACCCAGAATTTAAGTTTATTCAGTAGAATCTTATTTGATTCTAAGAGGACGTGTATTTGATTCCTTCAGGATTGTTTCCGCATTATTTGACTCTCAGTTTTTTGTATGGAACTATAAAGTATATGTGAATAAGTATACAATTTTAAGACTTTATTCCGCACTTCTACATCATTGATCATCATAGCAGCATCCATAATCTGCAAAGACATTTTTTATTTTATACAAAGTTTTCAAACAGAGAGACAGTTGCAGGATCTCACAGAAAGAATTAATACATTTTATGTCTACTGATAGGATATCAACAGGCTAATGTTGTGATCTTGCACAAGGATCTTGCCGATGACGTTGAGGCTTTTTGTCAAGCTAACTGCCCTCACCACAGGATCATAGATCATACCAGATCATAGTGTTCACACTGACTGGGTCAAAGACATGAGTAACTGAGACACGATATAACATATTATTTATTTATTTTATTTTCTCAACCATTTATTTGTACAGAGGCTGTTCATGTACGGATTATGTTTAGTCACTGAGTGATGAAAAAAATTCATCTTTTTCAGAATATTTTTTCTTGTATCATCTTGTGAATTAATCATTTAAAAGTTTTCACTCACTTTATCACCATTTTACAAAGTTAATTGGTCTAAATCCGAAGCTTTGGCTCTGACAGAGTGCTGCCCAGTAATGGCTTTTCACCGGCCTCCTTTCAATGGCCCAAATAGGGCATTATGTATTTGGATATTTTATTTCCAGCAAATTTATGTTCATTTTGATCCTTTAATAAAAAGCTTTGAGCAATGTGGGCCGGTGGGCTTCAATACATTTATTTGTGTTTGGGAAGGTTAATGTTATAAAAATGAATTGTATTCCAAGATTTAACTACCTATTACAGTCTCTCCCCATTGAAGTTCCCTACTTTTATTTTAAACAATTTGATTGTATAGCCAAATCCTTTATCTGGAATGGTAAACATCCTCAAATGCATTCTAACAAGTTACACAATCCAGTTAACAAAGGTGGGTTGCGTCTCCCCAAGATTTTGTTGTACTATTATTCTTTTGGTCTCAGACATTTGGTGCATTGGTCACTTCTGCCTGAAAGAGCCCCTTCCTGGCTTTTTATTGAACAGGAGGTCCTTGCCCCTATCTTGCCATTGCAATGACTTTCTACCAAGCTGCCTGGAGAAGTAAAGACACATGCCATTAACTCACACATGCAGTTAGTGTGGACAAAAGTTTCCCACATGCTCAAATCGGACATTTACCTGAACGTTGCCGCAAGTGTTTGGTTAAACCCTAAATTGTGCATTAAAGGTGGGGTATGTGATTTTCTTTTTTGACCATTTTTTCAAAATAACTTGAAATCCTATTCCTAACCCACTTACTGGCTGTAAATTAGAAGCACTGATATGAAAATTAAGCAATTTAATCATCTGTGGAACGGGCAGGACTCGAAAAACTCCAGCCAATCATTTTCAAGACCATCTAGAATCATTGGACAGAAAATGTGTCAATCAAACGGTCGTACCATGCCCTCCGCCCCCTCCCCTGGCGCTGCGTGTCCCGTTAGATGCGCATACTCAAAGCTTCGTGACCCAGTAACAGGAAGCGATTGTATTTATGTATGGAGAATAGAGCTTTTATAGTGCTAGTGGGGTTGTTCCACATTTCTATGAATCCTGTTTTGAATAGAAGACCGCTGTACAGACGCCAGGGCTGGCGATGTTCTTTTTTTTTACAGTTATGAGAAAATCAGCTCTACACCTTTCAAGAGTGGTATGCGACCCCCTCCTCCTGCTGTGTCAACAATTTGCTCTGAAAAATTGTCTGACAGGTGAATGCACTGTTTGACTAGTGAGTCTAGAACACTGCGCATCTGAGTTTTCGCTCGTGCATGATTGCGCGTCCATGTTTTTCGAATGGGTGGAGTCAGGGCCAGCGTTGGAGGAGAGAAGGTAGGACCTTAGAGTTGTGTATTTTCAAAATCTGTCGGCCGTTTTGCAAATCACATACCCCACCTTTAACAAGTCCCCGTTTTGCTGGACAGAATGGATTGAGAAGGTTGTTGCTACACTGGGTGACCTGTATGAAAATGGAGCATTGAGATCCTTTTTAAAATATTATACAGCAGTTTGGGATTCCCAGATCTCAATTCTTCAGGTAATTACATCTGCACCATCTACTATGTGCCACCTTTGGGTGCAGTACGCAGCCCCCTAAAGCTGCAGACACTCTTGAGATGGTACTAGCGGCTTTTGGAAAGAGTTGCGAGGATTTAGCGTACTATTTCTTGCTAATTTAGGGTCTAGGGGATGGGGTTTTTACATCTCTTAAGAAGTTACGGGGGAGAGACTTTAATTTATTATTGGAGGATGAAGAATGGGTAGGATTTAAAAAAATGTGAAGTCTATGTCTAGGGATGCAAGGTTGTGCCTCATTCAATTTAAGATTCTGCATTGTTTTTACTGGACTCCTTCTAGATTGCATAGGGTTGGTCTTAAAGACACACCCACCTGCTGGCGATGCCAATCAGAGGATTGGGACCTAGCCCATGTTTTTTGGTATTGTATTAAGATTCAAGAGTTTTGGTCGAGGGTTCAGTTAGATCTGTGAGATCCTGAGCACTCAGATTTCACTCTGCCCCAGACTTTGTATTTTGACTGATGGGGTGGGTGTTAATATAGGGAATAAACATATTAAAAACTGGGTCCTTACCAGTGTGATGATCAGCAGGAAAGTGATCCTTTGGGGATGGAAGTCGACTGGTGTGCCCTCAGTTCATGAGTGGTGCACCGAATTGGGAAGAGTTGCAGCCTTTGAAAAAAACAAAATGACACATAAACAGCTGGGCTGCTTGGGTGCCTTTGACAAGAAGTTGGGCACTTATTTGGCTTCTTAGAGGGTTGCCAGGGAGGAACAGTGGAGAGGGACAGTTTAAATGGTGTGTATGTAATGGATTGATGTGTGTAACCTTTTTCTTTTTTGTTGGGCAATTTTTTGTGGGTTTTTTTATGTCAGTGAGATTTTCTTGGACTGTCTGCTTATATTTTGATGAAAGTTGATTCCATGTTTTCATGTGCTGCTTGTGTTGATTTGAGTTTGAGGTTGATACAAATTGTTAATGACAACAACAAAAAAAATCCCAAAAAGAAACAAATAAGAAATTATATTTTCCATATAGAAAATTAAGCATATTTATAGTTCCATTAAGGTTTTTTACCTTGTGACAATATTTTCACGACACCCTAATTCTCATTAGCGAAATAGCAACTTTAATTTAAAAACAATAATTTGATAATTTACAAATAAACTTTTGATCATTGTTACGGTAATGAGAATCATTATTGAAAGCAATGAGAAGAATTGTCAAATTTAAACGCTGCACTATAGAAGATTTTTTTGGTTACAAATGAACAAAATGTCATGATTAAGTACATACACATTCAGTGTTTAAAACAATGTCCTGAACTTATCCCAATGTACTAGATTTGGCACGAAATCGCAGGCTTATGTCATTCATCCTTACGTCATGTCCGTAAACACAGAAGTACCGGCTGACATGTGTTCCTGCAGGGGAAAATATGCTGTTTAGTTCAGTTAGTCACTGTCACAGTTCAGGACAGCATTGCAGCAGTCTGGATGGATGTTTATCTGTTTACTGAAGTTCTTAACTTGCTTTAATGCTTGGATATGTTGTCTGGTAGGGTTGTTTAAGCTTATATTGCATGTCATGCTCGTAAGAATCGAACATTACTCATAAATTAACTACAATGTATTTACATGATCTGGTGACATTACCGGAACATGTTTACTAATATTCATGACTTCTGAGAATTTAATAACATTGCTGTAGTTTTTAAGTTCCCTAAGAATGTGTGCTGCGGTTTTCTCATTTCTTTTGCCCCAGTCGGTATCACTAATTTCCCTTGTAGCATAGTCTGTCTGTTTGCTATGTACAATCATTTCAAGTTGTTTAAAATGTACCGATTTCATATTATAGTACTGTACATACTGTATATGATTTTTTTTTAGTGTCTAACCATCTATCCATTTACTACTAAACAAATTAATAATTAAACATTAATATAATTTTTATATGACATATTTCTGTATATTATTTTCTTGTTTAATACAGTATATTGCATCCCCATCACTATTAAATCCTTGTTTTATGATTTTAATTTACAGTATTATTATGTGCAGTACAAAGCCGTTCTATTATAGTATTACGGTTTTACTTGCATTATCAATTGAGGCTGTACAATAGAATATACAATTATGAAGTCTTCATTAAACTCATATAAAGAGTTTCACCTCTTAAATTGATAAGTGTAGTAAAATACAAACATAATAGTGGATAAAACACATGAATGATCATATTAACCCTTATTAACCCTTATGTACCTTTTTTTTCTTAAAAATATATATACTTAATACAATTGGAATACAATTCTTTGACTTTGTTCGCATATGGTATCTGAAAACACACACACAAAAAACAACTCTTTACATTTTGTTGGTTTTATTAAATTTTTTACACTTTTTACAACTGGCCATTGGAAATTAATTGGATTAGACTTCAAAATACAGAAATATTGAATATTCAGGAGCATCCCAATCCTCTAGATGAGTACATATGTGAACACTCTTAAGTCCTCAGACATGCATGCACACACACACACGCACACACTTGATGTGTGTTAAGTGCCCTTTTGTGCATTGTCTGTCCATGTAAACTTTTTGAGGAATATTTTAATATCTCCTTATCATATTATGTTGTGTTTGGGCTTGTTTGAATCAGGATAGTCTGCTGTAAGTTATGCTATGTCATTGTCTATATTATTTAAATGTTTCAGGAATTAGGAAAAACGTGACAAAGTCATTATTATATTTATGTGCGTCTGTGGGAATTTCAAACACTAATACTCACTGCAGTTTGAAACAAATGGGCTCATTGGATTATGCTAATTGAGACCTTTACAATGATATATAACACATGGCTATCTCATATTTTTATGGTTTACCAACTCTGAATGTAATTGTTGTGTTAACAAATTTGCAAATTATGAGAATGAAACAGTTCTTATTTGAAAAATTAAAAAGCAATCAGGTATATGCATCGTAAAGTACATATTCTAAGCTTTAAAATATAAAAATGATTAGATGATGAAACTTTGGTCACATGGTTATTAAACAGTGTCACTGTTATGTACCATGATTTCTGAGTGTGTGTGTTTGTCTCCCAATAGGTGTGATAAAGACTGCAGTGCCAGTAATACGTTTTCAGAGCAACAGTCCTGACTCAGCACTTCAGCTGTGATGGAGATCCCACTAAGCCCAGGTGTAATGATGCTTCACACTCAATCACAATCTCATTTCATCTTCTGCCTTCTGTTGGTCTTCAGTAAGTTCAGATATGATCGAATATGGCTGACAATGTAATTAGTCTTTTGTATTGGTTAAATTTGTGTACCATCTTTTGGAATACAGAAGGAACACCCTTAACATGATACTGTGCTACGGCTATGTTCAGAATGGAATACCAGCTTTCTACTTACAAGAGGTGTGCCCGAAACCGAATACCATATTTGGAAAGGTGTGAATAATGACCTCATTAGTTAAAATGCCCCATAAAGGTTTAAATGCTCCACAGAGTGCCCATCTATTCAAAATATGCCTGCTCATGGGATACAAAGAAACTTAAACATGCTCGTTCTTTGAACTGTAAAAGTTGAGAATAATAATTTACTTGATATGACATTGACATTATTATTATTATTTCCCTGCTATTCAGCCTGAGCTCCTTATTATGGGTGGGCTACCTGTTATATACTTTAATACAACCGTCTGTGTAGGCTGCTATTCAATTTACTACCACTAGAAGTCACAAGCACTTCCAATAACAATAAAACCTCTCTCCCTACCTCTGGTTATAATTTAAATTAAATTATCATTTAATTTAAGAACTTTGATTCATTAATGGATATTATTTAATAAAAGTGAATGATTGTCACTGATTAAACCTCCCTGCCCAGTGTGATGTAACACACCTGCATCTCGACGAAATAAATGAAGATTTCCACTGGAGTTTCCAAGTTAGATATCCGATATAGTGTCATTCTGCTGCACTTTCCTCAGTTGAAAGGTGAAATTCATACTCTCCGGGTTGAATGGAATGCTACATGAATCACAGCAACAACAATACAGAGCATAGCGGCTTTCCTCACAAGAGCGAACATTTGGGGACACGAACGCACATACACTTACACACCAGGCGTGTGGCAGTGTACAGCAGGCGAGTGTTTCAAACAGCTAGACAGTGCGCAGTTAAATGGAACACAATGCAGCATTTTCAAAACTGAACTTCAAATCAACACGCATATTAAAACGCAATGGTTATGGCATATTCTGTTATGTGAAGAGAGACGGTTCAGACAGTCACTAAAAAAAAACTGGTGCACACTTACTAAGATTACTACGGTAACCTAAAGGAAGAACAGACAGTTCTGCACATTCTTTCAGAGTTGAGCAGCAAATCTTCAAATAAATATTAGGGCTGCAACTAGCGATTATTTTGATAATCAACTAATCTAACTATTATTAGAACGATTATTTGACTATTCGGCGATTATTGCAAAGATTAATCATTAGCTCTTAACCGACTGTTCTGCTTGTGCCCTGACTTAAAAGGTTGTATTAAACGTGCTTACTAACAATAAAGAGGACAAAATCATCTTTTAAAAATACCTCTAAATGACATTCACAGAATTCCGAAGAAAAAAATACTTTTTTTTGTTAAGTTTAATTCAGTAAAAATTCACTGCAAAAAATAAAACTATTTTAATCAAGAGTTTTTGTCTTGTTTTCCATTGTTTCCCTCATATTCTCTAAAAACAAGTCTAAATATCTTATGTTGCTTCTCTGGTAAATATTTCGTGTTTTAAACCGGCTGTTTTTAGATATTTTAAAATATAAAAATATTAAATATTGTATTCAACATTCTCCAATTAAATCTTTTCTTTTGCAGTATAGCTACTAATGTAAATGTGCATTGATTTAAAGGAGTTTTAGATATTAATTTTGGAAAACAAGCCAAAAAAATACTGATCAAAAAAGACTGATCAAAAACTTTGTTGAAGTGTATAATGGGCAAAAACTACACTCACAACTTTATTTTCACTCTCTTTTGAATAGAGCTGCTTATCGCCGATTTACTTCACAATAAGATACACACATGACACATACAGTTGGCTACAGTATATTATGATTCAATATGTCCCAATCCATCACGTCTAGCTACAGCAAACCCGCACGAGGGACAGGTGTCCCGCACGAGAGGCGGAGTGTGCCTCAGTGGGGTGGAGTTTCAATCTCTCCCCTTCACGCGACTCATAGACGTGGAGCTGACCGCACAGAGAAATGTCATTTTTGTAGTTTGTTTATGATTCACTTCCTTATTATTTGAACTTTAATAAAGGATGCATTAAAGAAATAATGCCTGGTTGTTTGCTTTTAGATGAAGTGGCATGCCAGATCCGGCTCTGCTTTATTTCATGATGACAGTGCATCTGCATTTCCTTATTTTGCATTTTTCCATGATAATTCCGTTATATTTTGTAATCTAAATCACGTGAAGCTGTTTGGAAAGTTTAGAGTGCATCTGGACATGTGTTTTCTTCTTCACCGCAGTCAGACACGAGCTGCTGTGCTGCTCTCACGCTTCATCATTACAGTTTAATGTGATCTCATGTTACGTTAAATGAGATTAAACGACTATTCGACAACGAAAATTTTTGTCGAAATGTTTTCTTGTCGACGTTGTTGATAATGTCGACCAATTGTTTCAGACCTACAAAATATGATGCATTATATTTTAATTACGCAATCTTTTGTACATTTTGTAACATTTTATTTTATAATAGCCTATAATGATGAATAGACACTAGTACAAAAAGACGCAATGCAGCAGCCATAGACATTTGTCAGACTTGTTATTATATATGAAGTTATGAACATGTAATTGCCCCTTGAGTACTTGACGAGTACTTGAGTAATTAGTCAGAGTACTCGAGTAGTCAAAATGACCATAATACCCATCCCTACATGGAACTTTAATTGAATACCCCCGCAATAGACAATCTCTTCACCACTGCCAGCACTATTGCTGGAATTACTACCACTGGTAAAAAATAGAGCAGTTCAGAGTTCTTGTTTTGGGGGCGGTTCAATGTTAAAATTTCTTCTCCAATCCCAGTTTAAAGGGATAGTTCACCCAAAAATGAAAATTCTCAAATTTTTTTCCCAACCCATATGACTTACTTTCTTCTATTTAACAAAAAGGACATTAGGCAGAATATACCTTATTCACGCTAGCACCATCTTTGGTTTTTAATGGGAATGACAACAAGGTTGTGAGGGACAGACTTACCATTTCTTCAATGGCACGCACAGTATAAACCTTAAAAAAGCTCTTTAGATCACATCAGATTTTCCCACAACTCATGTTGTCTGAATTTCTTTGTATACTGAATGTTTTTGGACAGATATTGTATCAATGTTTTGTCCACGGAATGATCCATAAACACTATAAACTGCAGTAAAGCCCATTGAAGAGACAGTAAGTCTTTTCTTCACAGCCTCAATGTCATTCCCATTAAAAATCAAAGATGGCGCTAGCGTGAATAAGGTCTATGTTAGGGACTACAGTCTCAGTCACTTTCTATGTATGGAAAAAAGATGCATTGAAAATGAATGGTGAAATGAATGGTCCTTTTGTGTTCCATGGAAGAAAGTCATACAGGTTTGGAACAACAAAAGGATAGGTTAATGATGACATAATTTATGTGGGGGATAACTATTCTTTTAATATAAAGAGAAAACTATAATTAAGCCATTTGTCAGATGATTTCCCTAAAAATGTGTAAACAGTGGTCTTCTATTTGTTTGAGCATCCCAAACAGCCTGACATAGCAAAATTGACTCAACTAATAAGTCGCGTTTGGGGCAGGGCTATCTGTTTGATCAACCATGAGAGATGGGGAGAGTGTTCTGTTTGAAAACAGTAATTATTTTTCAGTTCCATTTGGTGACAGACGTCACACACTTTATTGGTATCTTACACGTCAAACATGGCTTGTGTGTGTTATAACTATATCGTTAGATGGAATTAGGTTTTGTTTGATCCTGGCTCGATCTGACCTCTTTCTGACGCAGTGAATCTCCTAATCTCTTTTAATGATCACAGTGCTTGATTCACTAACTTTGTTCTCAATTAATGATAAGTTCGATTGGCACCAGGGAGCAGTTTAATTAGATTTGTCACCTCTTTGGATCAGGATTAAATGTGTGTGTGATATGTACGTGTGTGTGTGTGTGTCTCTGTGTGCAAAGATCGGAGATGGGGCTAATGAACTTGGCATGGGCAAAGTCAAAGCAGCATTTAAGGCACACATGCCTAATGGAAACCTGACTGCATGCGACATGGCTGCTAATTTTGCCATGTGCATCACACACAGTGACCACACCATGTGCATAGATGCTTCTGCTATCTGGAAAGGAAGTGGTCGCCAAACATGAACAGCCAATTTACATGATCAAATGCGATTATTCAGTGGCACAGTGTTACTGTTGCTTTATGTCTGTCTGACAAAAAATAAATAAATGTGATTGCATAAAATGCAGACTTGTGCTATATTGACATTTAGGCACATTTATAAATTGGAAAGAGTATAACAAGATTATCCATTGTTAGAGAACATATTCATAAAATACATTTCAGTTTATGCTGTATAATACTGAAAGTGGAGTATATCTTTATCATCGCATGTTTTGGTTTTTTTTTAGCTCTTATTTCAATGTACTAAAAAAAAAAAAAGACTTCAAATGCACTTTTTGTATAGAGGAAAATGTAAGAATATTTAAATATTAACAATATTTAAAGGAATATTCAGCGTTAAATACAAGATCATCTCTATTGAGAGCATCTGTGGCATGCTGTTGATATTCCTTTTAATATGAATTATTTATAATACACAGTACAATATAGAGAAATTATAATAATAGTAACTAATGTTAATTATATCAAATTAACATAACATAATTATAACACAACTATATGAAATTGTTATTTGTATATAGTTTGAATTAATAAACTATAAATTAAGTTAAATAAACTATTATGAAAGTAAAGCTATCAGTGTCATAGAATATTATGGCATTTTCTGCCATCACATTTAGAATTTCAGGGGCTTTTTGTTTACTGTATAAAATTAATAATCTTACATTATTATATATTATATAAATTAATAATCTATAATATAAATTATAAAAATATGTACAGTACAAATATGCTTTATTTCGACTACTATTCAAAAGTTTGGGGTCACTAGCCTGAAATGTTTCTCATGATCTTATAAATCTTTTGATCTGAATGTGTATGCTTAAATGTTTGAAATTAGTTTTGTAGACAAAAATATAATTGAGCCAACATATAAATTTAATTACAAAAGTAAAATTTTATTAAAAAAAAGTTTTTGAAATTGATGACTTGAACCAAATAATTTCTGAAAAGCAGCCAATAAGTTCCCACCATATAGATGGAAACTCCTTCAGTACTGTTTAAAAAGCATCCCAGGGTGATACCTGAAAATGCCAAGAGTTCATTTCTGAAAATTCTGTCTTCCTACCATAGCCAAGGTAATAGACCCCTTTAATCAAATAGTTTATCATAATAAATTATCGTTTTAATGGCGAAAATATTCAGCCCCACACCACCACAAAATGTCCTTATCTCGAGATCTTCATCTAAAGGCAGAAACTGTTATTGAATCATGTTTTACAGAGAAACCACCATGCATGTTGTAGTTAGGACAGTTTCTTTAGTTCACCTGTTAGAGACCTCATGTGAGCTGTGTTTGACAGGAAATGAGAGGCCTAAAGCAAGGGCTGTGCTGTACTCATGTTGAAATAACCGAGAGGCTGCATGACTGAAAGGATATAGCCAGGCATGAAAACTGGTCAGGGGTAAAAAAGGTGAGAAGAATACGGCAGCAAAAAAATCCAATCCAATCGACTTTATATACTGTATATAGCACATTTAAATTTTTCTCATTCATTTCACATTTGCTGCACAAAGAATAAATTGAAAATATAGTAACACATAAAACATACAAAATATGGGGGCCATTTTAATGTGTGGAGGCAAGTATTTACACAAAACACATTATTTTTTCTTTTAGATAAATAATAGAAAAGGGGAGGGAATGCTCTGCTAGCACTCCAAGAACCATGGCCTACAACAGAAATGTTGAAATTATTTTAAAGCAGGTAGTAAATGTCATGACACAGTAGGGAAGCTGCTAGTGCTTAACTACTAGGCCTACCTCTGCATTTGCTATGCGATTCACAGTGGGTGTTGGAAGCTTTGTCTGGCATTGCTGTCTAATGTTCTCTGGACACTGGTTTGTAGCTGATGTAGATGCTCTGGTCTCACTGCCTAGAAGGCTGGCTACACTGTGTGTTGTTGTGATGTCGATGACTTTCTTCCTGTGCATCTCAGTTTTGCAGTGTGCCAGCAAAGCATGGCTGCCTTTGTTGGCATAATTTATTTCTTTGTGGCACAGAATACATCATCATTCCCTTTATCAAATGTGTTCAAGAAAATTAATGAGAAGGGCCATGTAGAAAGCTCTTCTCCTTTAACCTCAATCTTATATTCCAGTTTAAGCCATGACCAGTTCCAGGTGCACTTCAGGCCTGCATCTAACTGCTTCACTAGCAGTGCATCACTCTCTCCTAAATAACTCATTCTGAAATTAAGGCATAAAACAGTTAAGGTTACACATTATGGGTAATTTTCGTATGGCATTTACCTAGTACCATAATAGCGCACATACAAATCAGGTGCGTGTATGTAGTACTGAGCGCACAGAACCGTATCCGCTGGCGTAAAAACCGTCCTCGCAAGGGAGCATTTCTGCTCCAGGCTCAAACAAATTGAATTATTAATGCAGAACGGATAATTGTTAATTTATCATTAGCCTACTGCTTCGCTAAAAATGGAAATTCAGCATTTAAAGCATGCCATAAGTTAGGGTTGGGCAATTGCCAAAGAAATCTGAATTTTGGGGCTAAATGGCTGATGGTATAATCTCAGTATTTAACTTTTTTTTTCTTTTCTTTTTTTTTTAAATCTGTATTTAATTTAAACAAACAAAAAAAGTTATTTCATATCCTGGTAAATATTGTCCTACAAACAATGTTCATATTGAAGGCTATGAAAACAAACAGTGAATGCAACCTTTCAGTCTATCCAAAAAAGGGGTCAAATCACATTACACTCTAACATTGCAAACATTACGATCTAAAAACAAAATAATGCTTTTTAAAGAAGTAGTAAAATTTACTAAACTTAAAATGAAAATAAAAACAAAACTGATATCATAAAAATACACTTGTAGGTTTGAAATTCTCTAGCACATTTATGTTCACCATCAACAACAAATATATTAGCAAAATCTATTTATTATTTAGTGTTAATGTATATTTTAGTCAGAATTATTGCGCTCCTATTCTATTGCGCTCCGTCTGTTCGGCGCGCATGCTCGTTCACGGAAGTTTAGCCTGCTGAAGGCTCGTCCACTCATGACAGCAAAATGGAAATATTTGCATAACTTTCTAACATTTACAGATGGAGAATATGTCTGTGGAATCAAGTAAGTTATGCACTGAGGAAATTATTGGAAGTCACTTCGTTAAATATTATTAAAAGAGGTATATTTGTTTCCACCAATCGCTGCACAAGTTAAGGTCACGTACTGTATGAAAGCACGTTAGTGCGAGCCCGACAGGTGTCCCCATAGAGAATGCAAATAACATTGTAAGCTAACTTACCTCAGGCTTGCTTTTCGACGTGCAGAACTGTCTTTGTTCGGCAGTGTGTCCAGTTATCAGACTTGCGGTGTGGTGTCCAGTTGTCAGATTCGCGGTGTGACTTTGAAAAAAATTCTGCCGTACTCTCTGACTCGGATTGGCAGTCAGGTTTCGGCATTAGGAATGATGATTGGTTTTTAAAGCCGCGAAGCTTATGGTAACCATAGATACATCACACACACCCCAACACCCCCAAATGTTTTTTCATCGGATCTGCACAAGTCACGTAGGTGACCCATTTTGTTTTTAAAACGGCGAAATTCGCCGAAAGGTGAGGAGTTTTCATGCCTGGATATAGCATCAACACTACACAATTTTATATGTGCAGAACATCTCAGAACCTCTGCCAGAATATGGTATAATTATCATGGCCTCAAAGGCTGCAGCCAGCCCATTAAACTTATAATCACATTCGTTCCTGTTCTCCTAAATATTTTAGGTAACCACCTTAGACAGCAATTGCACTGGAATATTGACTATTTGTTTACATCCTTGGGTTGTGGTTCCACAGACCAATGGTGGTATCAGAAGGCAATACCATGGAAATTTTGTATATATTATGATACTGCATGAACACTTGATTCAGATACTGCTGTATTCACGTGAACTTCAAAGAATACATATTACCTTGGTAGCCCCATGTCCAAAAACATGGTATTACCAAGCACAGAAACGTTTCTCAGAGGTTCTAAGGCCACACAAAGAGCAGCTGTTTTAATTCAATTGCCATTATATAAAACACATTCATAATTAAGAATTGTGTATGTTATCACTGATCTTTTTAAGTGTTAAGAGTATTTCCCTCTTCCACGGTTTGACCAAAATCAACATTGGACAAGACCCTCACTAAACCCTTAATCAAAGAAAAATAAACTGGAGATTTTGAATTAGTCTGGCTCTGGTTACACCTAAAAGTATTAAACAATTCTCTGAGACCAGGTTAACAAGCATGAAAATAAAATAAATAGGCCAATCCCTCAATTGTTTTTAAAACAGAGCAGAAGTTTAGTGGGAATATGACATTATGCTTATTAATAACGGTTGTATTTTGGCTTCTTATGCATCTTTGTTTAAGATTCTGTTTCCCGCAGAGTAAAACAATCAAAACCAAAGCAAGGCAGCCAGAAAAGACTTTGACTAAACAAACACGAGTGATATCTGAGGAAATAAAAGTTTTGCTGCAATCCAAAGATGTCCTATCTTTTTATGGGCCGTTTAATGATTTATTTAAATAATTAGTTCACACAAAAATCTAATCATGTTGTCAGTATTTACCTAAATTTTTGTACAAACAACTATTACTTCTTTCTTTCACGGAACACAAAGGGATATGTTAAGCAGAATGTTAGTCTCGGTCAGCATTCACTTACATTGATTTTTACGATGAAAGATAATGTTTAAGGAAACAAAACTGCAACGCTCCCGTTAGCTTAAATGTTGTTTGACTCTCATTAGGGATGTCTCTATAGCAACCCAACTGATAAACAATGCTGCAGCGCTAGCATTTGTGCTTCAGGTGTACGATTATCAAAAGAGATTATAATGTTTTATAAACTTGTTTCTGTAGGCGTTTGTTAAACAAGCTTTAATATCATGTAATGTGGAAACGAACTCGTGTATCGATATTAATTAATAAAGTGAATGTTTATCAATTACTTTGTATCTCCACTGAGTGTCGACATGTTTGTGTGACATCATGCCCCTGCATCTCGGCAAAATCAGAGTTGAGAATTTCTGCATGAGTCTACAAGTTGTAATTCTGACTTAGATGCATTCCATTATACTTTGTCTAGTAGGAAGTTGAAAATCCGACTTCGAGTTGAATTGAACCCAGCATTACTTTTCAAAACTTGATCCGACACTGAATGCTCAAGCCTAATTTACACACAGAAAACTCCTGATGTTTCTATAACAATGCAAAACAACTTACCAGTATATTGAAGTGAAAATCAGTCCTCCTTTCCTATTTAATAAATTAAGCAATCACAAAGTCATGCAGAACATTTCGTGTTTGTAAATCCATAAGGATCTCTTTCTCAATGGCGATGACAGTAAAGATCACGCGCTCTTCGCTTTCGAATTACGTTAAGCGTGATTGCGTCACTCAAGGCCAGCTAGAAGGTCTCAACCGGGACATATCCTAAAGATAACGCCCAACAAGAACAAATAAATCAATCTGATTGGCTGATGAATCTGACAAACTGACTTTTGTTGCTCATTCATTTGCACTGTTGAGGGATTCTGTGGAAATTCTGAAAGCCTGAGGGGGTGGAGCTCAAACTCACCTGCTGCTTCCAATAGCGTCTGGCTGCAGACTTGTATGCACTCTCAGACTTGCACGCTCAGACACAAGCGCTTCCGCTGCAAGTGACGTCACTTGCACGCTCAGACACTAGCGCTTCCGCTTTTTTATCATACTCAGAACGATGATCAAAACACAGATGGAAAACACAGATGGAGAAGATTGAGTCCATCTTTTCTCTTCATGGGTTATGCTTAATTTAATTTGGAAATATTAAGCCGTTTTGATTTACACGCTTAGCGCCCCTTACAGTCAGTGGTGGGGAAAGAGTAAAGTAGAATTAAATAAAATTCCTGTACACTACCAGTGGACTAGCCTACACACAAATTCAGATATGCAGAATTAGAGACATATCTGTTATATATTAATATTTTAATCAATATTTGCCAAAAATGTAAGTTTCATAAGACTGTATATGAAAAACTATGTAAAAATAATATTTAATAGGCTACTCGATCAAGAGTTAACACAACTATAAGCCAAGTATACTTTGAATAATTTATTATACTTTTAAGTATATCTCATACATATAAGATACATATGCTAGAGTACAGTATAGTAAGTATAGGTCAAAAACACTCAGACTTTTCTCTCAGCAAAAGTCAGTCAAGTACACTTAAGTGGAATTTTAAGAATATTTCTAAGTACATAAAGTATATAAAGTGTAGGCTGAAAGTATGCTTTCTTATTTTTTGTTTAAAAATATACTAATAGCACACTTGAATAAACTTCTTTTCGAAAGGATAAAAATTAACAATCAGGTTTATAGAATTTAAAAACAAACTAACAAAAAAACACCAAGATGCAATTTTTTCAAACAATTAACGTGCAACATGCAATAAGACAAACACAACATACAATATAAACACATTGGCATTTGGAAATATATTCCAGAATTTATTCAAAAGGAATCGCAAATTGTGTTTTCAATTTGTGGACATAAATTGCTTCTGGAAGATTAGCTGGAATTTTCTTATTGATATATATATATATTGAACAGTGCTTTGAAGGTCAATTGGGGAAGTGAAGATGTGCTCTTCTGAGGGCTGGGGACCCAAGGCATCACTTGATTTAGAATCTTTGTGTGTTGTGAACAAGTTCTTATTTGTTTGGAATAAGTGCCATTTGGCTATATTTTTGTGAGGGCAAGACATTCGTGGCTTTGCACATGGGCAGTGCCAAGTACTTGTAGTTGAATTGTATGTGACCATTACTCTCCCAAGGCGATTATAGTGATGAACAGTAGGCTCATGTATGGAGAGAGTGATTTGCTTTTGAGATTCACCTAATGCCACCAACACTGAAAATGGAACATGAGCTGTCTGAGCTATTTTTTGTCTTTTCAAACACACTGCCTTCTTTGACTCTCCAATGAATTTAAGCTTGACCATCTCACCAAGGACTCTTGGTTCCAGGTGCTCCTCAAATGCTGTCTCAATACAATAATCCAGTGAGCGAAGGTGTTCACAGAGACTATACGTGTGTCCACTTCGGTGAGCAAGTAGCTGGTACTGGCGACACTCCTCCAACTCACAACTTACATGATGAGCTTTACCCCACGTTTTTCTCTGAACATGAAGAGGTATAGTGAAACCATGACCACTTCTTTGAACTGCTGACAGTCCATTTGTGGGATCAACACACACACTGGAAAGATGCGAATGCATTGTGATATCTTTTGAATGGTCGGTATGTATTCTGTTAATGAGGATTTTTAAGTTCTTTTTAGAACAGTGATGGAACAATGTGGGCATTTTATTAAATTTTGCCTTTTTGGCAATTGTGAACCGGACGTTGTGGTCAGAGAAGCTACCGCAGGTGTCACTGTAGATGGCAGTGAGGACAGCGCAGGTGTCACTGTAGATGGCAGTGAGGACAGCGCAGGTGTCACTGTAGATGGCAGTGAGGACAGGGCAGGTGTCACTGTAGATGGCAGTGAGGACAGCGCAGGTGTCACTGTAGATGGCAGTGAGGACAGGGCAGGTGTCACTGTAGATGGCAGTGAGGACAGCGCAGGTGTCACTGTAGATGGCAGTGAGGACAGCGCAGGTGTCACTGTAGATGGCAGTGAGGACAGCGCAGGTGTCACTGTAGATGGCAGTGAGGACAGCGCAGGTGTCACTGTAGATGGCAGTGAGGACAGCGCAGGTGTCACTGTAGATGGCAGTGAGGACAGTGCAGGTGACATTGTGGACAAATTAACCACTGCAGATGAAGTTTTAGAGGACTGAAGGGGTACATTTGATGCGATATTTTTAAGTGAGCTTCCATTACATATCTCCTCAGAACAGTTTTGCTGCAATTGGGACAATGGTAATGAGCCTCAGTTCTACAGGGCAAATGGCAACAACATATTCTTTTGCCTGTAGATAAAGCACAGTATGAAAGTCAGGAAAAACAATGCCAATGCATCAATATAAAACCCATACAATTACAGATGTGAACAGTTGAAGTAGATCAAAACCTTTCATTTAAGATGTCCTAAAACCACAAGAATACCCATTCTTATTACAATTTCAATATAAATGTTGCCTACTGTTTATAAAACCCATCAATATATACCATAAAATGATTTGCATATGTAAGGTAACATTTGTGGAAGTGTACATAAGATTGTAAGCATAAATTAAATTTGCATGCACAAGAAAAACTTTGTTAAGGTGTAAATTGTGTTTCAAGCAAAAGAAAACAAAAGTTTAACATTTACTGTTTGCTCTATTGGCATGTGTTTTGGCCCAAATATGGACAAAAGCATTGCAAGTCTGTGAACAACAATTTACATGCGAAAACAACAGTTTAGAGAATGTTTCAGAGCAGTACCGTCTTGTTTATTTGAAGGACAAATATGTACGAATGTGCTTGTGCACCTACAATTACAATCCAATAGTTGAATGCACCTACCTTGGAAAACAACTGCTTTTTTTAAATGCCCTTCCCAGTGTAGGTTTATTTTTTTCTTGGTGGTTGGCTTCAGGGAAGGGCATAAACTGCAGTGGTATAAAGTGCAACATGATGTGCACTGTGGTACCAGGGGTTTTCAGAAACTAAAATAACTGAATGGTGCATCATGCATCTGTAATGAAACCAATGATAAAATTGATATTAGACTGTGTACAGGAAATTACATTCGA
This sequence comes from Xyrauchen texanus, assembly GCF_025860055.1. Classification (NCBI taxonomy): domain Eukaryota; kingdom Metazoa; phylum Chordata; class Actinopteri; order Cypriniformes; family Catostomidae; genus Xyrauchen; species Xyrauchen texanus. The sequence continues at coordinate 28,108,715 of NC_068297.1, read as the reverse complement.
ATGTAATGAGCTGTGCTGAACTGAACTGAGATGCAAGGTCGAATGACCGAATATTGCATGTATTTTACATTACGTATTTTACAAAAAATGTAGACATTAAAACAGGACGGGACGGTCCAAACGCTATTGAACTACACTGGGTTCAACGTGCAAACCATGTAATACCACTCTATTAAATAGTTTCCTTTATGTATTTAATACCGTGAGTGGTTGTTAGGCATAACATTAATGTATTTTTATTTGTATCAGAGATAAAAAATAGCGTATATTAAGGTAAAATGTAAAAATCTTATCATGTAACGAAAAAGCTATATATATATATATAATGTTTACTGAAACGATTTTTGAATGATCTGTTCTCAATCCGACACAGCCAGTCTTTGTTTAAAGTAAACAGAGTTAGACTGACAGGCATTAGCTCGTTTTGTTCAGTAATAATAATAATAATAAAATTGTCATTTTGCAGCCAATTCAGAAAATTGTACCAGCGATTTACATTATTTAAACTTTTAACAAGTCAATACTTTACTTATATGATGTTTAACAAACTGCTGGAGAGATTCTGTACTAGAAGATGACATAGCGCCCCTTACTGTATAACATTGAAAACATGGATAGCTGAAGCGGAAGCGCTAGTGTCTGAGCGTGCAAGTGACGTCACTTGCAGCGGAAGCGCTCGTGTCTGAGCGTGCAAGTCTGAGAGTGCAAGCCTGCAGCCAGACCCTTCTCGCTGCTTCAGGCATGAGATTTGTGAAAGTTGTCACAATTTGCTTGTAAGCATCAAGGAATAAATTCTGATTGGATACACTTTTCGTTTTTCTCTATTTGTTTGTAGAATAATTATGAGTGGAAAGCAATTAAAAATACATTGGCAAAAAGGTGACTGAGAATGAAAGGATGAAAAATACCTATTTATTTGGCATGTAAGACCAGCAGGGCTTTGCTGGCCCTGCGAATTTGCGACTGCCATAGACTTTGTCAGTTCGAACCAGTCTGGCCATTCTCTGTTGACCTCTCTCATCAACAAGGCGTTTCTGTCCACTGATCTGCTGCTCACTGGATGTTTTTTGTACCATTCTGAGTAAATATAAGACTGCAGTGTATGAAAATCCCAGGAGATCAGCAGTTACAGAAATATTCAAACCAGCCCGTCTGGCACCAAAAATCATCCATGCGATGATCTAATCAGCCAATCCTGGCTGCAGTGCATAAAATCAGGCAGATATGGGTCAGGAGTTTCAGTTAATGTTCACATCAACCATCAGAATGGTGAAAAAATTTTATCTCATTGATTTGGACCATGTATGTTTGTTGGTGCCATATGGTCTGGTTTATACATAAATAAATAAAATATAAATACATATTATTCCTATCATGTCTGTACCTTTTTACAACCTCCATGTGCATCAATGCAAATGGACATAATCTGATTTTGGACACTAAACAATAAAAAGCAAAAACATACCTTTTAAGACTAGTGATTAGTGAAAGTGATTCCATGAAATGTTGGGAGTACAATCTTGATTCGGTTTCAACATACAATACATAAAAAGTGCATGCACATTTCAGGATTTGTAGTAAACATAGTTTGCATGAGCAGCAATAAGAGAACATATCCCCATTTTGGGTTCCTTTAGTCTTCTGCTAAAAGCTGCACTCACTTCCATATAAAAAATTTAAACACTGCACCAAACATTCATCACCTTTATTTACCTCCTCAGTTTGAGCAAACAGAGCATCCATGATTCCTGTAGAGGGCCATCAGTCACCTCCAGACCCTCTTTTCTACACATATTTTCCAAGGATATTAAATCCCATTGGGAAACTGACCAGGTTAAACAACCTGCCTGACGAGGAATGACTCTTTACACCCATGCTGTGTGCGTCTGCTCGTTAACTCTCTGTATGCTTCATGGTTAAACATGAAAAAAGCACAACTGGGAAACAGGGATAAGGCTTTACATTAGATATTTCCATAATGGAATTGTTCATCCAAAAATGAAAATTCTGTCAGTTTTTACTCCCCATGTAATTTCTAACTCACATGACTCTTCTGTACTGTGGAATGTATTTTTTTTTTCCATACATTACAAACTGACCTGGCTCTGTCAAGGTCCAAAAAGGGCAAAAAAGAATACCAAGAACGTAGTTACATGATTTGTGCTCTATATTGCAAATCTTCTGAAGCCATACCATACCATAGGAGAGGAACAGGCCAAAATTTAAGTCGTAATTAACTGATAATCTTCCCTTCTTGTATAATTTTTTCAAATTGCATTGGTTCAGCACAATCGCAACCAAACGTTTTCACATGTAACTGAATGTTTTGTGCAAAGTTTAAATATGTGGAAGTGCATATGAGATTTGATAGCTAAGGTGAAGGGAAAGATTATTATTGAATAACAACTTTAAAATAAGTCTGTTCCTATGACAATGCTAACAGTTGACTTTTGAAGACTTTTTATTTAATGCACAAGTACTATTATGACACTTTTAAGATATATAAATATTATTATTTATTTTTATTGTCCTTTGTGCATTTTGACATTTATTGTATGGAATGAGCAGCATGAATAATTGTAAATAGTTCTCTTTTTGTATTCTTTGAAAATAAGTCATCCAAGCAAATGATGCCAGTATTTTCCTTTTTGGGGGATCTATTGAGGCCTTTTCCTGGAACAAGGAAAACCGATGAGGTTTGAAAGCAGAAATGACTTTAATCTTTTATCTAATTTTTAACCGCTTCATGCAAATGTAGCTAAAGGGACTTGAAACACTATGTGATCGTTTTGGCCCATTGGGTCCTCAAACCTCAAAAGTCAACCACTGGTGATTATCAAGGTAGCAATCCCTGAGAATTACAGCACATGTCAATAGCATATGTAAACATACCAAAACCCTAAAATATATTGCAATTTAATTTTAGAACAAAGACAGACACAATATATTGATTTAACCAATATAAAATGAACAATAGTATGCGACTGAACATCTATAAGCTTATACTACATGCTTGTATTTCTTTGTCAATGGAGTGCAACAATGTCCAGCCACTTTTTAAGCCATCCTGGTTTGAGATGCATGTACCATAGATTAACAACCTCCGTGCTCACAATGTCTTAAAAGGAATAGTTCACCTAAAAAAGAAAATTCTCATCATTGACTCACCCTCATGCCATCCCAGATGTGTATAACTTCCTTTCTTCTGCAGAACACAAAACAAAGATTTTTAGAAAATGTTGCAGCTCTGTAGGTCCATTCAATGCAAGTGAATTGTGGCTAGAACTTTGTAGGTCCAAAAAGCACATAAAGGCAGTATAAAAGTAATCCATATGACTCCAGTGGGTAAATCCATGTCTTCTGAAGTGATATGATAGGTGTGGATGAGAAACAGATCAATTTTAAAGTCCTTTTTACTATAAATTCTCCTCCCATCCCAGAATATGGTGATGTACCCAAAGAATGTGAATTGCCAAAAACAAAAGAAGAATGTGGAAGGGAAAGTGGAGATTTATCATAAAAAGGACTTAAATATTGATACGTTTATCACTCACACCTATCAAATTGCTTCTGAAGACATGGATTTACCACTTGAGTGGATTACTTTTATGCTGCATTTGTGTGCTTTTGGGACCTTCAAAGATCTGTCCACCATTCACTTGCATTGTCTGGACATACAGAGCTGAGATAGTCTTCTAAAAATCTTTGTTTGTGTTCTGCAGAAGATGTCATAGAATGTCATACACATCTGGGATGGCATGAGGGCGAGTAAATGATGAGAGAATTTTAATTGTTGGGTGAAATATCCCTTTAAAGTTTTATAAATTTAACATTAAAAAATTGCCTATGGAGAAAAAGATTGGGATTTTTTGGGATTGGAGCCCATCTGTTGTGCTCTATTGAATAGTCATTAACTGAATCGATCCTTTGCTAAGCTCCAACCCTTTGGTTACTGTTGCTTGCTCAGACAAGTGCTATAGTCAAACTTTACAGAATATCAAATTTCTTTGAACAGCACGTTTTTAAATTAAATGTTCTCATTAAGAGGTAAAAACATAGACTGGAATGAAGTGTGACACTGCAAAGCATCTTTATTTGCCATTTTTATCTTAGTTTTATGCAGTTTTTCTGCAAATCAGAATCGAGGCTAAGACTTTTTACCATCCCGCAAACAATGCATTACCATATTTTTGGATGATTTCTGATCTGATCATCCAAACTCACAGGATATTTATAAACTTACATTAGATCTTGCATGACAATACAGTAGCCACAAACAGTTGCTAAGGTATGACTGGTCTTAATGTAAGGCTTAGCGAAGGGTCAATTTCATGGTGTCCATTTTATAAGCAACTATTAATACAACAAACAAAAGCCATTCAAATGTAAGTTATGATTTGCACAACTGTGTCACCACTGAGGCTCCTGGAACATTATCATTGGCTACTACCAGTTCAGTAGAGTGTGTGCTGAACCTTCCATGGCTTTTGGAGCAACAGCAGAAGACGCGAGTGCATGCGTCTTGAGCCTTCTGGATGCCCTTTTGGGCGCTCTCGCTAATGAAACAGTACAGCACCGGATCCGCCACACAGTTAAAACTAGTAAGCAACAGGGAGAAATGATAGTAATTAAAAATGTTCTCGATAAAGGTGCAGTCTCTTTCTAGCACCGTGCGCACCAGCAGGAAGATGTGGTATGGCGTGAAACACACCAGGAAGATAACAATGGTGCTGCTCACCAGATACTTTATGTGTGTTTTCTGTGCAGTCTGCGTGCCTGTACTCTTGCCCACTGCTCTGAGGACTTGAAAGTACGACACTGATAAGATTCCCAAAGGAAACAAGAAGCCTATGTAAAAACGGTAGTAATTAATGGAATACTCCCAAGTCTTCATGGGATAATGCTCAAAGCACACCGATTGGTTAAGCTTGTCCTTGCTGAGCTCCTTATGGAGGAAAAACACAATGCCTACTGCAAGTTCCTTGAGCCAGACAATGACGCTGACCAGCAAAGCAGCTCGCACCGTTCGGAAAGCAGTGAAACGGAAGGGGTATACCACAGCCAGGTATCGATCTATGGAGATACAACACAGGAAACCGATGCTTACGTAGATGTTCTCGTAGAGAAGGAAGCCACATAGTTGACAGAGCCACTCGGAGCCACTCCAATTATCCCCCTGGAAAATATACTGCAGCCAGAGGGGCAGGGAGGCCAGGTACAGCAAATCTGATATGGTCAGGTTGAGTAAGTAGACCCCCAGCTCATTGTGGGCTTTCAGTTGCAGCCAGGCATGGTACATCGAGTAAGCATTGGCTGGGAGACCCACTAGCAGGACTAAGATGTATGCACCTGAGAACAGGTACTGGTGAATCTCATGGCTTATAGTGCAGTTAATTTGTTCTTCCGACATGTTCATCTTCGCAACCTCATGTTCACCAAATCTTACTCAATGAGTGCAGGAAGTTTGTAATCAGCAGATGTCTCCCAGATAACATTTTGTGGATTCTATGGAAAGCAAACAAAACATAGTAATTCTAACATAGTATATAATAACATGCTGCGTAAACACAGCACATAACATACTGCTTCTCTGGTGATGGTGAGATTTCCTTGTGATCACTAGCATAACTAGGGTTGCCACTTTTGACAGGGGGTGGTGTCTTTTGCAATGGCAGTTGTCACTTGTGTGGACTTTTCAGACAGTCCCTAAATCACAAATGCAACAGTATTGTGACTTTGTTTTTGCAACAGTATGGTGTATGTTTTTGGACGGCCCCCACCCACATTTGCTACCAATATCAAGGTAAAATGAACGATTTTGCCATGATGCCACCTGACCAGTTTAAAATACGAGATGCGACTTCATCTTTAAAAACATGACAATCCCATATTTAACAGGATGGGTGGCAACCCTAGGCATAACTGTAGTAAAACAAGGAGACTGGCAGAACAACTGTGATTGTTTTCATGTTGTACATAAACACAATATCAGGATCCATGTAGAAAATATATGTTCATTTATAGAGAACTGCTCCAACACTGAATACATTGAGCCCAACTCATCTTTACATGAGAGGAAGTGAAGATTCTCATCTGTGTGGTTATTCTTTGCGGTGGATGACTGTATAGACAGTCTTTTCAACGTCCGCTTGCATGATTAGGCTACTACTGCATGCATTTGTTTTGAAATTGATAAATCGACGATCAGTGAGCTTAATCAAATTAGTAATGATAAATAATTGATTATCATTAACATCTCTGCAAATTGCTGATTCTTCAAAATGTCTCTTTTGTGTGTATTTCAAGAACTATAGTAAGTCACACAGGTTTAGAACGAGTAAATGGTGGGGGGTTAATTTTTGGGTGAACTTGTCCTTGAACCTAAACATAAATCTATATATTTTATAATATTTTTTTATGAATCAATGTAGTTTGGATTAAAAAACCAAAGTATTTATTTCTAAAATTGGGGTGCTCTTTATACACTTTAGACATCCAATATACATCCAATATACATCCGTTACTATATTGTAGTCTCAGAAGTCTACAACAGACTCCAATTACTATGATTTATTTATGCTGAAATGAATGACCTGTATGAAGACAGTCTTGTGTGTGGGTTGAGTCCATCACACGGACCTATTCTAACCTATAAGCCTACAAGAAGAGATATTAATAATCTGAACCAGGCACGCCACTAGACCCCTTTTACTAGGGCACGTGCCCCAGTATAAATCTGCTGTGCCCCAGTAAAAGCTCAAGTTTGAGTTTTAACAATTTACTTTATTTGTCAGTGCATTCATTTAGATTGGTAATCCCGGAAAAAGAAATGGATCTATCTAAATGCAATGCAGTAACCCATCCAATCAACGCTTGTAAAAGAAACGCAGTTTAACCAAAAACATAAATCTGATACATGCGTGCAGAAATCCATGTCTGTGCGGCACGCGTCTGTGCGCTTGCTATAACCAAAGCCACTGCAGTGTGCACAGCCGCACACAAGTCCAGGGGCCAGTTGCACCAGCTATATGTACGTTACAACTTAGCTTAGTTGTGGCATAAACAACAACAGCATAAACAGCTTTTTAACAGCTCTGTGTACAAATTTGAAGGCTGTTTATTGGATCAATACGGGTAAACGTCATATTATGCGACTATGCATTACTTTTCGGAGAGGTTAGGACCTACTAGTCAAGTCTTAAGAACAGGTGGTGCAATCAAATTAAGCACCAACTTAGTTACAAACTAACTAGTAGTTACTAAGCCCTTAGTGTGAACTTTACGTCCTAACTTTCGTGAGAACTTAGGCACAGCTGGTGCAACCCTACCCAGGTGTGGGCACGCAAGTCAAATGAGGTAGGCTATGAAAACATGATGAAACTAAAGTAAGTTTCTAAATAATACTGATGATCTTATTTTGACTCAAATATTATTGGCTCCTGTAGATGGACATCAGAAAATTATTTGGACGAAGCAGAGACAGGAAAGCAGAAAGGAGTGATGAGTTTGAGGGAGGTAAGACTTGATAAACAAACTACATCCTCAGTTGTCAGAGTCAGGTTTCAGACATCAGATGAAAAAGCATCAAGTCTCAGGAAAACTTCTGTCAAGTCCGTGGAATTGCAGAGAAAATAAACACATTTTTGTGTTTTGTAGTACTGTCCTTGATTGTGTATGATAACAATGAATCAATCTTTTGGATATGAAATTAATAAGTTCACTTACATTTTACATTTGGCAGATGCTTTTATCCAAAGCGACTTACAGTACACTTATTACAGGAACAATTCACCCGGAGCAACCTGGAGTTAAGTGCCTTACTCAAGGACACAATGGTGGTGGCTGTGGGGATCAAACCAGCTTCTGATTAACAGTTATGTGCTTTAGCCTACTACGCCACCATCACTAAAGATGAGTGTGCTAATTACCTAGCGACAAAAAAGGACTATAGTTTGGCTTGTTTTGAGTTGTTGCAAGTCAAATTAATGAGTTTCAAACATACACCAATTATGTTAGCAAGCTAGTTATTCATTTATAGAAACGACACTTCTGCATTTATAAAAGTTAGATATAGCTCAGCTAGTTTTGCAAGCTAGCAACCAAACTCAGCCAGTTTAGCTACCAACTCTGCCTAGTGGCCAACGCTTACCTATCAACCAACTCTCTGCTCATTCTGAGACCTTTTTGTCTAAAGCCGTTTTGTCAGAGTCCGTTGTGCCTGACGTTGGATAATGCAATTCCATAGACTTACTTGACAGAGGTTTTCCTGATGTCTATTGTGTAATATAGAAGAATGCAAATGTGCAAGAAAGTTTTCTTCGGTTTTGTTATTTGCATATACAGTGTATGCATTTTATGCCATAAAACATGTACAGTATGTTAAAGATACTTAATATTTTCATAGAGATTAATATCTCTACATGTTTAAATATACTCTACATGTTTTCCCAGTACTTGTTGCAGTGTAGGAATAGTGGGTTAAGCAAGGGAAGTTTGTATAGTGCATTGTGTAGCACACTTCTTGCACGCTGCAGACTTTCAAGAAATAATAAAAAAAAAGCAATATGATTAATGGGGTCCTGTGCCCCAGTAGAGCTTTATGTCTTGCAACGGCCCTGGAAGTCATCGTTCATGGGTAACACTTTAGAATACTGTATCTACTTAATGCATAACTAATAAGGAATTACTGCAGAACTAATAGGTAATTCTTCATTAACACTCAAGTCACTACTATTAACTACTAAGGAAGATGTGTTAACTAATCAGTATGTAATAGCATTTTATAGTTGTGTTAAGTAACAATTAGCTAATCAATAACTATTGAATTCTGTCATGCCTCCTGATGAACTACTTTTAATTATCTACTAATTCAACTTCAGGAGAAATAACTATTGAGTAACTACTAATGAACAGTCGATTAATTACAATTACAATAATATCATAACAATTAGCCATTACAATATTCAGGTTGTGGCTCTTTCTTCTTCCTTATATCTAATGTTATTATTACTATGGAAATGCAATACACATTTCGTGGAATTACTACACTCCCAAAATGAGTCATTACAGCGAATTTAGTAGTTTTGGCCTGTATGGTCAATTGCTTTGTGAGTGTGGTCTGTAACCAGAAATCAACAATGGAATGGAACCCCATCCCCACTATAAGTGACTAGCCAACTTACCTCAGGTAGGTTTATGATTTATATACAGTATAGTGTGTGTGTCTCTTGTTTTCCTCAGCACATATCACATTGCATTTGGGTAAATGATTCCTGTATGTAAGGCAATGACTGAGGGGAAGGGAACTTACAGTATGAGTAATTAATAAATAATTACCACATAATTATGAGGGAATTACTTACAACCTGGAACAGTATTCTAAAGTGAAAATACAGGGAACCACATTAATGAATGATTATCTGGTAATTCTGTATTAAATAATCATGGGTTCCCTGTATTTTCACTTTACATTTACATTTATGCATTTGGCAGACGCTTTTATCCAAATCGACTTACAGTGCACTTATTACAGGGACAATCCCCCCCCCGGAGCAACCTGGAGTTAAGTGTCTTGCTCAAGGACACAATGGTGGTGGCTGTGGGGATCGAACCAGCCACCTTCTGATTACCAGTTATGTGCTTTAGCCCACTACACCACCACCACTCCATATTCAAAATACTGAATACTTTAGCATTAGACCATACAGTACAAAACTACTAAATTCGCTATAATGACTCATTTTGGGAGTGTAGTAAGTCCACAAAATGTGTATAAGGAAGAAGAAAGAGCCACAACCTGAATATTGTAATGGCTAATTGTTATGATATTATTGTAATTGTAATTAATTGACTGTTCATTAGTAGTTACTCAATAGTTATTTCTCCTGAAGCTGAATTAGTAGATAATTAAAAGTAGTTCATCAGGAGGCATGACTGAATTCAATAGTTATTGATTAGCTAATTGTTACTTAACACAACTATAAAATGCTGTTACATACTGATTAGTTAACACATCTTCCTTAGTAGTTAATAGTAGTGACTTGAGTGTTAATGAAGAATTACCTATTAGTTCTGCAGTAATTCCTTATTAGTTAGGCTATGCATTAAGTAAGATACAGTATTCTAAAGTGTTACCCGTTCATGAAAATAACCTAATACCCAATTCATCACATTAATGTTTTATTAAATGCACTTAGCACTTTGTTAAACTACATAGATTTGTTTTTTGAAACTGTTTAATGTTTATGGGCTGTTCTCAGCAATCCAACTCTTGCATAAATGAACTTACAAAGTAAGCTAATTAATTAAGATGTTGAATATTGTGGGCTGATTGTCGAACATAAAGCCCATAACGGTATTACTTAATTTACCCTTGTTGGTAGGGTTGCCACCCGTCGCGTAAAATACGGGTTCTCTTACGAGAGGTTCTCTCGTATTGCGTAAGCTAGCTTACGCTACGGGAAAGATTCATCTTTTCTGAGATATTGAAGCCAAAAAATTATCCTTAATTTTTGTATCCATTGTCAACGCAGTACGGCAGCTGCAGACCTTGAGCGGGCTATCTAGCGAGCTCATAGGTTGCTCTGCGGCAACTGCTGCAGCCTATAGACGAGCTTGGGCGAACTCGCATCCAATGAGAGGCGTCCGCGCGCTCACTGCATCAAAGCCCGCCAAAATGGGCGTGACTAGAGTGCATATAAGCGTAGTTCGTAGGCTGGAACCCTGATTTTCATCTCTTCAGCGAAGCTCTTCACATCTCTGAACTGGAAGCCGCGTCGCCGTTCGAGGGGCATCTAGCAAGCGTGGACAGTGCTCGAAGAAGCCGGCCGTCTTCGCCACCTTCAGCCATCCGGCGACGTATCCTTTTTTAGAGCAAGCTAAGTTCCTCAGCGAACTTCACAAAAGAGTATCGAGCATCTTTTTAAAGATGCCTCGTTCCACTTGCGCCTCGTCGCGCCCTTCTCAGCACCGGAGACCGCCACATCATCTGCGCTCTCTGCCTGGGACTGGGGCACGCAGAGCTCGCCCTTGCTGAGGGCGGATGCGATTTCTGCGAGGAGCTACCGATGTCGACACTGCGGGCTCGACTCGAAGCGCTCAAAGCAGAAGCCACCACGGAAACTGTGGTTGAAGCGACTGCCTCGCCGGAGCCTCTCCCTCGAGCATCGTTTTCACCCTCCCCGCCCCCCCGGGACGCGCAGTTGCCGCCGAGCGGCCGCACTGCTGCCATCTCGGATGACGAGGCGGAGGATAAGGCCTGCTGTTCCATCATGGCTTCGGACAGCGAGGAGTGGTCAGGCTCCCAAGCCTCCTCCTCGGCCCAGGAATCCAGCAGGACCCGCGCCGGAGTCGAAGGGGAATTAACACGCCTCCTCACACAGGCCGTCGACCGCCTCGGGCTCCAGTGGTCACCGCCCCCTGAGCAGGCACCCAACAGACTCGACGGCTGCTTTCTTCAAAGCCATCGCCGCTCTACACCCGCGGCCCGGGCCGCTCCATTCCTGCCGGAACTACACACGGAGCTTGCAATGTCGTGGAACGATCCTTTTTCGGCCAGGACCCGTTCCCACATCTCCACCTCTCTCGCGTCGGTGGACGGCGCCACCGAGAGAGGCTACTCCTCCATCCCCCCAGTCGAGGACTCGGTAGCAGCACACCTTTGCCCGCCCTCCACGAGATGGCGGTCTAAGCCTGTGCTCCCGTCTAAGGCCTGCAGAGCGACTTCCGCCTATGTTGGCCGCGCCTATTCCGCCGCCGGCCAAGCCGCATCTGCTCTGCACTCCATGGCCGTTTTACAGATCCTACAAGCGGACCTTCTTCGAGTGGGATGAGAAAGGCAGGCACCCAGAGGCTGTTACTGATCTACGGCGCGACAGACCTCGCCCTTCAGGCTACCAAAGCTACAGCTCAAGCCCTAGGGAAGTGCATGGCCTCGCTGACTGTGACCGAGAGACACCTGTGGCTAACGCTAGCCGACATGGGAGAAGCAGAGCGCTCCACGTTCCTCAACGCACCGCTCTCTCCGACCGGTCTCTTCGGCTCCGCGGTGAGTGGCATTGTTGACCGCTTCTCAGAAGTCCAGAAAGCCACTCAAGCCATGAACCTCTTCCTGCCGCGTCGCGCTAGCTCCTCTGCAGGCCGCTCACGTGAACAGCCTCCTGCACGAGCCTCTTCACAGCGCCCATCTCAACAATCTCAGACTTCTCAGCGTCGACAGGGCGGCCGCCCTCGATCGCGATCAGACAGCCGCCGCAGACCGCCACCCCCCCGTGGGCCTCAATTTAAGGTAACGCTGAAACCAGAGCAACCGAAGTCTTCCTAACTTTGTTGAACAAACGACGGCTCAGTCCCGCCGCGGCCGGACCACCGTCAAAGCTTTGCCCCCTGTCAGTCCCCTTCTCTCAGGCTACTACAGTGGTGAATTTAGCAGCCAACAAGCCGGTGACACTGCCCGCTTGCCTGCACTCAAACGCCGTTTTCACGGCGACCCAAATAAATCTTGTAAAGAGCAAAAATGTCTTATGTGTAGAAAAAGTGCCCATAACCCAGTGTTCGCCCCTACACACAAGCATAACACATCCCATGCCCCTATCAGAGCACGCTCTCATAAAGCAGTTACGAACCGCTCGAGCGTCAGAGTCAATGAAGGTGCCCCAAATGCGTGCGCGCGCCCATTCTCTGCCCGCTCTGTCACACGACCAGCCCTATGTGTAGAAAATGTGCCCACAATCCAGTGTTCACTTCTGCACACAAGCACTGCATGTCTCGTGTCCCCACCAGAGCACGCTCACATAAAGCGGTTACGAACCGCTCGAGCGCTAGAGTCAATAATTGCGCCCACGAATACGTGCGCGCGCCCATTCTCTGCCCGCTCTGATACACGGCCAGCAAACATTCCTCTGTGTGCAAGTCCCGTGCCCATGACTATGCTTGCGCATCACGTAACAGATGTGACTCTTTCCCCATTCATTCCAATCAGGAAGTCACTCACAAAACAGCCTGTTCATGCTGTCTCGCGAGCAATCATGCATGAACACACTAAACGCGCTCATGCATTTTGTTCAGCGCTCTGTGTGCGGCAATCAGAGCGAATTGGCCATTCACCCTCTAGCGTTACGCTTCAAAGCGTGGGAAGCTATTCCAGGGATATCCAAGTGGGTGTTAAGCACAATACAACAGGGCTATTTGCTACAGTTCGATCGCCGCCCTCCTCGCTTCAGAGCTGGCTCGAAACCACTGTGAACACGGAAGCAGCGTGCATGCTTCGTTCAGAAATAGCAAGCCTTCTGTGCAAAAGGGCCATAGAAAAAGTGCCACCCTCTCTGAGCCGAGTCGGGGCTTTACAGCCGTTATTTTCTTGTTCCCAAGAAAGACGGCGGCCTCAGACCCATATTAGATCTCAGGGTTTTGAACAAGGTGCTTGCAAAAAGACCATTCAAAATGCTTACAATCAGGAAACTCCTCGCGCATGATGCGCCAGGGGACTGGTTTATTTCTCTCGATCTGAAAGATGCATACTTTCAGATTCAGATAAATCCCCGTCACAGGCCATTCTTGAGATTTGCCTTCGACAGCCAGGTTTATCGATACACCGTCCTTCCGTTCGGCCTGTCCTTAGCACCCCGTACTTTCACGAAGTGCATGGATGTGGCGCTCGCACCCCTGCGGAGTCAAGGTTTGCGAATTCTGAACTATTTGGACGACTGGCTGATTATGGCTCAGTCACATATGGAGCTTCTGTCTCACAGAGCAGTTCTCCTCAGCCATCTGAACAGTTTGGGTCTTGCAGTCAATTGGACCAAGAGCTCACTACAGCCCAGTCAGACAATTTCCTTCCTTGGAATAGAACTAGACTCCGTGGCATTGACGGCTCGCTTATCTACACAGCGCGCACGCCGTGTTCAGCGACTAGCCGCATCTTTTCAGATGAACAGCCTCACGCCTCTGAAGAAATTCCAGAGAGTGCTAGGTTACATGGCCTCAGCCGCAGCAGTACTTCAGCTGGGTTTACTGCACATGCGCCCACTTCAGCATTGGCTAAACACCCGGCGTCTCGCCGGGCTTGGTCCACAGGCCGCCAGCCCATCAAGGTGACTCAGACCTGTATATCAGCTCTGCAGCCCTGGACAGTGGCCGAATGGTATCAGCGGGAGTGACAATGGGAGCTGTATCTTGCCAAAAGTCATCTCGACAGACGCGTCCAACACGGGTTGGGCGCGGTCTCGCGAGGGCTCTCCGGTTTTCGGCCTATGGTCAGTTCAGGAAAAGCTCCTTCACATAAATTGTCTGGAAATGATAGCGGTCGATGCACGCTGCGTGCGCTTTCTCCCGGTCATTCAGGGTCACCACGTCTTGGTCCGTTCGGACAACAGATCTGTGGTATCCTACCTAAACCGTCAGGGCGGTTTCAGATCCAGGAACCTCTTCCATCTGACTAAACGCATACGGAGTTGGTCCCAGTGCCACCTGCGCTCGCTGAGGGCGACGCGCGTGCCAGGCCACCTGAACGACGGCCCGGACAGACTGTCCAGAGACAATATTCCCCAGGGGAATGGTCCCTGCACGCTCAAACAGTCCAGACGTTATGGCACCTATTCGGCAGAGCAGAGATAGACCTCTTTGCGTCCAAAGAGAACTCTCACTGCCCAATATTTTTCTCGAAGCGAGGACGCGCTGGCCCAGGACTGGCCCAGACGCCCGCTTTACGCCTTCCCTCCCGTCTCGCTATTGCCACAGGTAATGCAGAGGATCAGGGAAACGCGTCACTCGGTGCTCCTCATAGCCCCGCATTGGGAGAATCAGACATGGTTCCCGGAGCTTACGCAGCTGTCACTGACAGCGCCGTGGCCCATCCCAGTGAGAGCAGATCTCCTCTCTCAAGCTTGCGGCACAATCTGGCATCCCCACCCAGAGGCTGGGCTGCATGCGTGGGTGATCAACGACTACCCGTCGCTCTGCCAGAAGGAGTAAAAAACACCATCATACACGCTAGAGTCCCTTCCACGAGAAGACTCTATGCGTCAAAATGGTCTGTGTTCTCAAAATGGTGCACCAACAGAGACCTGGACCCGCGGACATGTGGGGTGTCGTCGCTGCTCAGTATTTCTACAAGAGCTGCTGGATAAGGGCAGATCCCCATCCACGCTCAAAGTGTATGTGGCGGCCGTTGCGGTGTTCGCTGAACCCCTGCACGGCCAGTCATGGGGTAAAAACGAGCTGGTCATCCGCTTCCTCAGGGGAGCTAGAAGGATGAACCCCGCGCCCCCATCGGTTCCTATCTGGGATCTTTCTATAGTTCTCGAAACTATGAAAGCCCCCTTTCGAACCACTTCAATCCGTGGATTTGAAATACCTTTCACTCAAAACCATTTTTCTGACTGCCCTGTCATCAGTCAAACGTGTGGGAGACCTTCACGCGCTGTCTGTCAGCGCTGCGTGTCTTGAGTTTGGACCAAGTGACTCTAAGGTCATTTTAAAGCCTAGACACGGCTATGTTCCCAAGGTGATCGGTACTCCTTTCAGAGCACAGGTCATTTCCCTATCGGCGCTGCCAGCATCCGATAGCTGAACGCGACGCCAATCTCCTTTGCCCGGTCAGAGCACTGAGATTGTATACTGCGCGCTCCGCCGCTTTCAGACGCTCTGAGCAGCTTTTTGTTTCGTTCGAGGGCGCACCAAAGGTCTCGCCGCCTCGAAACAGACACTATCTAGATGGATAGTGGACGCTATTGCTGCTGCATACGCCGTAAAAGACCTGCCATGCCCGTTGGGCATTAGGGCTCACTCCACTAGAGGCATGGCATCCTCGTGGGCATGGTCCAGCGGGATTTCCATTCACGACATATGTGTGGCAGCGGGATGGACTTCCCCCTCCACCTTTGTCAGATTTTACAATATGGAAGTGCCCGCTCTGCAGGCACTAGCGGTTTAATATGCTACAGCTCCCCTGGTGAGCTGCACTGATGGGTCACATTCCACACAGACCGGCACCGCCGCTCTGTCGTTCCCTTCCCACTATATGCTTATGTATTACACAATCAATAACCCGCATTCTTGCCGGCCAAATATTATTTCCCCACTCATAAGGGCTCCCCCGGGTCCCCCCTTAATTCCCTGGGGCTCATACAGTGGATGCTTGGCGCGCACGGCGTTGACAATGGGTTCCCGGAAGCCCATAGCTTACGCAATACGAGAGAACCTCTCGTAAGAGAACGTATCGTTACCTAATGTAACCTCAGTTCTCTCTAGATGAGGGAACGAGTATTGCGTAGCCGGCCGTGCTCGCGCCATGAGCG
The DNA here is from genome assembly GCF_025860055.1 of Xyrauchen texanus. NCBI lineage: Eukaryota > Metazoa > Chordata > Actinopteri > Cypriniformes > Catostomidae > Xyrauchen > Xyrauchen texanus. The sequence continues at coordinate 28,092,420 of NC_068297.1, read as the reverse complement.
ACTTTTCGCTTCAGTCAATGAAAACCAGGGTTCCAGCCTACGAACTACGCTTATATGCACTCTAGTCACGCCCATTTTGGCGGGCTTTGATGCAGTGAGCGCCGGACGCCTCTCATTGGATGCGAGTTCAGCCCAAGCTCGTCTATAGGCTGCAGCAGTTGCCGCAGAGCAACCTATGAGCTCGCTAGATAGCCCGCTCAAGGTCTGCAGCTGCCGCACTGCGTTGACAATGGATACAAAAATTAAGGATAATTTTTTGGCTTCAATATCTCAGAAAAGATGAATCTTTCCCATAGCGGTACTGGTTCCCTCATCTAGAGAGAACCGAGGTTACATTAGGTAACCGATACGATCGTCCCGTATTTAAAGATAAAATTGTTTTCCGGTATCGAATCAAGGCGTCCCGTACATAAGATGGTCACATGACGTCACGGTGAAATTGTTCCAGATCGCTAATTTAACATTGAAGAAAAAAAAATCCACAGTTTTAGCACCATTGTATCAATGTAAATGTTCAATAAGATCAATGTATGAATACAATCACTCATCAATCAGTCAGAATACAATCAGTCTAAAGACATGTACAGGTGAAAAGTATACATATAGGCTAAACCAACCAAATGTATACATAAATAAGATAAAGGAGACAAATAATCGAAAAGATAAAAATAAATATATTTTTAACAAATAAAATATGTAATTTTTTAATTTTATATAGGCCTAGGCTAAGTCAGGGAAAAGTTGTAATTTCAGCATATAAGAAAGGATATACCATTTTTATTAATAACGTATATTGCTAAACCTGTGGAGGATGTGGTTAGGGGCCGGGAAATAATCAAACCTGGGGAAAACGTGCGCGTGGACAGGATTCTGTAAACGTTTAATTTTTAGATTACATTTTTAATTTATATTTAAAATAATTTGTAACAGTCGCTAAAAAAAATACACCGTCATAAACGAGTCAGATTATTTTCCCAAACAGCAGATGAAATGAATATTATACGATATTCTCACTTAAGAAATTGTTGCTTATAGGCTAATAATTTTTATTTTATTTTACATTAATTCGTAAAATAATAATAAGCAAAATGGTTAGGCCTATATATTCAGCTCTCATCACTACAAATAGCCATACATCGTGTTAGTAACGCAATAATAATAATAATACAAACTTATAAGATAAACATATTGTTCCGCCAGAATAGCATAGAATAGGATATTATCATGATTTACTAATGCAAAGTCATATAAATTAATATAGGATTAGTCACATATTGTAAGATGCTTTAAGACTTTTTATTTTAATTTAGCTTTCGGCGCATAATACCAATATCAATAACTACTATGGTATTTTGTCGAAAATGATGGCTTTTGTCAGGGTAGTGAGACAGAAACTGCTGTAAAGTAGGTGAATTACTTTACCTTCCGCTTGCTGGTTTTATCACACATGTCGCTCACTCGGCATTTCTGAAGTGTGGTGAACATCCTCTACAAGCAGCACGACCAGCTCTCTTCTGAACAGCATATTTATATCCAACTACTCAGCAGTGAACACAGATAACATCGCTTCCGGAATATAAAAAAGGTCGGTAATAAATGTGATATATAAATCTGCTAGGTCTGGGTTTCCTTCAAGGATGCGCAAACGGTTTGCTACTAAAAGTGAAACCATCTCACACATGTCTTCCCACTCAGGCTGTGTCTAAAATCCTAGTGCCCTGCCTGCATAGTCAGCATTCTTTGGGTATCATATCATAAGCGTGTGTCAGATAAGCCAAGTGTGTAAACTGAGCTGACTCGGAACACGCATGATGCTGTCTATGTAGTTTACTATTCTTTAAGGTGTAGCCTAAGTGCTCCTCCACTAGGTAACTATGAAAAATATGATATCTGAATAAACACAATATAAATGTCTTTTTGCGTTCAAAAAGACGGGAAATTTAAGCCATTACGAAGACGGAATGGTACAGACCGCAGGAGACTCGAGGGGCGTTTTAAAAAGTTTGTCTTTTATTTCTGACACGGAGTCTTTAAAACAACATTCATGGCGCGAGGCATTCACGTAACGGCGTGTCTGGTACATGGAACGCAGACCACTCATTGACATATTGAGCTGAAATTAGGCCATAACGTGTCCCGTGTGAACACACATTTACAGTATAACCTAAACGTGTGGTTTAGGTCAGAGTAATGTTTCTAAAAAAAATGCCCCATGTTTATAGATTACATTTAGAAAAATCTTTATTACAAAGAGTTTTTGGACAACAGCTTTCTCTAAACAAACGTATATCATTCACAATTAAACTTTACATTATTAGGTGTAAAAAGTTGTTAAAGGGCATCTAGTCAAACACAGAGTATCTTATAGGTAATGATCTATGTGCAGTAGTGTATGGAAAAAAAAATTATCTTTTACCAGTAGCTGTGCACACTAAAACAGAAAACACTTATTTTAACACAGTGTGTGAATGCTTTATCTCCATTGGTAATCAGTTCTTGCCTCTGACTTTAGAATTAAAAGTAGATGGTGACATGAGATGGCCAACAGAAAAACAACTAACGGTGAATACACAACAAAATCTGGGAGGAACACTGAGAAACCATGGGTGCCATCACCAAACTTAAAGGACAAGTCTCTTCACATGGACATAAAACGTCCAGTGTACCATGTAATTAGACTTGATTTAATACATACTGTAAACACTATCAGCCATTCCAAACAAAATACATTTTGGGATATGAGGCATACAGACAAGGGCGTAGATTTGGCTTGAACATTGTTTGCAGTGTGAAACATTTGCTCGTGTTTCCATTGATCATGGTATAAATAATGTGGGGGTTGTACGTGCTCGTTTTGATTATTGAGGGGTTTGCCTCCCCCATCCCTCCCTGGAATTTACATCCCTGCATACAGATGCACACACAAAACAACCATGCACACAAGTGTCATTTAATTGTCCCAAAGACATTCATAAATAAATAAGAACTTCTAGTCATTAACAGTTGTGCAGTGTTATAAAAGTGTGGTTAAAAAAAAACACCAAAATGCAGCAAAGAGCCTTATTGGTCTTCTCATTAGTACAAACCTAAATGCTTGTGTACAACTGGGCAATGTGTCCAGTGATTCCAAGAGATTCCCAGTAAAAAAAATTAAAAAGGATGATTAAACCACCCTAAATGGGTTTGCTGGTCTCCCAGCCTGGCTGGTTTTAAAAGGGTTTGGGCAATTTCCAGCTGGTCAGGATAGGAGACCAGCTGGCCAACCAGTTAAATCAGCTGAGCACAAGCTTGGCCAGGCTGGGAGACCAGCTAAGACCAGCCTTAACCAACTGGCTGGTTTAGAATTTTTTGCAGCAGGGTTCTTCCCTATTATATCAAACCAAATATCAGAAAGTAGGTGGAATGTTACTTTGTGCTTTTTTTCCATCAGTCTCCTCCTGTCGGTTTCTCAGTTTTGGATCTGTTATCCTTTTGCATGCTTCTGACCAAAGCCTGAGCCAAACCCAGTCCCTTACTAAATACATGGTCACCCACAGAAGCTGAAATGAGCAGAATGCTTGGTTTGTCAGTAGGGAAAGAGTGAGAGAGCCCATTTCCAGTAATGGGTACCAGCGAGACTGTTTCTCTGTGATGGACCTAGAACTGTCCTGCACCTCCTAAAGATGAATGCAGTCGCTACTCAGTAATTATGCTGGGAGTGGCTCCTAGCACACAGACAAACATTTGTTTTTCACATTCAGAATAGAGTGCATACTGGCCTGCCATGGAGCTGCAGAAATCAATGTTGTTCAATTGAGTCGGAAGGAGAAAAAAAGGGAATACATTCGAGTGCCTCATACATTCCTTTTCAGATCAAGGTGTATGTGTGCAAGACCCACAAATGCACCTGGTGCTATTAAGGTGTCAAAAAAAGTTTCCTGACTTTAAGGAAGCTGCCTGGGGCTGTTAACGGTGCAGTTTTATTTGTCAAAAGTGTTTCTTCACCAGGTTCTACACACAGCCATACTCATACCACACAGACTGAGGGTCATTGTTGGGGTCTGGTGAAGCAGGTTTGCTGGTGGGTTGTTCCTTAACGCTGTAGCTCAAGTTCGCAGTGTCAGCATTCTTTAGTAGAGGCGACTCAGTCTGTCTTGGCTCTCGAGGTTCTTCCTCCAAATCATTCAGCCTCAGTGCAGATACAGCTCGTACTGGAGTAACCATGGCCACCTCACCATGATGAGGGGGTGGCCGGGTTTCAGCACTGGCTCTATTACTGCTCCCTATGTAATCCCGTTCAGCTTGCAAGGACACGGAAGAAGAGTGCAGGGGGGGAGGAATGGTCAGGGACAACTCATCTCTAGGGGGAGCGAGAGATAGGCGGTGGGGTCAACTGACACCTGCCCTGGGTCTGCAGGAATAGGTGAAGATCCAGGCAGCCTAGCAGACAAAGGTCTTTCCCTGGCAACCACTCCAGACCTCCTAACCACATCGCTCTGATTGGGAGAACTAGCCTCTGCGCGGTAGCTATCCGGTCCGTTGGAGCGGAGGAGGTCTGCAGAGGCCAGGCTGAAAGTGCGACTTAAGCTGGTGCTGCCTCCCACACCTCCATGAGGGCTAGACTGCTGCAGAGGTGAGGGCCGTGAGCCGGCTCCTCTATTTGGAAGCGTTTGTGAATGAGAGGGGGACATGGAGGTCTCCGTGTGCCGAACACTTGGTTTGACTCTGTGTCCAGGTTTGGGGGCCCGACCTTCCAGTTCAGGCAGAGTAGTCTTGATGGTCGGCATGACATAATTGGTGGGGGTTTTAGCACCATCTCGCAGAGGTGCAGGTCGGGCAGATCTGGTGAAGTAGTCAGTCATGAGATCCTCTCGACTTCCTGTCTGGACCCGAGAGAAAAGACATGAATCATCATCAGGCATCTTGATTAAAGGCCATTGAGTTTGCCACAATTCAAAGATTATTATTAGGGAAATAGGGAAAGCTCAGACGGTGCATTTGACATAGGAATGTGCAAGCTCCATGTGGAGTTTATGGAATTGAAAGTAAGTAGAAATACAGCAGTGCCGATTTCTCAGGGCCAGCAATGCCTTCTCTGCTGGCATAACATGTCTAATAAATAAATACATATTTTTTTATCTTTTCATTCTCATTGAACTTTTTGCATATGCACATGTATTTTCAATCGCTTTCCATTCCTAATTCATCTAAAAATGAAGAGCAAAAAACAAAAACAACTGTTTCACAAATCACATGCCCGAAGACATGCTCCTTAGCTGAAGCAGCACTAGTCTGAGCTCCACCCTGTCAGGCCTTCAGAATTGCCACAGAATCCCTCAACACCGCAGTGAATGGGCATCTAAACCCAGATTGACAGATTCATCAACCAATCGGATTGATTTATTTGTTCTTGGTGGGTGTGGTCTTTAGGATATGTTCCAGTCCAGGCCTTCTAACTGGCCTTGAGTAACGAAATCATGCTTTAAGTGATGTATATAATTCAAAATCGAAGAGCGCGAGATCTTGCTGACAAGTCGTCTGTCATCACTGCTGTTATTGCCGTTGAGAAAGAGATCTTTATGGATTTGAAAACCTGAGATGTTCTGAATGACTGTGCAATTGATTAATTAAACAGGTAAGGAGGACTGATTTTCTATGTGTAAACTAGGCTGCTTGAGCATTCAGTGTCAGATCAAGTTTTGATAAGTAACCGTGTAAGAGAGCTTCTTCTTGGTATTAGACCTGCTTGGTTCTGGCTTTCGTGCGTGGATGTGTTTTTAAAAAATCAATTGGTATTATTAGTTGACTGCCATGCCATGCAATGTATGATATTTGCATACAGTGTCTTATTCATTGTGAAACAGTGTTTTCTTAAATGGCATGAATCGCACTGAAGGCCTAGACTTAAAATACACGGGCCATGGCTGGCATACAGTGAATCGGATTTCACGAAAGCACAACTAGATCAACCCCTCTTAGATGATCATTTATCACTGATGCCTACATCAGAGTGGGTTACAGCAAAAGTTTTAATGTTCGTAACTTTTGGTAACTTGCATTTTCCCTCTCAGTCCTCCCCACGTACTGCCCCAATTGAAATCTATGCATTTGCACAAGTCTCTGATGCAGCGTAAAATCTAGTGTGTCAGGGTTTCTGCGTGTCCGAAGTGTAGGGCCTTGCCCCACTCAAAATGGCAGCTATATTCAAATAGTATTTGGCTGTGTTCATTGCTGTTTGATTATAATAAATCTTGTTATATTATAATAAGAAGTACTCCCAGTTGTTTGTTTGAATATTGTGTTGAAGCCAGCCTCTGCCACGTCAAGAACTCCCCTATTACTACAGTATTGTTAAATTGTTGTTGTTGTTAGAAGCCAACTGTAACCAGATTACTGTTAAATTCGTACGGCAATAATTTGACTAGCTTCTTCCCTTTTTGAGTATTTTGAATATGAATAGAAATACTCAACCTTCAGGGCAAAATTTTATGAGACTTGATCAGTCACTTACTATAATTTTTCTCTTGTCTAAGAGTGGTGCCCCGAGGATAGAATTTAATGAGTTAAATAACAAATTAAATAATAGTTATATCTGATAGTAAAACTGATCTAACAACAGTGCACCCTACAGAAGGAATGTAAGACTTTTTAAGGTCAAATAAAAGAAATATTTAAGACCACTTTTGCAATAATAATAAAAAAAAATATATATATTTTTTAGCTGGTAAATACAAAACCACTGAGACTACTTGGATGTCTCTGGACATGTTTTTTTTATATTTTATTGTGCATTTGTGTTTCTTTTTGAAAATAAGTTAATACAACATTAAAAAATGAATTAATTAAGAATGCATGTAGCCTAAAGTATGTAGCCTGTATTGTGACCCTTCTCTTTAGTCACTTGCTTTCCAACAAGACATGTCACAATAGACCAATGCTTTGGCAATGTCACCGCTTATGTCAAACATGGAAGTGGTGGCAAAAACCAAGTGTAAAAAGTCAAGGATTTTGTTGTTGAAAAATTATTCAGAGGGCTCTAGTTGACTGCTGTGGCTTCAAGATCATCAACAGAGCTGACTGGACTGAGATCATTTCAACTCTTTTTTTATTTTCTTATTTGCGCAAAAAATTATAGCGAATATGATTACATGTTTGTTATTAACTCATGTCATTATAGTAATTGTATCGCTAAGAATATGTTCATATTTATGATGGTTTTGTGTCATACTTTCGTTTAATCTTCTGTGAAATCTAACACAACAGTCAGTGGGCTTTCTGCCACCACTTACTGGGCATGTGCTAACATTTTTGCAAATAAGAGGATTGGTCTATAGACCTTATTCACACTATAGCCATGTTTGATTTTTAAAGGGAATGGAAATGAAGTAGTGAGGGATAGACTTACCATCCCTTCAATGGCATGCATGGTATAAATCTGTAAAAAGCTCCAATATCCCATCTGATTTTCCACAACTGGAGTTTTTTGACTACTGAGTGTTCTTGAAAAGATATTTTTCCAATGTTTTGTCTGCGGAACGATCCAAAAACACTTTAAACTGCAGTACAGCCCACTGAAGAGACTGTACTTCTATCCTGCACAGCCTCATTGTCATTCTTGTCAAAAATTGAAAATGGCGCTGCTGTGAATAAGGTCTAGCATGTGCTGAATAACATTTATATATTTCTTCTTGGAAGATACATTTACCAAATACTTTGACATGTAGTTAAAGAGCAGTTCATTTAAAAATGAAATTTCTGTCATCACAGCTCACCCTCGAGTCTGTATGAATTGTTTTCTGCCATGGAACAAAAAAGGAAGTGTTAAGCAAAACGTTTAGTCTCAGTCACCATTCACTGCATCTTGTTTTTCATTCAATGTAAGTGAATGGTGACTGAAACTCCCTAATATCTCCTTTTGATATCAACCAAAATAAGAAAGTCATACAGGTTTGCAACAGCATGAAGATAAGTGATGACAATTGTAATTTTTGTGTGAAATGTCTCAAGTAAATTCAAAACTCGTCAGTTACCTTAAAAATGGACGTTTAAAGTTGACAATATGTATTGAAAATTTTAACAGATTAAATTATGAAAGAGAACTGTGCTGCATAATTAGTTATGATGTATATTGAAAACAGATTGTATACTAAATGTTAAATATTGATAATATATTTTCATATTATATTATTAATATTATAACTTTATATAATTATTGTTTTGTATATTACAAAAATTTTAAAATTGATTGAAAATACCTGTATATGTCAGATGGAGCTCTAGAGAGATGGAGATGAGAGATATAACAGAACTACTCGGCTGCAGAGTTACACCTGTTATTTTTACAATTATTGTCAATGGTAGTGTAAAATAAGGAAGTGCTATGATTTGAAAGGCGTCAAAAGACAGCTCCAACCTCGCACGTTTGCAAATTGTCATGTTGACAGCTTTGTCGATTATAAGCAGGAGCGACTGTGTTAGCGTATCAATCGCTTACAGAGATGCAACATAATGCCATTTGAATTTTAGATTAACAGGTTTATGAAGGTTTATACATGTGTAACATTGTACGTTCATAAAAATGCGCTTCCCTGCGCGGATTTACACTAAACTCAAGCGTTAGCTGCTAAATGACGGATGCACGAGAGAGAGAGACGATTATGAATTTTAGACCTTAGCAAACGAAATCTAAGACTTCTTGTAATTTATTAAAGATATTTAAGACTTTTTATAGCATTAAATTTTAATCCATTTGTCCATTCAATCTATGCTGAAGATTCATCACTATGATAACTTCCCAATTGTAAACACATCTGACAGTGAATTAAGTTGACAGCCTCAAAGTTCTGAAGTACAGCTCAAATATCAGGCATAATTAATTCGATCATAAATTACATTCAGAAAGACTCCTGAAATCACTCTGACTGCATAAATAACCCCCAGAGCACAACTTGTGGTAGATGGAGCAGGATATCTAAATAGAGAACATGTACATCCTACAATGTGTGATTCATTACACATCTTAAAACCCACAAGCAAACAAATGGAAATGTATGCATTTCCAACGATCTGTCACGGATTCATCAGAAGCAGCATCTTATACCCAGTTCTAAAAGGTCAAACAAGCAAACAAATAGGTCTGTTGAGAAGTATGAACTTACAGTGGGTGGGGACAGGGCATTGCTCTCCTGCAGGAACTCCTCCAGGGTAACCATCTCGCTGTCAGTGGAGGACGGCCGCAGAGAAGAGGTACGCTGGGAGGGGCGTTGGGCAGATGGGGTGTCACAGGGCAGGGTGGAGCTACGAGGAATCAGAGATATCTGACTGAGACGCGTGCCTTCGCGACCAAGTCCAATGATATCATCACTTGATAGACTGGCCGACCGGCCCTGCAGGCAGTCCAGAGAACCTGGAGTAAGAAAAGTCGATGTGGTTGTTACTAGGGCATTGCTATGTGGTTGCTAGGGTGTACTGAGTGCTTGCTTACTGACAAAGACAACAGAGCCCATCTCCAAGTCTTCATGATATTCTGATCCCAAGATACTACTTGGCTTCCTCCTTCAATGTAAATCTATGGGATTTTTTGGCCATTCTATCATCACAATCGCAGTGGTGCGGGGCAAGTTAAAAGTTTAATACTTGGGGTAAGGGGTTTGTTCAAACTGATGCTTGCCTTGGAAGGGACCACTAATGAAACAATCCCCAGTTTAGAAGCACCAAATAGCCTTGAAAAGCTTCCACTGCCAATTATATTTTTTAGTCTGAAGAGCTTGATATATCGCTTGTTGCACTAATAGCTTTCAACATTAGGAAAAGACCTATCATCATCAAAGATGGCAATAGTAGCATGATGTGTTTATCATATAATTTTCATCTCTCCTAAGCAAGCACTGCAAATTACATTGATGATGATTCATATTCAATTAAGAATCCAAAATCGAAAATGCCCCTTTCTTCTGATTGGTCAACCTGCACCATCATCTGTTCTTCCTCAATACTGTGAGACAGAGTAACCATTCACTGCTCTTTAATTGTTCAGATTCAAGTGCACCATGTTTTTTTGCAAATGTGCAATCTCTCTCAACATGACCGGCTGCAGTTGGGTATGGCATTTGCAGTGGCCAGACATCCCGATAAAACCAGCAAAAGTCACGTGCCACGTCCCGATAATTAGATCTTAGATATCTCTTAGATATAGTTTGATTGCATTAAATAAGCATTTTACATTGACATCACTGTTATGTGCTTTTTCTGACATGAGAAACCAGTAGAGAGTAACGAAAGAATTGCTCACTGCAATTTCACAAGGGTAATTTTCTCCAAGCGTCTAACTGCGCTAAACTTCCCTCACCACCGCCATCTCTACTGCTGCTATCTGGAAAAAAATCTCAATACCCGCTAGAAGCCAAAAATGAGGAAGAATGGGTCTTATGCATTTCATTGGTTTTACATTTCTGTCTGTTATTGGACTATACAGACAATCTTATAGTCCAGTAACATGTACACGTCAAGGACTAAAAATATTCTAGATGTCAGATTCTGTTAATATTGTTATACTCCAATATTTAACATGACAAAATAACACTAAACAGATTGAGAATAATTAAATAATTCAGTCTTACCTTTACTGGAAGCTTTTCAATTGTTAAATGCTTAAAATGTTTTGAGTTATGATGTTTCCAGCTGCACAAGTTGTTATTTGATTCTTTTTACAAAAGACCGGATTAGAGACAATTTTATTTCAAACATTGTTGATGAAAACATGACACACAGTGAGGCATTATGAATGCACTGACAATGTTTTAGAAAACTCTTGTTGAAAAACCTTGTTTATTCAAATGATCCAGTTTTTAGTGTGAGTATTTTAGTTTTTGTCTAAGATGCATATCAAGAGATGAATATAATGATCCCAGTGGAAGAGCTTTTATAAACACCTATTTTAAAACACATCGTATCTACAGTATATAGCCTATATGAGCTTAATCAGACATATACACAACACTGGCAGCGAATGCACAAAAGAGCTTGAGTTTAAGGTCGCATAAATGGGTGCAAGGCTTTTCTTTCATGTTGTTTGTTGACATGTTATCACAAAAAAAACTCTACTGTCGATTAGATTGTGAAGGAATTTACGAATTGCAACTGCAGCCGTCAACGAATGGACGTGAAGTGGATCCACCTCGTGGTGTGCGTTTGGCTTTAGTTGCGCGCTAAATTTGTATTTTCTGAACACCGTTACAATGCGCAAAATCAAGTCTCTAAAAAATGTCAAATGAATACGTCCCGCTAAATAATCCACAAACCAGTTACTTAAGATCTAATACTTCATTATACTCATTAAATGACATTATTTCATGGTTTTGTAAGGGCTTTTATACAAGTTGTTGAAATGTTAACAAAACCTGTGTAACTGCTGGTGGCAACCATGGTGGGAGGTTGTCACAAGCAGCCCTAATCGAAAGTACGAAAACAAGTCATTATTTGTTTTTTTTAATATTGGTTTTGTAAATGATTAATGAAATAATTCGTTTTTCCGATTTCAGATTATTAATTAAATATGAAAAGAATAATTGATAAACAGATTCACTTACAATGGATGTGAATGGGGCCAATCTGAAAATACTCACCGTTTGTAAAGTATTGCCACAAGACATACACTGCATCAAGTAATACATGTTTACCAGAAGAATTAATGTAAGTGCTTCACTAAAATTATAAGCATTACATTACTGCATTTAAACGCTCCAAAAATTGGTCCCATTTACTTCCATTGTAAGTTCCTCACTGTAACCTTGTGTTTTCCTTCTTTTAAAGAAAATAAGGGATGAGTCAAAATATTTTTTTTGTGGTAATCAACTTTATGTGACAAAGGCTGTCAATTGAATTTAAGTTGTATTGAGCCTGGAATATTGCTGAAGACTAATGCCCCCACGTAGCCATTTTCAAGTATGGCTCCAATATACTTGAATGGGGAAAGACTTACATCTATAAAGATTATTGGTTAATATTATTTAAAAATAAAATTTCAAATATGCAATAAAATCTTACCATTTTACCAATTTACTGAAACCCCCCACCCCCAGTGACATGTCTGTAAACTGGGTTCATTTGATGACTGAACTGGTGGAATGGACCACTGTCCTAATGCAGTTTTATCATGGACAAATATAGAAACAAATATAGTCTCTACAGAGCTTAGGAAAGAGAAAATGTGTATGGGTGGGTGGCATTTTCCATAAGTGGCTAGTGAAATTACTCTTGCTAGGTAGACTAACAGATTACTCATACGTATTATAACAGGCAGCTCCCACACATACCCTTAGAACTGACGGGGGAATTGCTGCTGGAAGTGTTGCGACTGAATTCAGCAGAGCTGGGCCGGTGGCCTGTGCAGGAGGGAACACATCTAGTTTAGACACAATGAGTGAGCTGAGGCTGTGAAGGCAACATGTATTGATTTAGTAAATTCTCTTACCGGTGTTTCCATGGACACCACTGCAAAAGCCAGCATCTGGGGAAGGATGGCGCAAGTCCTCATCGGAGACTAAACCTACAAATAAGAGAGAGCACGTAAGAGTGTGGCCCCACAATAGGGACTTGTACAGTGGGGTTCAAAAGTCTCTGAAAATCTGGAATTCGTAATTTAATTGAAACCTAAAATGAGAAAAGTTTTAGGAATGGAAAAATGTAAAGAAACTAACATTTTGACGTAGAATATATACTAAATATTCAAGATGCTATATCACAAATTATGATTCAGCACTAATCAAATTAACAAATATGTGACATTAACCATGTTAACTCTGGTGTACAAAAGGTCAGATTTTCTTGTTTCCATTGACGCACACAAGATGTTCATTGGAACATTCCCAAATCAAGCTGGGGTAACATATACAAGGTTTTGGCCATATTTGTGCAAATTTGAGGCCAAGCCAGCTCAGATGCATGCTCTCATTAAAGCAAAAGAAAAATGTCTGAATATTATTATTATTAAAAAAAAAAAAATCCCCCAGAATTTATTTTTATATTTATTTTTTATCAATTCAACCGTTTCACTCAAATTGTTATGCAGGTAAAAATAGTAAGAAAAAACTAAAAAGAGAACTGCTCAGAAGTTGATTGAGGCTTGAATTCCACTGCATGTGTGAGCACAAGTATTCTCAATTCATTTCATTTTTGCTTGTGGCTACAGTTTTCAGACTTCAGGAAGTGTTTTCATCTCTCAACATCCTCTACCAAACGTGGGTACTATTAAAAGCTAAGAACAATTTTTCAAAGTACTTTTGAAATAACTGCAGCATACAACTGCTCTGTGGTTTCTATGCAAAAAAACAAATCAAAAATCTGTATTTGTGCAACACTGCATACAGGTAATGCATTCAGCAATAACTTCTGAACTTTCTAATCTGTTCTACAAGCAAATTATAGCTTATCATTCTGTATACTAAACAAGGTTTTTGCATTAAAAAAAAAGGTGAGTACTGCTTGCCTATGCAAAACTCTGCCACAAAGATAGGGTGTTGTGGGTGGTTGCCAAAGCCTTGCTAGGTGCTTGCAAAGTGGTTGTTTATTGGCCCAAATCAAATGAGCCCACCCCAGGACTCAATACAATTTTGGTTCCTTGTTTTGGCTTAGGTCCCTTCTTTAATGCAAGTCTGCAGGCTGTTTTGCCTTTTTTATCACCTAACAGGAGAAAAATAAGAAAACCTCTCAACAAGTCACATGATTTGATGCGGGACAATGTTAAGTTTAATAATTGGACTTTGGGTTATGTTCAAATCCCAAACCCTAATTATGAGCAGTAGTTAAAGTAAGCACAGTGAACATAATTTTTTTTTTTTTTTGCACAATTCTGATTCTGATTTCCTATTTAAAAGACACTTTCAATAAGACGGTGTCATTATGGGACACGCTGGTGCTTCCTGCTACTGCAGCCTTTCTGTTCGCATCTGTGCAAATATTTCTGCTTGTTTATGCAGTTCAGAAGATTTGGAGATAGCTTAAAGAGTTTGCAAATAAACACTGATTTAGGATGAATGTTTTGTTATTACACTGAAAGTGACTTGATGAAATGGGTTATGGGTTTTTTGGCTGGCGTGCACAAGTCACTGAGAGGGTCAGTGTTGTTTAAGTTGAAGCTCTCATGCGTATATTATGGGTTCAAATGATTGGAAAATAGTCATTTTTTAGACTAATAGACTAATTTTGTACTTTCATGATTGTTGTGTGTCAGTTTTGTAGCTCCAGTCAATAAATTGTTTGTTTTATTCTCATATCGTGGAACATAATCCTACAGTAATTAATTTTGCAATTGAGTGCGTTAATCCGTCCTGTTCTCACTGAATACGTTCTTGCATTCCGTCTGGGCTATTTTTAATTATTGGTCTATGTACATGAACATAAGATGGATGCTTTTGGAACACCTCACTGGTTTTCAGCTTCACACAAACAGTGTTTTAGGACACTTTGTCAAGTTAAAAGTAGCTGAAACCTTGAAAATTGCTGCTCAAGATCCCTGCATTCTGTTGAACTCTGTCTAGCTGTCAAGAAAAGTGTCCTGTGTGACTGGCTCTCTTTCTGTGGCTCTGCTGCTTGTGAAAATTGTTGAGGCACGCTGACTGCCCCTTGCTGACACGGCTCGTAAAAACATGAAGTTACATGTACCTTAAGCTTGAATTGCTCTGATGGTAGGAAAACACTAATAATAATAATAATAATAATAATTCTAACATACATTATAAATTGACCTTAACTTGTATTGAACCAGTAACCTATCAGATAGCAATCACATTTGTGCCGATTCCGGCAGAAATACGGCACTATCGGATCAGTGCCGACAACGGTGAAAAGATCACTGCCCAGAGCCGTGCTGACTGTACACACCACTTCTGGCTGACAGATGGCTTTTCCCATGTGGGCCAATCTCAGCTGAAAGCAGTTCTACGATGCAGATCCGTACTCTGTGTAGTTGTGTATATCTACTTATGGCCCAAGTCCGATACGTCACAAGCGTCCCAGTGTAAAAAGTTATCCAACACAGCCGACTGATGGTTTTGGTGGTTCATAGTCACAGAGCTCATCTATCTTTGACACTCGGATCCTGCTTGGTGTGGATGTAGCAAGTATATCCTGACTCTTCTATTTCCAGAGGAGTGTTAGGGTGTTTTTAATGCAAACATTTTATTCTGCATGTTCAGTATGTAGTGTTATGTGTAAATAAAAAGTGAGAGAGTGCAATAATGATTCTATTGCCTTAAAATAAAATTATATGTATATATTTGTAGTATAGTATAGCATACTAATAATTTTGAGCATCTGGGATTTTAGTCTCTTAAAGAATATGAGAGGTTGCCAAGTATTTTGAGTGGATTTGTTTGGTATGGATGATGACTATATGTTTTTTATTTGTTTGATTCTGTTTCGAGAACACATAGTCCTATTCCTTCAATTTGATTTGGGATTTATTTTATTTTAGTATAACATGTCTTATACTCTGTCACGTATATCATCACATAAGAACAGAGAAATATGTAGCCTTTATTTGATTCATACATGAATGATTATTACACGCTGATGACTGCTTCTAAACATCTATGAATCAATGTGTCTCTATAAGACGAGATAATAATTAGACCGTTACAGATAGATGTGTTCAGTCACTAAACCTTACATTTTGGACAGCAAAACATAGAGGACAAATAAAAATGTGTAGGCTAGTACATTTTGAGAAACATAAATTTTCCTGTTTGGCGGATTTGTTTCTTGAGGGCGTCGATAATCACCTGCTTGTATGAAAAGCGACTGAGACATGTAAAGAACCAGTCACCGTTCGCTTTGTTGTTACATGTCATCGTATTACTACATTAATAAACCGGTGTGTAACACAGTGTCATTGAAATGGTCCTCATATAAGAGCCACGACAGAGGTGTTGGAGCTCATAATATTAAAGTGCTTGTCTGTTTCATTCACCCTCCCTCTCCTCAACTGTTCCCTGTAACTTTTAACTGTCTTGTCTAATGATAAAAAGGCAAATATCAATAAAACTTATATACTGTTTACAAATATGCAGATTTCTTGTTTAAACAGATCCAGCGTTTTCTTCCCGTCAAGCCCTCATATAATATCTTCCTTGGAAATGTGTATTCTATCAGCCAGAATCTAAGTGGACCACATGTAGGCTGAAACCATTAATTTATCAATCTCTGGGCCAAATCTGGGCCACAATAATCATTTCTACTCATAATAGTGCATGGACCAGATCCGGCCCACACCCATTATTTCTGCTCACTTAACGGTGCGTGGGCCAGATCAGGGCCGAGGTCCCAGGCGTATTCTGGGCCAGAACTAAGTCAAGTATGTGGCCCACATGTGGGCCAGACAAATTTTGCTAACTGTAATTTCAAAATCTTTTAGCCAGTAGGAGATTTCTTCTCAAATCCCAAAAGATAAATCACTGATCTACTCCATTTACTTGCATAAAACAAGACTTGTACTACACATAGATAACTAATATTGCCATTACATTCATGCTATTCATGCTAGCTGAGTCTGGTTTATCCCAAGGCTATTTTTCTGCATAAATTAACATTATCTTATGAAGTTTTGTGTTGTGTGCCACAGTCACATTTAGCTTGATCACTGGGGGCCTAAAAACAAGAATTTTTAAGACATGATTTTCAATTGCGTTATTCAGTTACACCACATAATGAGGACTTGACATCACAACATAATTTTCTGTCACTACTTAATTTTCTATAATGCTGCTTTGAAACGATGTGTGTTGTGAAAAGTGCTGTACATATAAAACTGACTTGAATCTGAGGACAAGAAAGAAAATATACTATCACGTAAGACAGAATGAACATGGCTTGTGATATGAGGCTCAAGGACACTGACAGCAAAATTCAGCATTACCCTTTATTCTGTGCCCCGGCCGCAAGCTGGAGGAGGAGGAGAAGCCTGATGCATTGTGAGAGTTGCGGCTCAGTGGAGTTGAACTGGTGGCTCCTGTCTGTCGGCCCCTCCACCAGACCAGCTCCTCGTGCCCGTTCATGCCGTCACTACTGACCGCTATTGAGCGATAAGCCTCTCTGCCTCTGGACCCTCCACTGTCACTGAACACTTAAAAAATAATAAAGAGAAAAGGTTAGTGATCTGGGAGTGTATACAGTGGGGTATTTACGTTTGTAGTGCAAGCGTTGCTGCTGGGCTCCTGTGATGCTGTGGGCAGCAGCGTGGGATAATGTGTTAGGGCAAAAGCAAAGGCAGGTGTTAGTTAATGACTGCAAAAAACAATCAAGCAGGAAACTGGTGGGTTGTCCACGCAATTAAGACACTCTTATTGGAATGCTCTGGGTTCAACACATGTGAGGTACTAATGTAATGTACTTGGCTGTTTGTTTAGTTACGTTTGATTTTAGATTGTGGCGACTGTGAAATAAAATGTCAGATAATTCAAACAAAGTATTATTATTCTGTGAAATTTACATAGTTTAGTGGCTTTACATAGTCATGACAAGAGTTGAAAGATTGGATACACCTCCGCACAGACAAGACTGGTAAGCGATTCAATTTGTATAATACTAGTCTCATGATAACAGTATACATGTTAGTCTTGTGGCCTTCGAGATGTATCCTGGTGCAATGTCCCACCCCATAGACTTCCAATATTAAACGCATACCTGTAAACATTTTTTTGCTTTTACAAACTGAGGGACACGTCACAATTATTTTCTTTGGTAATCAATAGCATGCTACAGATGCAGTCGTTAAATCTTAACTTGTTTTTAATCCAGAACATTCCTTTAAGCTTCACTGCTGCGGCAAACTCAAAACACCAGCTGGGATATTGTGATGCTCCAACTGATTCTCTTTATTAGAAACAAAATCTAAATCATTTCCTTAGAGTATGTAGCAAAGTGAACGAGTTTCCATAACTGCATAAACTAAAAAAAAAATCATTCTTGATGATTTCTTGGCCTTTTGCCATTTTGAATGATGGAAACAAGATGGTGAAATGTCACACATCAGATTCGAACATCACCCTGTCTTTATTTTGATTCAAATGTTCTTGTCCTAATCACTTATTTCCATACAGCAAAATATTAATATCACATAATCAGCTGAAAACTGAAAAGCTTGGAGGTTTCCTGTACCTTTGGCAACCTAGTCTCATAGAATGAACATTACTCTTAAGCACATTTTTGCAAACTGACTTTTAAGTGCCACGTTCTAAATTTTGCCACAGTTCCCTGGTGAAATTAATGCTAGAGGTGCTATACAACAACTGTGTTTTATTCACTTTCACACAAATCACAACTACAATGGCTGATTTTTACTTTATAAACATGTATTTTGCACAATTTTACAAACACACTTCTATGTTATGATTTGGAAACACATTTACTGTTACGCATTATTTGAAAAATGACACATTTTAACGCTTGTATTGCAGACTCATCAAAATGTACACACTTATTCCAACGTGATTAGCTTGTGCGGTAGCTCACCTTATAGAGTGTTGGACCCAGCCAATCCAAACTTGCAAGCTGACACATGAGACAAAAGTATTATTGAAGCAACACGAAATGACGTTGATGCTTCAGAAAAGATGTTCATTTCTTATTGTGCTTTTGGACACTATGGGTTAGGTTTAGGTGTTGGTTTAGGGTAAGGATGTCTGTTTGGTTACCTATCCTTTGCTTTTTGAACACTATTGGTTAAGTGTAGGTTAAAGGTTAGGGATATATGTTTTACTCATTAAAACCTCCATCTAATATTCACGTTAAAAACCTTGTCCAATTACAAAACCATTTCACTCAATTTTGGCGCCCCCAGCTGGACATTTCACAGGGAAACTGCAGTGAAATATGTCACTAGGCAAGTAATTTCAGAGTAAAGAGCTAAAACTATCACAGATTTTCAGTTTTTCTCTTAATTTGCACAGATACAGTATGTATTTGTCACATAGTTTTTACTTTTACTCCACTCTGTGGCAGTTGAGTACAGATATGGCATGTGTTTGTAGTTTTCTACACTACATACAGGTAATGCCTTCACTAACAGCCTCTGGGCTTTTTCATCTTGCTTTTTATGCAAATCCTGTGGGATCATCCTAAAAACCAAATCATTTTATTCTCACTGAACAGTTGTTCAATTAAGAAACCTCTTTAAAAGATGCTCTCCTACAAGCTGTCATTATGGGATATACGGTCACATGTTCCCGCCCACAAACATGCAATTAGTAAGTGATGCACTCTGCATGAAAATGCTATCTCATAAATCATTGCATCTCTGGCAGATCTAGTGACCTGCATGTACACTGACTATGGCTGAGTGATATGGCAAAACAAATTTATCTCAACATTTTGAAGCCATTTCACAATATTTAATACATATCTTGATTTGTATGAAATGTATTAACACCAAATGGCTTAAAAGGGTGATGTTTTTTTAATCCAATCAGAACCATTCTTTCAACAAACGGTCACTAAACATTTCAAAAGATGATCAATACTACGTGGAGTTCCATAAACATTTTTGAAAGATTAATTCAAATTAATTTCTATCTTGAGTTTTTAAATGTTAAAGTTCAAAACTATTTTTTCTAATGAAGTTTACATTAGTGATGCCTTTAAACTCTCTCATACTTGTGAAAAGTTAACAAATGATCGATATTATTGTGCAATGACACAGTCTTTACGAAACAGCAATAAAATTAATTTAACGTTTGATATTAACAAAATCCTGATAATAACAATATTGCTCAATTTTATTTTACCAGAGAAATCTTTGCAAATATATTGTGAAAATAGAAAATATTGCCCAGCACCAACATAGACGCACATTCCCAATGGGGTAATTGCACGCGCACACACACACACACACACACACACACGTAATTGCATACACACTCAGGGGTAATTGCGCACACACACATGTTGGTCTACCTATCATTATGAGGACTTTCCATAGACAGTGATTTTTATACTGTACAAACTATAGATTCTATCCCCTAACCCTCACAGAAAACTTTCTGCATTTTTACATTTTCTATAAAACATAGTTTAATATGTTTAAGCTATTTAAATTATGAGGACACTAGAAATGTCCTCATAAAGCACATTTATAGCATAATACCCTAGTAATTACCAGTTTGTAACCTAAAAATAGTCCTCGTAAACCACATAAACATGCCCACAGGGGTATTGTATAAAAATGTAAATAAGGTTGACAAAGTTGAAGTGTGGTGTGTGTCATAACCAGAACATATTTGAGCAAACCTTACAATGAAGTAACTTCACAAGCCACACATCACAAAGTGCAGATCATAAATTCTCCATCTTTTATTTGTGACTGTCTGAATAACTTGTCGCCTCTGTCTTCTTCCTCCTCCTCTCTCTCTCTCTCTCTCTTGCTCTCTGCATTTCATTTGATTACTATTGACTGGCTGTGCTGTCACCTACTGCCTTATTCTGTGCTTACAACATCAAACAAACTGCAAAGAAGCGTTTTCTTAATCACTATTTCTGTCAAGTGTTCCAGTAAACATTTCTAAACATCCTTAAAACAAGAAAAAAAAAAATTAAAAAGCAAAATGGTGTAAGATAATGAGAATTATTTTTAGAGAAGCCTTTTTTTCTTACCTCACTGAAAATGTTGCTGTGATTTAAGAATAAGTCGAACAATATTTAGTAAAAAAATAGAACAATTTATTGTATTATTATTAAGCATAACATTAAGCATAGCATTTTTATTTATTTCTATTTCCATGTGTTTTTATTTATGTGAATCTATGCATAAATCAAAACCTAAAATAAAAAAAATCTTACCCCAATGGCATAGGTTTTTTTTACATAAATCTAACAAAATTTTGTGAGGTTTAAACATTATCAAAACAAGAAAAATGCCAGAAACAAAAAGACATACTCTTTTACTACCTTTTAATTATTTCAGAAAATATATTTTCTATAAATATATTTATATATTTACTGTAAAACAAGACAAGTTCATTTGTTATTTTAAGGATGTTTAGCTTTTTTGTATGTATATATATATATATACACACACACATACATACATACATACACACATACATACACTGTAAAACCAGACAAAAATACTGATTAAGATTTTTCTTTTTTTTTTTTTTTTTTTTGCAGTGCACACATAGTGAGCCACACATTTCTCATGGCAAGAGCAAAGCTGGCTGCATTCTGACCTCTTTAATACACAGTTACTTACTGCAGGGTTGCATTCAGTGTCCCGCAGCCTGGTCCCCCCCAGACCATTTGTAAGAGTTGGAAAGTGTCTGATGTGTGTGTGTAGCTTCACATCTAGATTGAGTTCTGTGAGCCTGGGGTATTCATTTCTTAAGCATTCAGGTCTGAGTGTTCATTTGTTGTTTTGTTGTAGCCTAATAATTTTATAAGTTCACCTTTTATAAAAAAAATAAATAAAAATATTTAAAAGTGAAAGCAATGTAATGAGTAATTGTAAATGGGAATTAAGGTAATGATGGGGAAAGGCATTGTTATGGGCAATGTGATGACTATGAAAATAGTGAGATGTCAGAAATGGCCAATGTTCGAAAAGGGCTCACAGGGAGGGCAGGGGACAAGGTTGTCAGAGGAGGACCAGAAGCGTAGGTGTTTGGTAATGGATCGTCGAGAAGGTGGTGTCCCCGGAATGCGTATTTTCTCCTGACTTTTGCTCCGGAAAAAGTGAAACCGTTTCGCTGCTGGAGGGGCTGGAGTGTGTAAGGGTTAATGTACAGACAGATACACAGACAGGGAGAGAGAGAAGGATCAGTGGAAGAGAAGAAATGATGATTCAGAGATGTATGAGAAATATGGTTACATTTATGATTCATGAAGAATGAAAGCCCCAAGCTTTCTTTGATGATTTGATAGGAAATGAAGAACTTAAAGTAACCCTGATAAAAGGAGTCACGTGCTGCCCCCTAGTGGATTGGACAGACAGCTGACACAACACTAAAGCTAGTTATCAAAACAAATCATGTCTGTGTGACAGTGGCCTTTCTTTTTTGTTACAAGCATAGAAACTCAAACTATCGAAAGGATTATTTCACACCAGAGCTCTTGGCACAAACCGGACTTCAAGAGTTTGATTTGTTCGGTTGGTGTGAACAGTCTTCCAAACTGGAATGCACACCCTAGTTCACTTGAAAACAGGGGGTCTGGACTATGGTTAATGTGGACTTGAATACGGTTTTCAATGGGAAGTATGGAAGTAATACAGCCTAATTTGTGGAATTTAACTACTATTCATGATGTACATTGTTGGGGAGTAGTTAACTTAAAGTAAATTAACCAGTTAAATTAAACGAGTCACTTATATTAAGCACTCGGAACTCTAATTAATTTTAGTGAGTCAGTTCATTCGGATAGTTCATGTAATAGAACTAGTTCACATAAATGAAGTGAACTAGCCCTGTGACAGCTGAACTCACCTCGGCCATTGAGGGCAGGTGAGAGTGTGGGAGACAGCATGTGGTTCTCCTCTGTGGAGTGATCGTTCATGGAGTCCAGACTGAGGCGTGTCTGTCTGTGGGGAAGTGGTGGAGGAGGGGTGGGTGGGGCACTCTCAGGACAGTCAATGGCTTTAGGGATTTCTGGAAGGGGGCTGTCAGGGGCACTCCGGATCCTCTCACGTGGACTGTCCACCCGTTCCCGAGAATTTTCTTTCTTGGGCTTGATCAGTTTTGCTATTGCTTTAGCTCCTACCCATTGCCGGCTCCTGTATGATTATAAACGAAAATGGAAACAAATGTCAAAACATCCTCTCATAATCAAGTTTGCGAAACAGCCCACGGAAAGAGTGGAAAAACTCAGATTTTCAATGTCTTAAATTAAATAAATGGGCCTATGTTGCAGATGAGCTCACTTTTTAGGAGTCAGGTCATAAAACTTGTACTGGTCCATGATCTTCTCCTCCAATTTCTCCTTTTGTCGTCTCAATGAATTCAGCTTATCACTGCAAGAGGAATCAGTAGCAATGATGAGGTGGAATCAAGAAATTTGGACCACTAGTATCATGCTTAAAATATGTCCTTTTTCTCTCTTGCACGCTGCTCACATGTACTGTTTCTGTTCTTCATGATAGAGTTCTTTGCTCTCCATGGTTCTCTCCAGCAGGGTCTGGTTTTGCTGGCTGAGCATCTGGATCTGACTGAGAAGATGATGGTTTTCCTCCTCCAAGTTACCTTTCAGACGATTCAGCAGCTAAATTGAGAGAGAAAGACCTCTTTACAGTGGGCAACTACAATCTATTAAGGCCCCTGCATACAAAATCAATCAATGAATGGGTGTAACCTCATTCAGAACAAAATCTGGCCAAAAATAATGTGTTTTAAAATTTGTTTTGGCTCACCAGCATGAACTTTCAGGAAAACTTCTTACCGGCTGCTAAACACCTTACTGCCATTGGCCCACATCGTTGGTAGGTGTGACCTACTTTGAGGTCAGCAGCTATTTCCGGTTCAGTCAGTTAAGCTCGGTCAACATGAACACCTTGAAGTGCATTTATTACGGCGACTGTGCAAACTTATAATTACTTGCTTGCTTGATCGTTCAAGTATATTTTCCAAGAATATGTCATGTTGGCATGACATATTGGCATTCTTCATGCAGAATATGGCATGAAGTCTTTGATAACACACATTAATATCACATTAGTTAAGGTATTACATGTAGTCTTGCACATCCTAATATTTAAATGCTCCTTTAAAACGCCTCCACCAGCGGCATAGATGGTGTCTGAATGTTCGCAAACAGTTTAACCTTTCTCAGCTGTTTCTAACTTCTTTTTGGCTTGGAGCGAAGAATGAAGTAGAACATTTCCGTGAGAATGCCGGGGCCTTACTAACACATCGATAAAGTATAAAATTATAAAAACACAAAAAAACTGAATGTTCAGCACTCGGAATACAATTATATTTTCGCTCCAGAGCTGAGGGTTGTTTATGTTAAATGGGGAAAACATGATGATGGAATAATTAAGCTAATTACAATGCAGACAATATTCTAGACAGCATAGCCTTGGACTCTCTGCAGAGGCTACTTGCTTAAAATCCTTTTACCAGCTGTTATTTCTGTTCTCTCTCACCTCACAGTGGTTGTCTAGTTTGGTCATGGAGATGTCCAGGCCCTGATGCTTCTCTTTCAGCTGGTCATATCGCGTCTGCCAGTGGTTCAGTTCCAGTTGAGATTCGTTCAGGGATGTCTTCAGTTCTTTTGTCTGCAACTGCAGGCCGTTATACTCCTGCCTCAAATGTGTGTGTGTCTGTGACAGTCTACAGGAATAGAAGTCAGAGTCACAGTAAAAGTCAGTCTTTAAGCTAGTTTACTTATGTAATTATTTTCCCTATATTGAACCCTGTTGTTATTTAAATTATATTCACATTTTAAGAAGTATAAATGTATTCTGTCAACACAATTCTTATAAAAACCAGCAGAGATGCACCATCACTGTAATTTTGCCTGATTCGTAGAGCTGTTATATTAATTTGTTTTATTGTAAAATGATTATTGTAGTTAGTTGCCAATAACTAAAACGATGGCTAACAAAATAAATCTATAAGGTTTTGCCGGCATATTTCAGGCCCAAAACTTTATGACACAGCAGAAAAGATGGATAACTCTTGCGTACTTTTATGAGAGAATAAAGTGTATGCTCTATATTATCTGCTTCCAAAATCGGACACATCAGATGATTTAAAAAAGCTGCTATTAAACTGAAAATGCTGATATGGTCACAGATATACAGCATTGAGCATCCATGAAAACCAGTGAGTGCTCTGTATTGCTGTTACTATTTCCTACTACAGTCAGCAGAGGGCAGAACATATTCACCATAAATAATTCTCAGCCTGTTGCATGGGTTTAACTGACAACTTATTAGTAAGGGGGCTTTGTTAAAAAGTCTCTTACCGGTCTATCTCTTCCCTCAAACTGTGGTTCTCTCCCAGGATAAGAGTGTTTTTGTGAATTTCTTCTCTCAGGCTCTCCCTCTCTCTGTGTAGAGATGCCTCCAGTGCCTCCATAGTCTCTTTCTCCTTCAGGAGAACCGTATACCTGCGCCCACACACACACAGAAAATACAGCCATTTTATTTAAAACTTTACTTTAACACACATACACACAAGTCATACAATCCATGAGTACAAACAAGCATTTAATGATAACACTAATGTAGATCAGGGTATCTCAAGTGGGCACCAAGAGGGTTTGTGATGGAACTGCAAGAGGTATGTGATAGGTGTGATTTGTTTTTAAATAATAATAAATTATATTTAAAATAAGTTAATACAATACTGTGAATATAACATAATTAAATTATATGTTTTAATTGTTAATTTAAAACAAATTCACTTTAAATATTAATTCATTGAATTATTATAACTATTAATTAATTACGTTTTAAATAAATTAATGAGACAGGTGTGACAGGAATGAATGATGAATCTTTAAATTATACAATTTAATGAATAAGATAACTCATTTATTTTAAATAATATAATACAATTAATGAAAGTAACATCATTAAAGTTTTTATTAATTTATTAAAAATATATATTTTTAAATAAACTAATTAACAATAACACTTTACAAATGACATAAATAGTATATTTTTTAAGAAAGAAACCTAATAAATAATATAATGGTAGCACTTTATTTTACAGTACTGTTCTACATTTACATATTGTATAATTACAACAACTACAGTAATTACTAGGTACTAACCTTAATCCATATTATTTACATGCATATTACTCAGTACTTTCTTGGGTAAGTACACTCCAAATATACTGAAAGAACACAAACTGTAAAATAGGGCCGAATGGGACACGATAAGCTCAAATGGGCCACCACGTTATGACGATTTCTCTTCCCAGTCCTCCCCTGTTATCATGTACAAACAATGAACAAAACCTTTGTTTATACATTTTTGTTAATTTTATGTTCTACATGCACCAATACATTTTTAAAATCACAAGTTGTACAAGTTAATATTAGTTCATGCGCTTTGAACAAACATGAACTAACAATGAATAATCGTATGTTTGTGAACTAATATGAATAAATATGAATAAATGCTTTAAAAAAAAATATTATTCATTGTTAGTTCATAATACCTAATGCATTAACTAATGCTAACGAATGGTACATTTTTGTAAAGTAATTTATCAAAAATGTATTTAATAAATTAATCATATAATAATGACAATGAAAACGTTTTCCTTATATGTATTAAGAAGTTAACATTGCTTAAAATTTTAGGGGGTACTTCAAGTGAATTATTTAGGTCATATAGGGTTCATATATTTATATATATTGCTGAGTGTTTTAGAAGGATGGTGGTAATTTAAATAAATAAAGTAATTACGAAATTGAATGTGTATGACATGTGGAGTGTTGGACATGTACACTAAAGCCAGTGAACATTACAGCTGATTGGGCCCCAGACAACCATCTGGTGACCCCCTCAGCTGAGGCCCTGAGAGACACACTACTGCATAATTCATGAGAGAATGAGAGATAAAAGTGGGACACAAGGAGACTATAATTACAGCTAAACTACTAAAATAAATTACAGCATGCAGAAGCGCGTTTTTCCTATACCTAACAAGAGAGACAACTTTCCACATAGCACCATGGAAAAAATTGTGTGACAGATACGCATGAGGGGATAAGTGTGTTTTTAAGAAGGTTTGTGTGTGTGTTGGGGGGCTAAAAATAGGGGCAGTCATTTTCCCCTGTGACCAACCTTTCCCAGTGGTGCCAATTTCATTAGAGATTGAGTGGTCTAATTTCATTAGAATCACTGAAACTCCAACACTCAAACAATTTATACAGTAGCCTGACACAGGACACAGGATCTGGCCTTAATACCTACAAAATGTTATTAATTACTAAACATTTGGGTATGATCATGATAAATCTGTACCCTAAATTATCTCAACTAATACAGAATCATCTTTTTATTGACAAATGTTTTTACTAGCCCTAAACCCTGAATGCTACTGGCTATTAAGGGTTATCCTTGTGTCTCTGTCACTGTCATCAGGCTTAAATGGCACGGGTCATTGTGGTGTCTCCGCACAGACCAGACACAGCTCTTTACTCTATTGTTATACATACTCCTCAGGCACACAAAGAAAAGACAGAAAGTTGCATAGGCTGCCACCTATAGTAGATGTCAATAAGCCAACAATGGTCACCTACTCTGTTCTTGCAATTACTGAAGTAAACAGCTGATTGTGAGTTGTGTTCATCAACAATATAGCATAAAAACATTTCTTGCTATATACTGCACATACTATTCATTTAATGGCAGTACACAGTATATACAGCAATATTGAATAAACAATATGCTTGTATTCCATTTCGTACATAGCTATAGTGTTATGTGGTATAATTGGAAAGTGGATGAATGTATGAGGTTTGGATTTCATAGGAGTGGTCAAAAGAGGGAGGATTGTAAAAAGACTGACTTGTTCTCCAGTGCATGGTGCTCCTGCTCCAGAGCTCTGTGGCTGCCCTTCAGTGACTTGTGCTGGGCAATAAGCCGCTCGTACTCGGCTGCCTGTCTTTCATGCACGCTGAGCAGGCGCTCGTGGTCCTGTGTGATGCGGTCACGGGCCGCACACGCCTCCTCGCACTGTTTCTGAAGAGACTCGGCCTCTGATTCCAGTGTTTGCAGCTGGGCCTGTAAAGCTCCATACTGAGCCGTGAGAGATGAACTATGGGAGCTTAGTGTCGAATTTTCCACCTGAACACATGCAGAAAAAGGCAAAAAGCAACAGTGAAAACTGTACTTTGTTTTAATGTTTTGTGGACTCAAAAAAAAAAAAAAAAACTTTATTTATAATAATATAGTCCAATTGGATTTTTGTATTGCTGTGCAACATATAAAGTGTTCCAAGTGGTTGCTAGGGCATTTCTAGCAGAGGTAGACCGATATATCGGTTTTAATGATTAATTGGTGCCAATAGTTGCTTTTTAGATCTGATAGTTTTTTCTTCGATACCTTTGTGTTCCTCCTCCAGAGAACTCTACAGTTAGAACGACTTGGTTCTACAGTATAACAGTGGCCTTTAGAGGTGAAAAAAACAGCTCATGGGGATTTGCGTTAACAATATTAATCCATATTTTTATCCCCACTAATGATTACATAAATCAAGTGTTTTAAATAGAAGGGAGGATATGCAAAGAAAAATGTGACCATATGGAAACTAGCCACGTCAAGCACCTACATCGTGTTTCCAACTATATATCTTGTGAAAAGTCATACATAACCTCACTGCGTCATTTCAATAGAAGAATCCCGAAGCAACTATATTCCGAGCTTGTTTATAGTTAAAAATCCTGCTTTATTCACCAAATCTTAATTTCTTTGTTTGCACAATAAACTACATCTTGGATTGTATTAACTGTGGACTCTTGTAGCCTCTATATCTGCGCCCTTCATAGTAAGGAAAGACTAAGATCATTTTCTAAGCCATGTTAACCATCTCTGTGAATCTGACAAGATATATTTGGAGATCAACAGAGTTCCATTTAGGTATCTACATTAAGGATCTTGGCATCACAAATGGCTCCATGGACTATGTGTCATATTTTCCAACGAACACAAATTCCAATTTACTTAGCAAAGCAAGCAAAGCAAATCAATGGAAGTCATGGATTTAACTAAGAGATTTCCCACAACTCTTCCCTTTCTCATTTGTGCTCTAAATAACAAGGCTTCAATTGGGTAGTTTTTTCAGGTAAACAATGCTGGGACAAATTCAATCATGTTTCCAGACTTGTTGTGACACTTCAAACCAATGAGTGATTTGTACCATTATTTTTCTACATTATCAATCCATGTTCCACTTATATACTATGTCTCACATGGGCAACCCCTGACATTTTAGAACAAAATAACAATTGATTAATGCTTGATTTGGCTGTGTTTGGTACCTGTAGTTTAGCAGTTTCTCTATAAAGTGAGGTGTTGTGCTCTTGTAAGGATGCTGCTTGTTTCTGCAGTGCTAGTGTTTGACCGTTGAGCTGTGCATTCTGGGAGTCCAGCTGCTTCAGCTGATCCTTCAGAAGATGCTTCTCTGTCTGCAGGGCAGCATTCTGTGGATGGTGTTTACACAGGTACATCACAATACTGAAGGTTTAACATAAAACTATTGAATAATAATGGAGCAATATTCCAGGCTGGGTTGGCATAAATGTGCTGACTTACATTCTTCTCGACGTCGATAAGTCTGTCTTTCATCTTGAGGAGCTCGGCTGTGGTCTCCCTCTGCTCCATCTCCCACTTCTCTTTGTCTGGACTTGGTCTGGCCTGTCCCAAAGGTTGCTGGGAGAGCTCAGAGTGGGCCGCCTCTTCCTCTTGTCTTTGCTTGAGGGCCTCCAGGTTCTTCTTCACCTGGAGATACAGAGGTTCCTCATAAAAAGGAAATTATCTATTCGGGTGCACTTCAAATGCCTGTATTCCACTAGCGCTCTGACAGAGAGATATAACTCTGGATATCATATGAAACCCATCACAGACTTGGATATTTTACTGACTAATCACTTTTTTCTCCTTTTTGGAATATGTACTTTTTATTGTCATACATGTAACTTGAAAAAGCTTTAAAATAAGGAAGCAGGGTTCTTACATTGGTGAGTTCAGTGCGAAGTTGCTGGTTTAAGCTGCTGCTCTCCTCGAGGCGTGACTCCAGACTCTGAATCTTCTCCTCTCTTAACTCCAGGGTCTTCGTTAGTGCCGACTCAATCTTTGTCTCCAGGATCTTATATTTACTAAGGGATGAGACGTTAGCATATCAGAGTGTGAGCCTTAGCATCTGGCTAATCAGAAATAGAGAGGGTGGGGTGGGGAAATATTACAAAATTTGGCAATATTGTACCTAACAATACTGCCTATAAAGCCTATAGCTAAATTCAGAATCACATACTGCATAAAAAGTAAACAGTAAACAGAAATAGTAAAGAGTGTGTAGTGGTATGCCATTCCAAATTTAGCCTCTAATTTGTTTCAGTTCTAAGAATTCAGATCCTCTGAGAAGCTAGCCTGCAAGGGTTTTCATGTACTGACAAACATGCTGGAAACAAGGTATGTCACATAATTTATTATACTAATACAGCTGTGCCTATGCTGTCTATATGGCTCAACAATGAAGCAGGAAGTCAGAGACTATTTAGTAGAGATGGGTCACTTCTATTAAAATGAATGGGAGAAATTGGAACGTACAACAGTCAACGGTTGTAGAAAGGAAGTCATGCTTTACAGGTAAAAGGGCTAATCACCTTTTAGATACAGACATAGCCTATCAAATCAACTTGAGAACATACATGCACATTAGCTACACAAGCTGGAAAAAATTTTAGTTTTTTAGTGTAATCTGAGGTCAAGAAGCACGATTTATGATCCCAGTTTTGTCAGATTTTAATGCTGATTGAAACAGGATTTTTATAGTAATCTTGACCAACCGTTTTTTTAGATTTCTATCTTTCCCCATTCATGTTGATAGGAGTCATGCTGCTTGTTTGATAGAAAATAGCTGCCCAGGAGAGTTCCAAAGATGGCCACCGAGTGACCTGGCTTGCTAAAAATACTTTGAGGAAGTTCAGCACTTGATGCGTAAAGCACAATGAAGATAAAAAAGAAACAAGTAAAAGATTGGAATATATCAAAGTTCTGAATTGCAATACACTTCTAAACTTAAAGAACTGCAATTGTATTGTGTTGTGAACCAAATATCGATATAATATCAATGAATCACACTTAATTAGGTCATGTAATCATCTTTTGTTGAATTTATGCTACTATACAATCTGCTACAGTCTTTTAGCAAAAACTAGTTGAGATGCTTTTTTATATACTTTCATTAATCAGTTAAATGTTTTAGCAGTAAAGATAGATTACTATATCTGCATTAGGGAATGATGATTCATATGTATGGAATTCAGCATCACGCATCAATTAAACACACATCTACAGTACACACAGGAACACATACTAAAGCCTCTATATTGGTAGAATTACTAAGCCCAGTGGAATGTGAATGGTAATAGTAAGTTTCTTCAAACATTAAGCGATTAAGGGTTGCTAGAGTTTCACTATACTTATAGTTGGTGAGGAATGCTGCTGTTTCCATTCAGCCAATAATAATGAGGTTAAAGGTGGAGTTCCACTGAAAACTAATCAAAGTGGAGTATATATATACTAAGAGCCGGGCCTGTAATTACTTCATACTGTGGCCTCAATATGAAAGAAATAATTATAAACACAGCACTACACACATCAATGCTCCTACAACAGGCCACTGCATCACACTACAGTAAAACCAGAGAAAAGAAGAGAAAGACTTTAGAGCTGTAAATTATAGATTCAAACATTGTAAGTAGAGAGTGAATTGCAGACTGTCTACAAACTCACCTGCTACATCTTTCATAGGGCAGCATCCACAAAATTAAACAATACACACTTTTTAGGATCTTATAAGACCCCAATCTCATGCATCACCAATTAAATCAAAACCTGAAAATCTACATGACTTGAAGATTTGTCATTAAAGGAATAGATCAGCCAAAAATGAAAATTCTGTCTTGATTTACTCACCCTCAGGTTACTGTCATAAAGTCATGCTATGGCTTTTAGAGCTTGACCACTCACTTGTCCTCACAGCTGTGCTCTTCCTGTAAGAGTTTCTCTCGATTCAAGCCGATCTTATCCAGCTCATGGCTCAGCTTCTCCAGTTCATTACACTGCTGCTGCACCCTCAACTTCTCATTCACCAGATCCTGCCCACCAAAATACGCAAAACCGACATTTACTTACAATTCCAGTACATGAAACTCAGAGCTCTTTTTTGGCTGCAATAAACTGCGTCATACCTCTCTCAGCGTAGCCAGAGTCTTCTTATCCATGGTGGCCTGTTTTTGCAAGTCTTTATTCTCTCTCTCCAGCTCTTTGAGTCTCCCTGTGGCCTCTTTGAGTCGGCTTAGCTCTTTATTGAGAGCCGTGCCCTCTTTTTCCATGCTGGATAGTCTGTGACAGCTCTCCTCAAGTGCTGCCTCCTTCAACTCCAACTGCTGCCTCAACCTATGTGACTCCTTCCCCAATTGCTTCCTCTCCTTCTCCGCCTGGCCAAGTTCCTGCTCGATTCCCCTCTTCTCTTTCTCCACAACCTGTGCCCGTATCACAGCCTGCCTCAGCTCTTCCAGCTCCAGTTGCAGATCCTTTGTCTTGGCCTCGTTTTGCCTCAGGTCACATTCTAGCCCCTGAATTTTGGTGGTACTGTTGTCCAGGGTCTGCTGGAGCCGATGGTTTTCCTGGCTCAGGCTGCTACAGTTGATCTCCAGTCTTTTGCTCCTCTTAGCCTGGGAACGGAGCTCCTCCAGGGTGTGGATCATCTCCTCATGTTCCCGCTCTAGCTCAGCATGTTCCTGCTGCAGCTGAGCCAGGCGAGCGGCGGCTGGTTTCAGGGTCTCCAGCGTACGCTGCTGCTCCAGGTTCTCCTCCTCAAGTTGCTGGTGGTCCTTCTCCAAAACAGCCAACCGCAAGCTGGCATTCTGGGCCGTGTCGGCGAACCTCTTCATCCGGCGATTGTCTTGCTCTAGAGTTGCGTTTTCACGCTCCAGGGCCTCGGAGCGCTCGCTGCTGATCTTCAGGAAAGCCGCTTCTCGCTGCAGCTGCTCCCGGACTCGTTCCAGGTGCGTTACCTCCCTCTCCAATTCCTCGCAGCGTTCTCCTCGTTCCCGGAGAGACTCTAGCTCCTTAGTGGCCTGCCGTTTCTCGGCCTCCAGGCGAGCCAGTTTACCACCCGTTTCAGAAATGGTTTGGTGGAGAATGCGGTTCTCTGTCTCCACCTCCCTCACACGAGCCTCGCTGTTTACCTGAGCACGTTTCCGAAGGGAGGTCACCGCCTGTGTCATGTGCTCCTTCTCTTGCTCCAGCTCTGAGATCTAACACACACACATGAAAAAAAACATATTTAGCCTGTTAACATATAGAGATCTTCGCACAAAATATATGCACTCCATTCCAAGACCTGGTAAGCTGCCCACCTAGGTAACAATTTTAGGCATCTGACACAAAGGCTGTTCCAAAATCAGAATGTGTCAATTTGGCTTGTTCACCTGTCTGTCTTTATCTGCCTGCAGTGTCTCCAGAGATTTCTCCAGCCTCTGTTTGTCCTTTAGCAGCTCTTCTCCAAGGCTCTCCATGTCCTGAGTTGTCTGTTTCTCCTGGTCCAGCTGGGACTGCAGACGCTCCAACTGAAACACACAGCACACTATCAGCATTCGGCCAGTTCACCTCTCAGTTAACAGCCAAAGGCAATAAGAAGGTGAACAGTACCATCTTGCTGAGGCTCTGGTTTTCTTTCTCCAGCTCCACTGCATGTAGCTGACCCTCCTCCATGTTGATGGAGGCCTCTCTCAGCTCCTGGATGGTGCTCTGAAGACACTGATTCTCCTTCTCTAGCTTTAACAGGCGACTGGATGCTGACTCGTTCAGCTCAAACCCAAAAGACTTGCGAGCTGAAACAGACGATAACAAAAATGTATGTTATTGTTATCAATGTAAAAATACCTTCTCGTATCCAAGTTTATTATGCAGAGACAAATATAAGACATTCGTAGCACTTTGGTACTTTCAAAACATTTTGTAGAGCATCCAGACCAGCCCTATATGGCAACATTGGCTCAACCACTTACATGAGGTTGGGGCAGCACTATCTGTTTTTTGACCAATGGAAAACAGGGAAAGGGTGCAGGAAACATGTTTGAATATTTAATTATTTTTGCAGTTATGCTTTGCATAGCTATAAGCACAGAAAACAAGCATTTTTGGCAATTAAAAATTATATATATCCATCCAAGATCTTACAGCCTTTTCAGAATTTTTTTTATATTCAATTTTTGATTTAATATTGTGTAAAATAAATGTTCAAATTTTATATGATTACTTCAGCAATTCTGTGCATATCATAAGCTTTCATTCAACAGTAATGCATCATATGTGTATATTTATGTATGTGTAAATATCTACAGCAACCCTGCTCTCTAGATTTCACTGCTGATTATGAAAAACAAATCGATCACTCATTATATTCTTTATTTTCAATATATACCATATTTTTGTGCTTGTTTGTGTGTGCAACTGCAGTAGGAACGCAAAGCATTCCTGAATGATGAAAGTAAGCAGGCAGATGCGGAGTCAACAATGCATCTCATTAAAAATGTGTACATGTGTAAACCAAACCTGAGGCTCGAGATATTCCAGAAAGCTTTGACAGTCTTCCAAGACAGCATATATTTCACTTGGACCCAATTCATGTAAATAAATATGCCATCTTAGTGATTTCAAAACCTCTATGCTGACAATCTCCATTAATAACAAGTTCTGCTAAACACTTTTAAGACAAGACGAACAACGGCCAAGTGGCAAACAGACAGAAGGCAGATCACCACAAGCCCTTGTGCATTTAGCATGAAAAAACGGCAAGGTTCTGTGGAGGTGCATGACGAGAATTTGCATTGGGAGTATTTGCACATGGTTCTAAAAATATAAAATTGAACAAAAGAATGTGACCCAGATTCATTCTGATTCTTTGTTAAGTGTTTTCTAAAGGGTGTTGGATTGAATTGCTATTACATATAAAAGTACAGCCTAGCACAGAATATATGTTTAGGAGTAAACAGACAGCATCTCAGAGGGTTTCAAACTGAACTGTTAGAGCCTGTGCTGGACTCACCGTCATTGACCTCATTATTTATGGCCAGTTGTTCCAGCTCCCAGCCCAGGTGAGCAGACTCATTCATGCTCTGTTTCTGAGAGATCTCCAGCAACATGTTCTCCTCCAGCAACTCCTCCAGAATCTTCTTATTACTGTCCCTGTCCTGAGACACACCCAAAAGCATAGATCTTATATATTGGGGCAAGAGGAAAGATTCTCAGTTCCATGGTAATGCTTTCACAAATGATTCTGCATTGATGCACAAAAATTAATAATCAGAATTGTTAAACTTCTGAAGATGATGTGAGTGGAGTTGCTATGGTGTTCTGGGAAGCAACTGGGTGGTTGCATGGGGGTTATGAGTAGTTATTAGGCAGTTGTTATGGTTATATTGATGGTTGCTAGGGTGTCGCTATGTGGTTCACAGGGTATTTCGGGTGGTTGGTAGGGCATTGCTATGCAGTTTCTAAGTGGTTGCTATGGTGTCGCTATAGTGTGTTCTTGTTGATTATGTAAATAAATGTTTGCTAGGGCATTGCATTGCTATGCAGTTGGTAGGTTGCTGCTATGGAGATCTGGGTGGTTCCAAGTCAGTTGACAAGGTGTTCTAAATGGTTGCCTTTGAAAAACCCTGTCAGAACAGTCATTCTTTGTATTTAAGCACACAAATTACCTCAGCACTAATGCATAACACTAATGTTGAAAAATGTAGATACTTTGCTGGACAGAGAATTTTGCAATTGCATTGTGACTACTTCAAAAAAAATTTGATCCTTGAGATGCCTTAAAAAAGACTCCTAAAAGCCATAATCCCCACATACAATTTCCATATCATGCAATTTGGAGCGGAGTTGGAGGTTCTCTTTCTCCAGCTCATGTAGCTTGTCACAGCGCCCTCTGGCTGCAGTAAGCTGCTCCTCCAACATGGACTTTGTCTCCAGCAGTGTTATATTGTCCTCTCTCATTTCCTGCAAACAAAAGAGATGAAGAGATGAACAAAAAATTAGAAAGGATCGAAAGGGATAAAGACAGAGTCAGAAGCCTGTCAGTGACAACTCAGGGCTTAGTATCACCGGAGGCATTATATCTGAGAAATAAAGACAGCAGGGTCTCCCAGCAGGCAGCTGTATCTGTCACCTCAAAAAATCACTTATTCCTGTCCTTCGGATTAAAGTTCTGTGTGACAGATTTAATATTTATGGGGTTTTTTCCAGGTAATGACACAGAAATCAGGGTCTGTTTTTATACAGAGTGCTGGAAGCAAGTTATTCAAATGGAAATGCAATAGAAGGCAAGAGTGTGTACCTCTACGCGGGACTTGTAGAAGTGGACATCATTGAGCCGTTCTTTGCAGCGAGCTAGTTCTGTTTCTAGCCGATCAACTTTCCCAGCACGCTCCCTCAGAGAGTCTACCTCATCACGGTATGCCCGAACAGAGCGCGCCTCTGCCAACAACTGTATATTCTACTCACACACACAAATGCAATATATAAATACACACCATATAATAAAAAGCCCCAAAACATATGAGGCACACGTGATAGATAGTGATTCATAGGGCTGCACATGATTATGATAAAAAGCATACAACTTGATTATTTCTGTTGATTATTGAATCCACTGATGTTGTGAATGCGATTCCTAATATCGATTAATAGCATTAGAATGCTTATTATATGTGGGGCAACTGCATGCCATATACTTCATGTAAGCTAAACATATAAAACAAGCTGATAACGGTGTTCCTGAATTAGTATATATCAGTTTGTCATATTACTTCACTCAAAGAAATTAAAAGTTTTACACATTTCAATTTCATAATAACAATTCCTTCAAATTGAATTGAGTAATCTTTAATAAAATAAAATAAAAATTTTAATTTAATTTAATTTAAACATTACACAATTCAATTTGATGGAATTTTGTTATGAAATTGTAGTCTTAAAAATCTTGAAAATAAGCCAAAATATTTTTTTGGAGTGTGATAGGCCTATAGACTGATTTAATAAATACATTTTGATAAATAAATTATAATAAAATAAAAGACAATTGTAACGCTACGGAAGTAGACCTACATGGAATGCTGTAATTGACACATTAGTCTCAAGAAGTCTAAATTATGATAATAATTGTTTTGATGAATTGTGCAGCCCTAGTATTAGGCATTTTAGTATGAAGTGTTTCCGAGTTTAAGTTAGAAAGATGAGGCAAATGCTGTCTCGTACTCGTTCTAAACCACCGATATGACAGTTTTAGCCTGTAGGATCCGAGTAGGATTACGCTAAGGGCCCCCATTTGCTTAGAAAAGGCCTTGCCATTTGAGGTAAGTTCATTTGAAATGTGTTAAGGCCCTTTCCCAAAAGCACCCTCATTTCTCTTGGTCCTCATCAGAATCTACACTTTGCCACATGAGCTGTTGGGTATATATCCCACAGTGAGTGTAGTCTTGACAAAAAAGTGAGGTTGCATAGTGATCCTCCTAAATTATTAAATTACAAATGGGACACCCTATAGACTTGTAGATGTCTCAGAAGCGTGAACCATACTGAATTGTCTTTAGTAGTGTAAGAGACTTTGTGGTGCAATACCTCCTGCCTGAGCTTCTGAATCTCTGTGTCCAGCCGCTCAATCTCATTCTTGACATCAATTAACTGTTCAGTCTTCTCCTCTCTGTGAAGACCACATAAACAGAGAAGTCACTCAATAATAAAAAGTAACTCCACTGATAATGTAGTATCAGGTCAGGTGATATTGGCTCTGTTCCAAACCCTAGTGAGCTACCTATTAAGACAGCATTTTTTTAAATTATATGTGTGCCACATGGTGGATCGAGTTGAGGGAAATGTTGATACTAAAAGTAGTGAAAATTATTGAATACTATTTCACAGAATATTTGGGTGTACACCCTATTTTTTTGCTTAACAACATGTGATTTTTAGTCTGATATTAGTCTATTAAACCCTGATACAGCAGTCTCTTTTAGTCTATTAGTCTCCACTCTGAGTTTCTGTGTTTGTGTAGTGCATGTTAGTAGAAAGTTTCAAATTAGTCACTTATGAGGTTCCAGTTTGGTTACGAAGCTGCCTTAAAGAGTTCACCCAAAAATTATCTCGTGATTTACCCACCCTCCTTGCATCCCAGATGTGTATGACATTTCTTCTGCATTCTTCTGACTTTCTACAAATTACGATTTTTAGAAGAATATCTCATCTCTGTAGGTCCTCACAATGCAAGTGAATGGGTGCCAAAATGTAGAAGCTCCAAAATCTACATAAACGTAGCACAAAAGTAATTCATAAGACTCCAGTGGTTAAATCCATGTGTTCAGACATGATATGATAGATGTAGGTGAGAAATACATCAGTATTTAAGTCATTTGTTTTATCATAAATTCTCCTCCCTGCTAGTAGGTGGTGATATGCACAAAGAATGTGAATAACCAAAAACAGAAGGAGAGAGTGAAAGTGGAGATTGACTGAGCAGGGAGGAGAATTTATACTAAAAAAAGGACTTAAATATTGATCTTTTTCTCACCC
Organism: Xyrauchen texanus; assembly: GCF_025860055.1. Lineage (NCBI taxonomy): Eukaryota > Metazoa > Chordata > Actinopteri > Cypriniformes > Catostomidae > Xyrauchen > Xyrauchen texanus. Next base: position 28,054,142 of record NC_068297.1, on the reverse strand, counting down.
ACACCCATCATATTGCTTCAGAAGACATGGATTTATCTATGAGAGTAGTCTGAAGTAGTTTTATTTTGCCCTTATGAAGATTTTGGAGATTCAACATTTTGGCACCCATTCACTTGCATTGTATGGACCCTACAGAGCTGAGAAATTCTTCTAAAAAAATGTGTTTGTGTTCAGCAGTAGACAAGTTATACACATCTGGGATAGCATGGGGGTGAGCCATCCCTTTAAGGCCTGGTTATACTTAGTTTTTGTGCTTCCTGATTGGATCACACCCAGAAGACCGTGTTGCCCTTTTAAGTATACTCTTTTGACCACAAGCGAATACAAACTCTTACAAAGCATGCACACTATGACTGTTTTGCAAAACTTTTTTAATACAGTCAACGGCAGGTATATGCGCCAATGATGCGCTCGGAAGAAGAAGAGTGTCTACATGTCAAGAAACTAGGGGCCACACTCAGACTGTGCTGATGACGAAATTTGCATCATGCACACTGTGCACGGAGAAAACAGCAACATGGACAACCGAAGTATACTTTGGCCTTTAGAAGGTACAATAGCTGTGCTTGGAACAGAGCTCTTGTAATCCAGCAAGCTGAGTGCAAACAAGGCAGAACAGAGAGAGTCAAATGTACAAAGCTTCCAAACTCACAGCTCTTGGCAGGAGCGGCGCAGTTTGGCTTTTGTGTCAGCAAGCTCCACGGCTAAATGCTGCCGATCTTCTTTTGACAACAGGGTGACGGGTGACAGGGATGTGTGCTCAGTGCTGGGGAAGCCCAAGTGACTGGAAGGCTGCTGGGATTGGAGGTAGTCCCTCTCCTGGGTCAGCTCCAAGATCATCTGACGAAACACACCCAAAGATTTATCAGCATCTCATCAATGGTGATTGTTTAGAGTAACGTCTCAATGAATAGTTATTTATTTTTTTTCCTCCCCTTTTTCTCCCCAGTTTGGAATGCCCAATGCACTAAGTCCTCGTGGTGGCGTAATGACTCGCCTAAATCCGGGTGGCAGATGACGAATCTCAGTTGCCTCTGAATCCGAGACCGCCAATCCACACATCTTCTCACGTGGCTTGTTGAGCATATTACCACGGAGAACTAGCGCATGTGGAGGTTTCACGCTATTCTCTGCGGCATCCACGCACAACTCACAACGTGACACACCGAGAGCAAACCACATTATAGCGACCACAAGGAGGTTACCCCATGTGACTCAACCCTCCCCAGCAACTGGGCCAATTTGGTTGCTTAGGAGACCTGACTGGAGTCCCTCAGCACACCCTGGATTTGAACTCACAACTCCAGGGGTGGTAGTCACCATCTTTACTCGCTGAGCAACCCAGGTCCCCCGAATAGTTATCGTTGTTACTGATGCTAGGATCTTGGATACCTCAGAAGTGTCATCTCGCTCGTCTATGAGTTTGCGCAGGTGAAAGGCCATGGTGCGAGACAGAGGGTCCAACTGCTCGGCAGGCATCTCCCCCATTTCCAGCCACTGCAAGTCCAGAACATTCTCCTGGTTGTGGGTGACCTGCAATTAAGCATGAAGAGATTATCAGACCTGGATATATCCATATGCAATATGTGAAATATTGTTATTGACTGGATGTGGCATTAGCTCACTTCTTGAATATGGGTCACAATGGCGGTCTGTGTCTCAATGTCCAGCAGTTTGATTTTCTCGATGATTTCTTCTTTACGTTGACACTGTTGGAAGAAGGGAAGAGACAGTGAAGTGAAGGGAAAAGCAGAGGAAAGAGAGAAACACTTTTAAAATGAGGTCTCCACAGATGCTTTACGATCTAGATTATTACATAATTTTATGAAAACCACATTGCCAGAAAACTCACGAATATGACTTGGTGATTATTATAGTAAATTAAAACACTGACGCAGATGAAAGAGACAGAATTAAGTCAGAGATTGAGTTCTTCTTCAGATAAAAGAATGCAGGAATACTTTGAAATGGGATAAAGAGTGAGTTGTGTGCCTTGTGACTGGGATACAGCATGGAATACAGCATGACTGCACTACAACAGAAGTTGTAGTGCAGGATTAGACAAGCTCAAAGAGATTCCAAACAGAAAGCAAATAAGCAGGCAAACGTTGTTACGCTGTGAAGTTTAAGGCTCTAAATCAATGTGAGCTGTTTATTATTCATTCACAGAACAGGAAAAACTGGCTAGAGAGGGGGCTAAAAGAGAGAAAGTAGGAAAAATGGGCTCATACAGCCCATCAGAATGGGCACAAAAGGAACAATCTGCAGGAAAAGGTGGAGAAGTAAAAACATTAAAGAAAATCTATGTCTATTATCTATCAATTATCTTTGCCGATTTCTCTGGGACATGTCTGGATGGATTTTTGTGCTGCATAACAGGCATGTGTTAGTTTTACTTTGGAAATGCAGAGGCAAGCCCAGGCAGGGTAGAGGTGGTTGAGGTTTCCTGTTGGGGATCTAATTCAAGTTTACCTGAACCGCACAGCCCAGTATCAGCAGCAGTAGTCTCTTCACTTCCTCCATGCTTTTGCCTGACAGATTAAAACAGACATTATACAAGAATGATTATGTTGTTATACAGAACATAAAATGACAAAAAATTCATTTGAGCAGATTACATCTCTGAGGTCACTAAGGCTTTACAAAAATGTACAATGATAATGGCAGTTTCCAAAAATTCACCATAGTTACACAGTTATCTTTACTCCAGTCAAACTGTGGTAACTTTGTATTAAAGGAACAATTTGTTAAAAAATGAAAATTGTGTCATTATTTACTCATACTCCAGAGCTCCAGACTAAAAAAAATTACTAAGGAGCCACTGCTCCTAAACTGAAACATTGAGCCGCCAAATGGCGTTTTTAGTCTCCAAATCACAGAATTGCTCAATTTAGATTGCCATTCGGATACAAGATAGAAAGCAGAAGGAAGACAGCTGATAACCCATTAATCAAAGGATTAATAAACCGTATATATAGTTGACAAGATAAGCTTGAATTCTCTTTTGTCTCATAAATGTTCACACGCCTTTCATCATTTATACAAATATAAGAGATAAAAGATTTTTTTTATTTAGTACTGCTCTCCAGAATCCACATTACAGATATTTACATAAAGTATAGAATGCATATAGTAGTGCGTTGTCTTCTTTGACAATTAGGACAATTGAGGGACTAGTACATAACTATTACACAACGTGCAAACATTCATTGATGCTCAAGAAGACAACAAAGAAAGACAAAGGCAATATTAATATTAATAGTAAGATGCAGCGAGCTCGTCAGAAACAGAATGGGTGAAAAGTGGTGCAAGACACACCGCTGCACGATACCGCATATGAACGCACACAACCCGACTGTGACCTGTGGCGACTAGATTTAAAATTATTGTCGCAATAAATTATCTTTGGTTGCATTTGCGACCATTTTAGTCACAGTCTGGAGCCCTGTACTCATAATTTACTATTCTCAAGTTTATTGCATTGTTTAGGGGTAAAAAACAAACAAACACATTATCATGTGAACACACACACCACTGGGAACGGGATTTTCTCATGGTCTTATGAACGCACGTCAAAATTTTCACTGCAAAATTACTTCAATTCAGGACGTTTTTCTCACTAAAACCATCATATGCTTCGGAACAGCTTGTAATATGATGTACTTTTATACTTTTTTATATTTTAAAGCGAGGTAATATCCATTGCCATTGTATTAAAAAGACTGATCGCATAATGATGAAAATCATGATATTAATACGTATTTAGAACAACATGAGGGTGAGTAAATGAAGACATTTGTTTTGTTAATTATAATTTTTTAACCATCTCTGTGATCAAATATCACTGACATCAAAACTGGCATGACACATTTAATCTAAATTAAAGGAATAGTTCAAACAAAAATATTAATTCTGTCATTTACTAAAACGCATGCTATCCAAGATGTTTAAGACTTTCTTCTGCAGAACACAAATGAAGATATTTAGAAGAATATTTCAGCTCTGTAGTTCTATACAATGCAAGTCAACATAGTCACAAAATGTGACGCTCCAAAAAACACAAAGACAGCATAAAAGTAATCTATATGACTCCAGTTGTTAAAAGCATGTCTTTAGAAGAGATATAATGGGTGCGGGTGAGAAACGGATCAATATTTAAATCCATTTTACTATAAATTCTTCTCCATGTCCAGTAAGTGGTGATATGCATGAAGAATGCAAATCTCCAAAAACAGAAGAACTCTTAAAGAGAGAATACAGTGCTTAGGATGGCTGTTTGAAAGTGGAGATTTATAGTAAAAAATAAAAAAGGACTTAAATATTGATCTGTTTCTAACCCACACTTATCATATCTCTTCTAAATACATGGATTTAACCACTGGAGTTTTATGGATTATTTTATGCTGCCTTTATATGCTTTTTGGAGATTTAAAGTTTTGGACCCTGTTGAATTACATTGATCTAAAAATCTTCATTTGTGTTTAGCAGAAGGAAGTAAGTCATGGTTGTATGTAAATAAGAGAATTTACTTTTTGGTTGAACTATCCCTTTAATTCAGATTAAGATGTGCCGAGCCAGGTCAGTGATATTTGACCACAGAGATGGTTAAAACAATAATACATTTTATATATATATATATATATATAAAAATGTAATTTAATAATAAAGACTAAAAATGTCAGTGTCTTCTTCACATAAAACAATAATATGTGTTCTGAAGTTAATGTTATAACACTTTTAAGGTGTTTTTATTTTGGTTTCGGGCAAAGACATCCTGCAGATTCATGTAAGAAAGGAAATCATACAGGCTAGAATGACATGAGGGCGAGCATATGAAAACAGAACTATTTTATTTTATTATAACAATTATTTCTTTATTATTATTTAATTATTGTCATTATTTTTAGGTGAACTATTCCCTAAAAAAAAAGAATGTTTGAAGATTATATAGACCTACTCTTTTTAACTATTTTATATGATTTTACAGTAGTAATAATAACTGCAGTAATGGTGGTATTTTAGCAAAAACTATAGTTAGGATGGTAAATTATTTTTCAGTCAAGCCTTACAACTTGCCATCACTGTTACTCAATGTTGGAACAACTCTAGCAGTTTTCCTTGAACCCTTTGAATTTTTTAACAACATCAAGTATTTTATTTCAGTGCAGCCATAATACACCTTGTTTGAAGACATGTGAGAGAATATTGTATTTCCTAAACCATTATATAAAGCAAATACTGACGCACCGTCTGTGAGAAACACCCTGTTTTTATGTGAATGTTAACATCCAAAGTTTAAAACCGAGGAAAACCATAGTTTAATTTTACAAAAATTTGAGATTAAATTATTTTAATAATTTTTATTTATATATGTCTAAGTGTTGGTGAGCATGTTTGTATCTGGTATCTGGAGAGAATGTAGTGGGTGTGGGGGTACCGTCTTCATGGTCACCATTTGTCGCCCAGTGCTTACCCCTCCCAACAACGTAGACAGAAGAGGATGAGTTCAAAAGCGGAAAATACCATAATAACAATTCTGATAAAGATTATATATGTATATCCAAAACAGTTATGAAGCCTATAGGCAGCATTCAATCTCTAGTTTACACATCAGAAATGTCAACCTGCAGATCAGAATCACTCCTCATAACAAAGGTTCATTATATGTGTCTGATTGAAATCATCTACCATCCTGTACCAAACTTAGCTGTCTTACTCACAACAGCAGAAGTGATCAGATGTCAGGCCACATATTATGTAACCATCATGAATGCACCTTACTGTGTTTGAAGTTTAGTCAATCTCACATATTGTTCAATACATCAAAGGTTTCAACTAGTGATTGACTAAGCAAGAAATAACCGGGTGTTTTACCATTTCCGGCGATAATCCATCAGAATCTGAGGAGGAGTCACGTTCAAAACGCTGGATTTAAAAGAATATCTGTGAACTAAAAGTCGGATGGCACTTTTAAACTCCAAGTGCTCTATATATATATACATACATATACACACACACACACACTAAGAACGTTGTTCCTTGTGCATAAATGGTACTTGTTTAACAAAACCGGATTTATTTCACGTTTGTTGTCATTTCATGAATCATATATTCAGTCACAGGTCAATACCTACGTTCCCAGATGAAAAATTTCCAAAATCTATTCATAATACCCACACACATCAATAAATAATGTACTGTTTTACCCCAAGTGTGTCCTTCATCAAATATAGTACATACAGTCGCAGTACATGATTTCCAAGAACAATGCTCTGTCTTCCATTGGGCAAACAAACTCATGCCAATGTTGCGGTGTCAGGCTGGCCAGGCCGCTCAAACAAACAGCAATTTAGAAAAGTGCAATAGAGCCACAGTATTTACACTTTTCAGGGATTACATATTTGTTTCTATATATAAAGGATAAAATATTTTGTAAAAATTACACACATCAGTGATGAATTAAGTAATTTTAACTACATCTCATTTACTAACAAATGAAGATCACATGGGAAAATCAACATGTTTCTTGGACATTTCAAAATAAGAGTCCCCAGTGTGTTTTGGGCTTGTTTGTAGTTTAAAGTCCCACATTATGCTCCAAATCGTAATTTATTTCTGGTTATTATTGGGAATTTGGTTGAACAAGCTGCATCTGGAATTTTTTTCATTTTGGATAAATAGCGTCCGTTTTAGTATGTTTATGTCATAGTAAGGAAAGACTAAGAATTATTTGTTACATTGTATAAATCGATTTTAAAACTATCGGCCTTTTCCACCAACTTAATAATCGGTTTCAGAAAATCAGTCGACCACTAATTTAAACTATAAGATAACAAACCATGTACAAGTTCCCACACTTCATCGGACATGTCAGCAGTTGATAATGCACTTCAAACTCTTTCAATCTTTATCACAGCTGTATGTCCTTATCTACCCAACAAATTCTGTCAACAGCAGGCTCCATAACCCTTGCACAGCTTGGGTTTGGTCCCAAGAAGTTGCCTCTGGACTTATCCTCTTGCTCCAACCATTCAAAAGGCCCACAACACATGCTTTCTCCACCAGAGAGCCAGAGGCCGTTCCACACTCCCCATATCAGAAGGTGAAAGGGTGTTTATGAAGTCTGGGCTGTGTGTGAGGGGATGAATGAGGAGGTTTGTTCAGTAGGGTGTACGTTTTGCTTTGGGGTATGATGGAAAATGGTGATTTATGGTGACTATATTGAAGATCCCTCAACTGATCCTCATGGAAATAAAAAGGACAATGCAGCAATGAAAATTACTTATTTAAATGATATCTGAATGGGCAATACCTGATAGTGGATCCTTGGCAATGGCCATCACATTGGGCAGATTCATGAGGATGAGCTGCTGAAGATGCTCCTGAAAAGAAAAATAATAAACCCATAGACTTTAGTACTAGACTCTACTAGACTTAAGTAGAATTTAATAGGACTGTGGCAATAAAATCACATATCGAGGAGCCATCAGACTCAAAATTCTGATGGTAAGGTATCAATATTAGGGGGGAGGACCTAAAATAGGGTCAGCAGTAACGTGGGAACAGGAAACTCCTACTTACAAACAGGCAAGCAGGAAATCTAACTGGAAATAGGAAACATTAGCAGTTCCATACAAGGCATGTCTGGGTGGGGACCATCAAATTCCAGCATACAGGAGATAGATGAGGTAGACAGGCAATACAATTTTTTTTTTTTAAAAAGATGAAGAAAAAGAAGCAATTCTAAACTGAGGACATAAATGTCGAGATATGTGGGAGTGCACATGTTTATGAATGTTCCCTTGTGACAATGGACTTGGCTTCAGGCACAATGGCCTCCAAGGCAACAACGCTCAGCAAAGTACACAAAAGACAAGACCAAACAGGTCCATTTGACCAAAGCCCTTCATTCCAAAACACACTTCAATAAGAGCTCTGACATCAATAGTGGAATTACTTCACTGATTTATTGTTTCTGTGCAGCCAACATGAAACTATTTTTAGAATTGTTCTTTGAATGGCCAATTAGCTTTAAATTACTCAACAAAGCTTAAAAAGTACACAGAGTAATTTCCTCATTAAAAAAACATTAACTCCTAAAGAAATTCATTGAAATTTTGAAACATCAGTAAATAATCACGATGACTCGCATAAGATGAAGACATATCAGTTACCTTATAAAAGCTGTTTTATTCTACATGGAGCGGGTCCCCCTCATGGGGGCTGCCATGTTAGGATCACATGACCAGCCTAATACTACTCCCTTAATTTCAGTTATTTAGCACATTAGCTGATAGAAAAATTAATCATGGCTGACTGTGAGCAGAATTTTCTACATTGCCATCTATAACTGAAAACTATAGCTTGATGCTGCATCCATGCCCTAGGTGTCAATGTAAGTGCAAGACGACATGCATACAATCTTACTGAGAGCACCTGTAAAGTCAACATGAAACAGCATTTATAGCCCATTTTACTTCTGTAAAATCAGATATCAAAACAGGATATCTAATGAAAAATTGTATAGGGTGAGACACATGTGTTTAAATGATGTAAATTGATTGGATATTGAAAAGCTATTTCAATATGACAGATAAAAGTGGAATGGGATACATTTCGATGAAAGATTATAAAGGCAACCATTTTTCTCTTTGGAACACGGTCCACAGATGAATAGTTTTCAAGACAAGCAACGTCAAGTAAATATGGTCCATTTTGATTTCATGATGACATTGATTTCATGTGAGGATAATAATGTGTAAATAAATGTGAAGAATAACTGAAGCCATGTAGACAGATGTGCAAACACACCTTCTCATCAGGCACATGGCAACACGGCTAATGAGAAAGTGTGCTGTCCCATACGACATCAAGCCAAGACCTCCTGCAGACAATTTCATCTCCATCTTAGAGGAATGACACCCCGAGGAGGTCTTTGTGTGCAGAGACCCACAGAAACAACTCTCATCCAGTATAATAGAGTCACCCCAGCTAAGGCCAGGTCAGACCACACTGCCTTTGTCAAAACAGAGGCCTGTGAGCATTACATTCTTTACCGTGGTCCTTCTCACACATTTTTAGTCACAAACAGAGAGAATTCTTCAAAAGCGGTTACCTACAAAAGTAGCATATCCAAACTTCTTGATCTACTAGCTTGACAGTAAGCCTTGCAAAAAAGAAAATTTTGATTTGGAATGAAATGAGGGTCAGTAAATGCTGACATATTTTTACATTTTGGGAGAACTATTTCTTGTATTTTCAACATGACCTCATGAGAATTCATATGAATTCTTACATAAAGTTTGGTTCTAGCAAACGTACATTCTCTTACATTTGCATAGACACTGAAACGTAAATGTTTTTTTCTCCCCAATTTGGCATGCCCAATTCCCAATGCACTCCAAGTCCTCGTGAAGGCGTTAGTGACTTGCCTCAATCCGGGTGGCGGAGGACGAATCTCTGTTGCCTCCGCGTCTTATACAGTCAATCCACTCATCTTATCATGTGGCTTGTTGGGCGCATTACCGTGGAGACCTAGCATCAAGGCCGGATTTACCACCGGGCCAATTGGGCCGGCGCCCGGGGGCCTCCAAGACCGCACTAAATGTGTGGCCTCATCCTTTTTTTATTTTTATTTTATTTAAAATTAAAATAAAATTAATTCATGAGTGTGTGTTTGTGTGTATGTGTGTTAACAATCATTTATTTGCACACAAAAAAAGTGTCATGATCAGTTTTTTGGCTGTGTCGGCTGTGTGTGATGATGATGACAATGAGTCAGTTTACAGTGGAAACTATTTATAGAGGCAAGAACGGCGGTAGACGATAGTGTGAAAATAAGAGAATTGAGGACATCGAAAAAACAAACATGGATAAAAAAAAAATGGAGCAGTGGAGCCACAAAAATGGACAGCTAAAAGGGAGAAGATAGCAGAGAGGATTTAATTTGGAGAAATATTCCAACCATCTCCACTTTTTTCAAAAGACGGCTCGACGCAAATAAAGAGCCTCGCCGCGCCTGGCGTGATGCTAGCAAAGAGGAGTTTAGCACAACATCCAGCCTTGCTATTTTAGATGAACCTGAGCATCAGCACCAGCATGACAAGACCGAGAACCACAGCCCAGCTGGAGTGACAGACACCTGTTTAAATGGTTTTTCATCATTACAGCGGAAACAACATAAAAGCTCTCAAATGTCTCGTGGCTGTATTCTGAGATGTATATGTGTGAATGAGATTTGACAGCGCCATTATGAAGTGCTTCAGGAGAAGATTTACAGCGATTAATAATTTAAATTCAACTCTCCACCTCACACAATGCTATTGTATAACATCAGGGAGCGCATCGCCCTTTGGACTACTTTTGTACTGAATTTTGCAATTTTTCTGAATAAAATATTGTGATTAAATGTATCTGCCCTTTACGTGTTTTATTTGCTTAATAAATGGTTATGGTGAGGTTTAGTAGCAGGTGTGGGATTAACGGCTGTAAAATATATAAATTAATATATTGTAAGAAAAATTATTGCTACTGTAAAAATATTTATAAATCGATACATCCATTCAAATATAGTTGTAATGGATTCGCCAATATTTTATGTTTCTAAAGCTGTAAATATGTAAAAACATTTAAATTTTAAACTCTAAAAAGTACAATATGGACGTTTGAAAGCATCTATCCAAACATACAAACATGTAAGTTTAAATGTTACAAATATTAACAAACAAATAGCTACATATATTAATGAGATCAGGCTGGCAATTTATATAAGCTTTACATCTGCAATCAGCATGGGTATATGTGAATGGGTTTAAAAATGTAACCACTACACTACACAAGGCAACCCTTTAATTCACCTGAGTAATCTTGTTGTGCCTTCAGGACCACTGATGTAAAACCAGAGATAACTATGCACAATTGAACTCAAGCAACTCAAGTAAGAAACCTCAGTGTTTTTGATAGACAGCCTGTCTGAAAAGCACACGTTTCAACACGAGAGGGGGAAAACTCGTTACACTGTTTGAATTCGACAGCTGCACCATGATGGGGTGTGTAGTGTCACATTAAGCGTTCTCTGCACAAACACCCTATTCTTTAATTGCCACTTAACCTGATCAGTTTTGGAGCGCTGCTAATTTCAAGCAGACTAATTACTAGATCCATAGTCATATGAAAGATGAGGAGGTTTTCTTGGTAGCGTTTGTATCAGGTTTTCACTAACAGCGGAGGATGGAAGTGATGAAGGATCAGTTAACACTTCTTGCCTGGCAGGACTGGCCTGAACATAAAGTGACCACCATTTCAGATGGTTCACAATTGCAGATTTTGCCATAACAAAATAGGGCAGCGCTGTAAATGAAACATCACCAAAGTTAGAGAGTGATCTTTTATCACAGAATATAATAATTGAAAACACTGTCCTGCACCTGAATTGCTTCATTATGGTAAATTACCTGCTTGTAGGAGTAAATTGTTAATGGGCATGTATCCATATCACAATGCTGGTGAAATGTTTGTTGAAGGAATATTCTCAATGCTCCTCAGCAAAGGCCCATTGAAAACAAACTCATTTCGAAACAATCCAATTCCATAAAACTAGAGATAACAGATATTTTACCTTTTATTTTATGATATTCACACTTTTAGACTTAATAGACCTTTTTCACACTCCGGGTTTTGGACTGCTGAAGTAAAGGTTTGCAGGGTAACTTCGACAGTGGTGAATGGGAGTGAATGTGAGATCACAGCAAATATTATTTTCACTTCAAGTCTACACTCAATATTTAAAAAATTGCTAATATAAAAACGTTTGCTAGATTTACGCTGCTAAATAAGGCAGAAACGTGTCATCACAGTCTGTGAAAAAAGGTGCATTGATAAGCAGTTCTCACGGATACACCGATAAAGGCTTTTCTCTAAAGGAATATTAAATGTTTGTTTTTAGTTCATTTTAGTTTGCGATGCATTTACTTGTGTTAACATCTATACATTTTAACTTTTATATCCAAGTTTATTGGTTCTTATGATCAGAATCTTAAAAGCAATCTGTCAAGAAAAAAAATATTTTGGTTAAACTCTACATAAAACTAGTGGTAAATAGCCCAATCACTGCAATAAAAGAAGCCAATGTTTTGATTTCATACTAAGGAAATTTGGCAGTGTGTGCACCTTGTACATTGTGCAGAGTGAGACTTTGTACATTCAAAAAGTATTTTCCACTGTAACATCACATCAACGAGGATAACCCCAGTGCCCTCATCCTTTACACCACAGGAACATCCCTTCAAAATTATGGTCTGGAATTTGCCTTCATAAAGTCATTTTGCAACTAGTCAAAAATGTGGAAAGTTTCATTTATGGCCTGACACTTTCCTGAGCTCATTTCCTCTGCATGATACAATGCCTGGCTGTAAAGTGGGACAGCAAAGTTTGTGCTGTAGCTCTGCTCTGGGACTGTTTTCACTGAGGTGCACACTGGTATGTGCTCTTCCCCTGCTGGCTTCAGCATTATGGGTCAGTGCCATCACCACATGATCATTATCTATACATTGGTAGTGAGAGTTGATTGGGATGGGCAGCAGTGGGACCCTTCTCCAACATTATTAATCAAAGCAGAGATGGAGCTTGGAGATCCTTCACACTACTGTCAATCATGGTTCCCCAATTGACTAATGTGGAGCACCAAAGTTCTGTCACTCTGAGAACTTTCAGCTCCATTAACACACTTTCCTCCATTCAAGGAGATGCTACCAGAAACCAAATTGATTCTCAGACTGACAAAGTTCCAGTACTTATTCACTGGAATAAATGATGAGGGTCAATGAGTTTGGACTCAATTGTGAAGGTATTATTTTGGATTCCACATGTAAGTAAATATTTGGAGCGATTCATAGGAAGTCGAAGTAAAGTGGCCATACATGAGCTTATGACAACATAAACACACCTAGAATAGCCCGAGATCAGATGAATAGAATCAGTGCCATTGTGTTCCATTCAGAGACCAAAGCTTTCAAAAATACAGGAATGAGGACACACAAGAATATGTTGCATGATAATCCGGTTTCCGGACAAATAAACCAATATAGAGGTTGCCATATTTATGTAACCGTTTTCTACTCTTGCTGAGACAATAAAATAACTAATTTCAAACTTCTTTTTTAAACTCTTAATAAATAAATAAATAAATAAATGTCCTCACAACCTAACTCCACAATTTGCACCTTGTAAACACTGATGAGCAAAACAGTATACAAAAGGGCCACACATGAGTTACTTGGCTTTAGATACAAACATTGCAGAAAAAAGTAGAGGTAGCCCAATATATCAGTTTTACTGATTCATTGGTACCGATAGATGCTTTTTGGAACAACGGCAGAAGTCTATGCCTAAGGGTGCAGATATTATTGGATTTTGGTTGAACAATAAACTCCATTTGGGAATTTATTATTTTGGAGATGGATGGAGATATATAGATATATATATATATATATCTGTTCCCATCACATATGGAAAGACTGAATAAAAAATATCGGCCTCTTCCACCACCTTAGTTATCGGTATCAGCAAAATCCACTATCAGCTGACCTCAAGTTGAAAGTGCTCAAATTAGAGGAAGAATATAAGTAGCCAAGGCCAACGTTTGCCTCTGATGAAATCTTTGCTACTGTAGTTGACCATGTCCTTGTCTATAAAAAGTAAAAGGAGTTCCATAGTAATCCACATGAGCCTGAAAACCTTATCAGACTTATGGAGGACGTCTACCTCCTTCCGACGCTGCCTGTTCACAGCTAACGTTGCCTATGATTTAGATAATATTCTCTGGCCTGTCCAAGAAAGAGAGATAAGATCAGGTGGGAGAGGAAAAAAAAAAAGAAAAAAAAGATTTTATATTCATGACCACATCTGGTTTCCCTATTTACATGATTGAATATTTTTTTGCATCAACAGCGTGAGAGACCCGTGTTTGGATCCCGGGTTGAAAACGGGAAGTAATCCGGTTCACATAATCAGTGACGAGCATGATTCTGAGGATGCGCTTTTCCCTCTAACATTACATTTTAAATCCACTGATGGTTAGGTTTGGGGTTTGGGATGGGAGGTACAGTTTATAAAACTGTATTCCACCTCAAATGTATTACAGCCTGTATAGCTGAAAACAACTCACTTCGCAACCCGACTTTGGCATCCCTCTGTGAACATTACATCTGAATAAGGGCTCAGATGTGCCCATTCGCCCAACAACACTTACTGCTTTGCCCACTTGGGCAGTTTTGAATTTCGGTAAGCACAGGCCAATTTACCTTAAGTAAAGTCAACTTACTGTTCCCGAATTCACTGTGAGCTCAGCCTGTAACCTGTTAGCAAACTAATCATTTCAACATATGGTAGATAGTCAAGATTGTTTGAGTTGAGAGTACTGGTGCCAAAACGGGCTGATCAACCTCCATGGTGGCCCTTTCAAATAATGTTTCTATTGCTTCAGTGACCCACATTGGAGCCCTGCCATGGGGTCCTTTCCTGAATAAGCAATGCAGAAACCCACAACTGAACAGTGTATAATTTACTAGATCAGGTCACCCCACATGTTCACCAATGGCTTAATTCTGATTTAGGCAAGATTGCACATTCAGAGATTGTCCATGAATGTCAATTTTACCAAATCGTTGGCCCTGTTCCTGTCTCTACTCCGTGACCCAGTGTTCTATGTTTGCTCTACTGCCAACCAAACCACATGCGGACTATAGCTCTGTACACGCACACCCACACAGGCGCCAGATTTAAAATAAAACCAATCCACAGAGCCAGTTTCAAAACATTGGAATCAACAGTATAGACAAAAAAAGTTGTTTTGAAAAACTCCAAAAATACCACATATGCTATTCTACAGCCCTAATTTTAATGTTTAAAGGGATAGTTCACCCAAAAATGTAAATTCTCTCATAATTTACTCCCCCTCATGCCATCCCAGATGTATATTATTTACTTTCTTCAGCAGAAGATTTTTAGAAGAATATTTCAGCTCTGTAGGTCTATATAATGCAAGTGAATGGTGACCAGAACTCTGAAGGTCCAAATATAACATCAGAATCAGAATCAGCTTTATTGCCAAGTATGCTTACACATACAAGGAATTTGTCTTGGTGACAGGAGCTTCCAGTCTACAACAATACAAACAATAGCAAAAACAGCAGCAAGACATAGGTAATTAAAAACAAAAAAGAACACTATATAAATAATTATACATATACGTACATACACTCACCTTCATACATACGCACATACACACACGTAGTGCAAATCTAATACAATCTGTATATAAAGAACAAAAAGCAGTATATTATGTACAGAGCAATGTAAGTAATGGCAGAAGTGGATATGTTGGATAATATAAATTAAAATTAAACTGTGTATTGCACATAATTATTGCTCAATGGGGCAATTTAATTGTTCATTAGATGGATGGCCTGAGGGAAAAAACTGTTCCTGTGTCTGACGGTTCTGGTGTTCAGAGCTCTGAAGCGTCGGCCAGAAGGCAACAGTTCAAAAAGGTAGTGGGCAGGGTGAGCGGTGTCCAGAGTGATTTTACCAGCCTTTTTCCTCACTCTGGAAGTGTATAGTTCTTGAAGGGGGGGCAGGGGGCAACCAATAATCCTCTCAGCAGACTGAACTGTCCTTTGTATTCTTCTGATGTCTGATTTCGTAGCTGCACCAAACCAGACAGTTATTGAAGTGCAGAGGACAGACTCAATGACTGCTGAGTAGAACGGTTTCAGCAGCACTGGTGGCAGGTTGAGTCGATGTGTATCTCCCACTTCAGGTCCTGTGAGATGGTAGTGCCCAGGAACCTGAATGACTCCACTGCTGCCACACTGCTGTTTAGAATGGTGAGGGGGGACAATGATGGGGTGTTCCTCCTAAAGTCCACAATCATCTCCACTGTTTTGAGCGTGTTCAGCTCCAGGTTGTTTTGACTGCACCAGAAAGCCAGCCGTTCAACCTCAATTCTATATGCAGACTCATCATCATCTCGGATAAGGCCGATGACAGTGGCCAACATAAAAGGTAATCCATATTTTTCCAGACTTCTGAAGCGATCCAATCGGTTTTGGGTGAGAACAGACCAAATTGTAATTTCTGCTATCTTCTTTTTTAAAGATTATTTCTTACAAAGTGAAAGTTTTGTGTGAAATTGAGTAAACCGTGGTAACAAATTTTTTTTATTTTATTTGTAAGCAATTTTATTCTATGTTATTTACTATATATACCACGGGTCTGTTGAATGCTCGATTCTATTTGGTTGACGGACGTTCCAAGGCATGCAATTATGTTTCAAGTAATCGCAAGGCTATGAAGTAGTTCCAGGTCTTTACCACATAACGGTTCCATATCACTTCGCCAAATAATTATTTTATCATTTACAAATTAAGTTATTTCTAAGAGTTGTATAAGCTACCACAACAAAATAACCAATTAAAACAAAGACATTGGCATTGGAAATGATTGACAAACTAAGTCTATAATATCCTACATTTATTTCAATTTCGGTTGAAAAGTGCCTTTGCGTTTCTCGTCTCACCCGCACTTACACACGCACACATGCACTACCTTGTTACTCCAATACCAAAAAGCAGTGCATCCTCCATTGCTAGTTCTAAAGTGACATTTTCGAACTAGCAATGAAGGCTCGAGCTGTATCAAATCTAGATACACTTGATAAATACAACAGTTTCTATATTATCTGAAATACAGTTGAAGTCAGAATTTACATACACTTAGGTCACTAAAACAAATTTTTTTTAAGCTCTCACACATGTGGACAAATATAGATTTTACGCATTACGCACACACTTACTCACGAGCGAAAAACAGAGCCATCATGTAAGCACACTGCACCTCAGTGGGGTTCAAAATAGTTGTTAAGGTTTACAGAGAAGCTATATACAAAAATAGTGACACACTGCTGCTGACAAGTGCATAAACATACGGTACTGTGCAAACATTTAAGGCACTTGTGAAAAATGTTGCATAGTGAGGATGTCTTCAAAAATTATGACATCAAAAGTTTTCAATTATCACTTAATGTCAAAGTCAAATAAAAAGCTAAATCAATATTTGGTGTGACCACCTTTGCCTTTAAGCACCGATTTTCCTAGGTACACTTGGACACAGTTTTTCTTGGTTGTTCGCAGATAGGATGATGCAAGATTCTTGAAGAATTCGCCACAGTTCTTCTATCTATTTAGGCTGTCTCAATTGCTTCTGTCTCTATATGTAATCTCAGACAGACACAATGTTCAGTGGGGGGCTTTGTGAGGGCCATGACATCTGTTGCAGGGCTCTCTGTTCTTCTATTCTAATCTTTTCTATTTGCAAAAGTAATGTTTGGGAATCTAACATGTATATGTCCTATTGACATACACAAGCTGAAGATATGAAGAGCCATCTTACAAATGCTTTTGTGAAACATCTTATGTTCCTAAGACATTTGCACAGCACATCTTGGTGATTTTGAAGCGATGTTACTTATAACGAGAGCTGCAACAAAACACATAATCCCAGAAGCGATCTCTCTCAGTTTGAGTTTCTCTCTTTTGATCACACACACACACACACACACACACACACACACACACACACACACACACACACACACACACACACACACACACACACACACACACACACACACACACACACACACACTTCCAGTGAGTGCTCCAGTAAAGCAGTGCAAACCTCGCAATCCTCCGTTGATAGTTCTAAAGTAACGTTTTTGAAAAAGCAACAAAGGCTCTGACTTTGTGGCGGAACAAATTAGTTCCACTTAAGAGCGTTTTAGGGACGAAAACCAGAAAAGGTCTTGAGATAAAACTCTGAACGATGTTTTAAGGTATGGTAACCATGGTATAAGTGTTATAATTGACGACTCCGCTGTAAGTCGTGACCGCATTACTACCTCGGGTGTGGATTATTTTTCAATAATTCAACAGTCCATCGTCAATTAAATTAAATTGTGCGATATATAGGCATTATGTTGGCCTATCGCCAACCCTGCTCTCTGAATAACAATTCTAGAAGAAAGACTTGCAGACTTGAGTGAAATTTAAGATTACATTTATTTGATGAATATAAAACAGAAATGTAATGTCACTCTTTGGCGTAGGCCCCGTCTGGCTGTCCGAAGAAGTTGTACTCGGAACCATATCCTGCCGGAGATGGGAGGCAGAGGCGAAGAGCCTACCCCCATGCAGGACAGGACTCAACTGCTGGTGGTGGGGTGGTGGAGGTTGCCGTGTTAGCACACCGAAACAGCAATGTGATAGATTGTGAGCAGACTTAAAGCAATGGCTAGGAATTACCCAGCTATGGGTGTGATGATGTACAGCTGCTAGTCTTCCCACTATGACTATGCTGCGCTTACATTTGTTGTTGAGCCTATAGTGTTATTTTCACCAGAAAATTGCAATGGAGCAGCACGTAAAAGTGAGTTTGCAAAAATTTATAACGGATTTATAATGTTCATTCTATGAGACTAGGTTGAATCATTCAGTACCATGTTATTACCTTTAAACTCTATCAATGCACCATGATACCACAACAAAATACATTACAATAGAATACACAGGCCTTCATGCCCTGGACTGCACATAAGGACCTTTCCTGCATTTCTGGCATACAGACAGCTTCCTGTTGTAAGATGTACAATTTGAGTCACTATTCAAGGCTGTATTGGAAGCAGGTAGGGAGTTAGGAAATAAGTAGTAAACCACATAAAGAGCAAGACGTCAGACAGAGTCCAAACAGAGGAGCACAAATCAGTCACTACAACCGTGCTAACAGTACAGAAAGAGCCCAGAGTAAGCAGCACTGCAGCCATGTGACTCAATTACAGGGCACATAAAAGCTTCCTGCTACCAGAGATACAGTGGAGGGCACAGACCTCAGCAGGGACAGGGTCGAAAGGATATAAAAAGGGCACAGAATTTATTTTTAAAGATAAGTGTACTTCAGCACTAATATATACTATTATAACTAATTCTTAGATTTTAGAGTATTTAAGCTTTTTGCTTGTATTATAAACATATTTATTTTTTTCATTATTTCCTTTTTGACAAATAATAGCATATTCTGTTATATTCCTAACAAAAAGCACCACATTTTACATTTTGTTTCAGACATGGCCTTTGATAATCCCATGTTTTTGACATGCGTCACAGTAAAACCATGGTATTTTTTTTAAGTATCTTGGAGAACTATGACAGTATTATGAAATATGTATATAATCATTCAGTACATTGGTATTACCCTGGTAACGGCAAAGTGCCTTTTTTTGTTTTGTTAGTTTTTTTTGTTATAGGGCTCTAATCTTTTTCTTGTCTCATCACTCTCTTCATCTTTTCTCATCTCTGCACCCTCACTTTATCATTTTATCTCTGCTGCTTCCATTCTGACCTCATCACCATGGATTTGAATGGGTAGCCAACATGTCAGAAAATGGTAATACCATAGTATATTTCTGATAGTGATTATTCCATTAGTTTAAACAAAAACCAAACTGGCTTTGCATGAACATCATGAAACGCAAACAGAATAAAAAGATCGAAGATGTGACTTCGATGCTCCGGGGTGAATTCAAATGTGATTTTTGCCCCCTCAAAGGGCACTGCTGCGGGAGGGGCATGGACTTGCGCCTCTGATGCCCCCGTTCTATGCACGTCACAGCAAATTGGGAATTGCTTTTTTGATACCTTCACAAAGCACTGCAAAACAACAAGAACAGCAATGCATAATGCAAAAATTACACTATGTTATGGTTTTGGTAGGGTTGTCACAATACCAAAATTAAGTAATAAATACAGATACCAGTGACATTTTTGATAACAGTTTTGACCACTGCAAAAACTACTGGGTCATTCCGAATCAACTCAACCAGGGTTTGATTTTTTTTAAGATGGAAAATAAATTATGACGAAAGCCAAAATATTGAATGCCATGGATCAATATTACTCTAGAAGTATCACATGGATTTTAATATATTTTAATATTCTGGTTCTGAAGAAATTGTCTTTTTTGTATCTTCATTTTTAAGCCCTGGGGTTATGGGGCTCTCAATGTGACTCCATCTGGAAAAAAATGTTTTGGTCGAAAACCAAAGGTCACATGGTATGAAGCTAGTTTGAAGTACAAAGTAGAGAGATTTTGATTTTATTGTTTTTATGTAAATAAATAAAAAGGTACATTTCTACAGCACATAGGTATTGTATTGAGTCTGTACTTGGTACTGCCAATACTGTAGAAGACTGGTATTGTCAGATTTTCTTATAGTAGTAATGACTAACTGAAGTACTGTCACTTTTGACAACCCTGTTGGTAGTTCTTTAAGGACATTTAAGTAAACATTCAAGACATTCAAACCCTAAATTCCTTAATTAAAAAAAAAAAAGCTCACAAGTGGCTAGAAAGAAACAGTTCTCTAGACTAGCTGTATGTATGTGGACACACTGACTTTCACTTTGATTGATTCTGAGGGCAACAGCAGGGACAGAAGAGAGAGAGAGAGAGAGAGAGAGAGAGAGAGAGAGAGAGAGAGAGAGAGAGAGAGAGAGAGAAAGAGAAAGAGACATTCCAGACTCCCTGGCAACTCCCACTGACCTAAAAGACCCATTAAACCACCTTCCACCTCCTCCTTTCCCCCAATTCTCCATTAAATAAAAAGGAGCCAAGTGGAACCTCCACCTCCCTCTTCAGTCCCAATCCACAAAAGGTTAGATGACCACCACAGCAGCCGGACCATGTCTGTGTAGATGTTCAGATGCTGGCACCTCTGTCTCTTAAGTGGGCTACACCAACAAGAAACCCCAACAAAGGAGAATGAGACTTCTGACTCGCCTAATAGAATCTCTGTTAGGAGGCTTCAATCATTTACTTTTTAAAGAAGGCTTGATCTCTGACCAGTGGCCCACACAAGTGACATTTGCTACATGTGTAACATTTAGAAGTAACAGATGTCTATCATAGACCGGGTTCATCCACCATAAAGGCTAGAGCTGCTCCATATGGCAGCTAATGAATAGAGAAACCTTCAGCCTGGAGTTATGTGGAGCAAAAACAAAGACTGACAAGACTGACAGGCCAAAATCTCCTTCTAATACAATACATGCCAGTCCTGACCTAATTTGTGCAGCAAGCTACATGGAACTAGGGATGCACAGATACCACGTTTTCTCTACCGATACCAGTGTTTAGACTAGCTTAGAATAGCTTTACATTATTGTGCAGAACTAATTAGGTATACTCTTTAATATGCAAAGAAACACAACCCTCGAACTACACATTATTTCAATATAAATGTATAGCTTATTAAGAAAAACTGTGTTATCTTGTATACTGCTAAATTAATTAGCAGCTAAATTAACAGTAATTCCAGTATAAGTCATCAGTAGAAAAGAAACAATTTTTTTTGCAAACATTTTTCAACTTATATCTTTCAATTTAGTTGTAAGATATCATCTCACATTTCATTAGGGCTGAAACAATTGGTCGAGAATAAAAAAATAAATAATTGTCGACACATTTTTTTTCTTGAATAGTCATTTAATCTCATTTAACGTAACATGAGATCACATTAAACTGTAATGATGAAGCGTGAGAGCAGCACAGCAGCTCATGTCTGACTGCGGTGAGGAAGAAAACACATGTCCAGATGCACTCTAAACTTTCCAAACAGCTTCACGTGATTTAGATTACAAAATATAACGGAATTATCATGGAAAAATGCAAAATAAGGAAATGCAGATGCACTGTCATCATGAAATAAAGCAGAGCCGGATCTGGCATGCCACTTCATCTAAAGGCAAACAACCAGGCATTATTTCTTTAATGCATCCTTTATTAAAGTTAATATAAAATAATAAGGAAGTGAATCATAAACAAACTACAAAAATGACATTTCTCTGTGCGGTCAGCTCCACGTCTATGAGTCGTGTGAAGGGGGAGAGACTGAAACCCCACCCCACTGAGGCACCCTCTGGCGCGGGACACCTGTCCCTCGTGCGGGTTTGCTGTAGCTAGATTAATAACATGATGAATTGGGACATATTGAATCATAATATACTGTAGCCAACTGTATGTGTCATGTGTGTATCTTATTGTGAAGTAAATCGGCGATAAGCAGCTCTATTCAAAAGCTAGAGTTTGTTTTTGTGAGATAAAGATGGATTGAAGTGAAAATAAAAAGGCGTGAGAGTGTAGTTTTAGCCCATTATACACTGCAACAAAGTTTTTGATCAGTCTTTTTTGGCTTGTTTTCCAAAAATAATATCTAAAACTCCTTTAAATCAATGCACATTTACATTAGTAGCTATACTGCAAAAGAAAAAATTGTTATTGGAGAATGTTGAATACAATATTTTATATTTTTATATTTTAAAATATCTAAAAACAGCCGGTTTAAAACACGAAATATTTACCAGAGAAGCAACATAAGATATTTAGACTTGTTTTTAGAGAATATGTGGGAAACAATGGAATAGTTTTGTTTTTTGCAGTGAATTTTTACTGAATTAAACTTAACAAAAAAAGTATTTTTTTCTTCGGAATTCTGTGAATGTCATTTAGAGGTATTTTTAAAAGATGGTTTTGTCCTCTTTATTGTTAGTAAGCACGTTTAATACAACCTTTTAAGTCAGGGCACAAGCAGAACAGTCGGTTAAGAGCTAATGATTAATCTTTGCAATAATCGCCGAATAGTCGAATAATCGTTCTAATAATAGTTAGATTAGTCGATTATCAAAATAATCGTTAGTTGCAGCCCTACTTTTCATTCACACAATAATTTTTTTGGAACTCACTAGACTTATAATTTATTATTATCATTTGTTTCCAAATGATGATAATAATATTTCTCTCAATCGTGCACCTTTTGTCATGGATCCACCAGTCTCTCCCTCACTGCAGACACAGTGCTCACGCACCTGCATACCATTAGTGGCTAATCAAGGACTGCATATATACCCCACTTTCTCACACACACACACACACACACACACACGTTTTGTTAGGGATGGGCGATACCACTCATTTTCTTTTCGATCTGATACCAAGTACTTTTAGGCCAGTATCGCCGATATAGATACCAATACCGATACCTCATTTTTATGAATTCTTTGGATAAAATTATTAACTTAAATTATACATTTTTTATATATTTATGGGACTAATGAAGACGTGAGTGCTTAGTCAACGCATTGCAAACATGCTGTCCCGATCTACTCAAGTGTGTAATTGCGTTTCTGTGGCTGCAACTTCTGCAAACTTCTGTCCACAAGGGGGCCAAAGAGTTACCGGCAAATGCCTGTGCCATTAAACTGGATGTGTTATTATTCAGGTTGTTGGATATGAACATGAATACAGTTTAACTTACTATAACTAACTTGCTCATCAAGATTCTCTTCAAACTATTGCTGCAATGACAGTTCCAAAAAGAAAAATGACCATAGAAGAAGGCTTGTTTACTTTAAGACCACTTTTGTGTAGCATTGAAAAACATCTTTCCTTTGTATCATGCAGTTTTTCAGTGATGGTAGAGAGGAGTAAGAGAAAAAGTAAAAGCAAGCTTTAAAGCAGTCAATGAGGCTTTGTTTTTGAGTTTCCCACAGCAGCCAGTCTCAGGAGGGGGTTTCTGTGCACAGGGCTCTCATGTCTGCCTTCTAAAAGTAATGCACCTGAATGAGTGTGTGCACATGTGTGTGCAAACCTACGAGACTTTTAAAGTGAGTGCATAAAGAATGAGTCAGGAATTGAAAGACAGAGCCATAAGAGTTGAAACATCTCAGTTCTGAGGTAATACATTGGTAAGGGAGAGAAAAGTACGAGGAGGAGAGAGAGAGAGAGCTTGAGGAGAGCCCATGCCTCTAGGGCTTTGCAGGTATACAGTAGGAGGGAAACTGTACACCTCTGGGAATGGCCATGTCATCTCTACTGTGGGCGAGCAAACACAAGAACAAAGAGCTGGCAGACTAGCTAAAAGAGACACCTCCCATCTCTCAAAGCTACAGTTAAGAGAAACCCCTAAAGCCCCGCCAAGAGCGTGAGGAACACCACACATGACTGTCCTCATTTACAGAGCTTGCGTGAGGGTTACTCGCAAATTCTACGAATGAGTCTTCACCACATCCTTTAAGATAATCTCTGACTACTAGAGTGAATTTAATCAAACCAAGCATGTACATGTGGCGGCAGAGAAAAGGGTTTTTAGCTTTTACAATGTTGCATGTGCATCTGAAAAATGCAGCCTGGGACAAAAATCTCAACATCATTGAGTTAGTCTGTAATTACATTGTTCACAAGTGTACATAGGAGAATTGGTGCCGTTTTAAAGGCTAAATATTTGGTTATCCTTATAACAAATGAGTTATCTAGCTATTTTTCCTTTGCTTATTGACAAGAATAGGGTTGGGAACCCTGAACCGGGCCAGATTTTGACTTGCCCGGACCACATTTTCACAACCCCCACCAAAAAAATATTATTATACTTCAAATAAATTTGAGTGAAATCCAAAAACTATATCAAAACAGCACTGGATAAAGTGAAAGTCGCCATGAAACCGAAGTTATGACAGACTTTATTACCGTATTGTGACATATTTAGAAGTGAAACGGCTTTTCGAACGAGAAAAGAAATTAAGGGGACTTTGTTTACGTTGGGACAAGGCTGGAGCCGTTGACGAATGCAAAACAAGTAAAAGCTAATATGTCCACATTTTAAATCGCAATACACGAAGCATAAAGAATAAAGAACACATACTCGAGCAGTATATCCATAGCCATCTGTGTCATCATGACTGTGCCTTGGTCTGTCAAGCCAGAAGAGAGATTGCTGATTTAAATTCTTATATCTTCTGAAAATAATTTGTCGTCAGCATTTGGAAGTACACTAGCATAATGATGACCTTAAAACGAATAAAACTAAAAGTAGCAAAACTTTAATGTTGATTTCATGGCGACTTTAAACATGATGTAAGTGTTGTTGCGGTCCACTGCGGTTCATTATGCATGGGCCCTGGGCAGGATCAGGCAAGGCCCTGGCAAGGCCTCATTTCTCATGTTCCAGTACTAAAAGGAGTCAGTTTACAGTAGCTCATGCTCATAACGATTTGCTCTCCAGACAATAGGCAGGGAGGAACCAATGTACTACCCCTCCTCTTCCCCCATTAGTCTATTGTTCCAACTGTCTGTAACCCTGATCGCCACACTGGGACGCTTTCTGGCGAGCAAGTTCAAAGTCATTTTGGAGATTATCTAACTGAGTGAGGAGACAGCAGAGTGATGACACAGGGAGAGTGTAATGGGTAGCCGTGAGACTCCAACCTACAGTCCCAGAGTGTCTGAATGGATTATTATACATCCCCAATTCCTCGATGAAACTGGGGCAGATCTGGCCTATATAGATTAAGCCACCCAATGTGAGACAGGCTTCAGGCTTAAACCTAAATCTAGGCTAATCTGTGGAATCAAAATGTAAGATGCTGTGGTCTTTGATCTTGCTCAGGTTGCAGTGGTCCATACTCTAGAAATGGGGTGATAACATATCCCAAGTTTGTCCAAAGCAAACCTTTCAGACCCATCAACTCAAGAATAGGTTACACTTTGTTTTTCCGCTTGCCGTTCTGTCTTATGCACTGTTGAGTGTACAGCCAATCAAAGTATACTCTATGAGTATACTGCTACAGGTCTGAAAAAGCCCTTAGCCTCCAATGAAGTTCTGTATTGTCCAAAAATTTGCATCGTAGTCGTGTGGAGTGACAACTCCTTCGACAGCCAGATGAGATAAAACACCCAGTCAGCATGGTTAAGAAGGATGACAGGGACCAAAATATTGGCTACAATGGGTCTCGTACAAACTAACATAATGGTGCAGTGTGTGCCATGGCTTTTACCCAAGATCTCAATGGGATCACAAATAGTATGACATGCAACTACTGTAAAACACCATAAAAGTCCCATAAAGTGGTCATCCAGCTATACACGCTGAAATGTAATTCTTAAGGCCCAGGTATACTCCATTTTTGTGTGTTCCACTTCACCTCGCGCCTGGTTGACAGCGTTGTCTTTGTGAGTATACTCTTCTGACTGTGAGCAAATACGAATGCGTTTGACGCATGCCCACTACAACTTCTTTGTGATACTCTTTTAGTAGAATCAATGGCCAGCGCATGCACCAACGATGTGCACAGACGATGACTGTGTCCACAAGTCAAGAGAATCTGGTATGTGACGTAAATTTAATCATAATCCGGTTATGATGAAATTTACGTCACGCATACTGTGCGCTGAGCGCTCATCAACGTGGACAAGCCAAGTATACTTTATTATCCTTCTTAAACTGTAAAAATCTTCTTTTTACTTTATAATGTACTGTTAATCACCGTAGTATTTACAAAAGGGCACATGATGACATGAAGTTCATAAATAGAGGCCTGTCCAGGAGCAATAAACATGAAGAGACAGCGCTCAGTGTCATTCACACAAAAACCATCAGGGTAAAATTAAGTAAACTACATCAAATATAAAATAGAACACCATAATGTACGTAACTGATATTAAAAATAAGAAGAAACATAACTATTCCCACAAAATATAATGAAATGAACTGGGTCATGCAGGGAATTCTGGGAACGCCCAATTATATATATATAATTTATACAGTAATTTTAACAATAATTTACCATTAAAAGTGCATGTACTCTCTTGTTAAACATAAATCTACATTTTTACTGTTAATTATACAGAAAAATCTAACTTTTTACATGAAAAAATATGTATTTTTATAAATTACCATAAAACTACATGTATTGTCTTTTTAAATATAATGCATTTTTGTACCATATATTTTAAGGTAACTACATGCTTATCAATTCAAGTTTTTTTACTGAAGCATTTTTAGTCTTTTACCATAAAAAAATAAAAAGTGTAAATATGGGCAACTGAAATAGTGATGCTTGCCTTGGCAACCACCATTAAAAGGAACACTTCACCCAAATTCTAATTTGCTGATAATTTACCTTCAGGCCATCCAAGATGTATATGACCTTTCTTAATCAAGATTTAAGATAAGGTTTTCAGGCAAGTATCCAATGTTTTTAGCTTCATCCAATGCAAGTGGATGGACATTTTTGACTGTCCAAAAAGCATATTTAGTCAGCATCAAAATAATCCACAAGTAATGATTAGTGAAGTTAATCGATTCGTTTGTGAGAAACAATAAATCGCTAATTAAAACAGTTTTAACTTTAAATCGGTGCTTCCGCAAGCTCTCTGTGAATTTCCCTGGCACTCTGTGGTAAACGGAGCGTAACTTCTGAATTCTCGCGTGAATGCGCTAAAGTGATGACATCACACGACAGCAATGTAAGGTATTCAGTGTTTACAGGAAGCGATATTTTAAAGTATTAATTAGCAATTTATTTTTTACACAAATGTATCGATTCACTTCAGAAGACATTACTTGATCGGCTGGAGTCGTGTGGATTAATTTGATGCTGCATTGGATGAAGCCAAATACTAGATACTTTCCTAAAAATCTTAAATCTTGTCCTGATGAAGAAAGGGCATATACATCTTGGTCATATGGACTGAGGGGGAGTAAATTATCAGCTAATTTTACTTTTTGGGTGAACAATTTCTTTAATTAAATCTCTAAAATCATAAGCATCTTCCTTTATCACACTAATTTCCTGTGTGGCTGACGCATGTACAAGCTCAAACTAATTTTGCCATTTAATCCGTTGTATCAACAACCACATTTCAGTTAATAGATCTTTTTAGAATTCTTGAACATCTTTCCACTTATCCAAACATGAGCATAAAATACCAGTCTACAGCCAATTGCTTATCTCTCGAGCCTTCTGGGCCCACCACCAAAATTAATGGCCATTTCTGTACACACAGACCATTGGCTGAGACATTGGTAGCACAATGTAGTTTATAGCTGGGAGAGAGAAGCCCTTTTCAACTGGAGAGCATGTCAATAAACTGTAGATTTCTGGGATGTGGTGATCTGCCATGTAGATCTATCATAAAGTTCTAGAGATTTCTGCACATCAGTCCAAATTTATGGAATGAGGAAGACAATAAACTGATGTGTTCTAGTTGAGAATGGTATATTGTCACTAGTATTGATACGGATTATGCAACAATATTGATATTAGACATTGACTATTGAAATTCAATAATGTGGTTGGTGTTGGTATCTGGTGTTGACACTGGTCCACAGATGGCACTTTAAAATGAGGATTTAACAATGCAGACACACGCTATATCTAAACCATTCTGTGCACGAGCTTGTGCGTCTGCGTGCACTGTGAAGAGCGCTCAGACCTCAGAGTAATGCAGATAGCCACCTGAATGGTTAAATGCATTTCTAAATACGTTTGAAATCCCTGTCTTGGAAAGGTATTAAATGTAAACATTTATTTGACATGGCAATTAACTACAACAGGAAAGTTGTCACTTTGTCTTTTCATTTGACGAAAATAATGTAATTCGGATTCTTCACTGAAAATCACCCACGGATTCAAGACTGCTTGTTCTGCCTGTAGCTGGACAATTCCCACTGTTCATTGTAGCCTTAGGTAGAGACAGAAACACAGCTGCAAGAAGGGAAACTTTCCTGACTTGCGTTCAACGCATAACCCTTCTCCTCAGAGCTCTGAAGGTGCAGACTGCTGATGCTCAACCCCAAAGGTGAAAATAATATATTTGATTGGTTAAATTATCTGCCACTCTGCTAATACAAACGAATTACAGAACCCTTTAGAATCTCTTATGAAGGAGGATGCAGTAAAGCTACAGTACAATAATGAGCAGTTTTGACTGGTTGCCACAGACGGATTACACTTCATCAAACAGGAACAATGCGAAGATATTTTAATGAATCACTGTTACATTAATATCGCGCTTTTCTGACACTACACTCAAAGCGCTTTACATGGTGAACAGGAGACTCTCCTCAACCACCACCAGTGTGCAGCATCCACCTGGATGATGCGATGGCAGTCATAGTGCGCAAGTACTCTCACCACACACCAGCTATTGGTGGAGAGGAGAGAGTAGAGTTATACAGCCAATTAGTGGATGGGATGGGGATTATTAGAGGCC
Source organism: Xyrauchen texanus (assembly GCF_025860055.1). Classification (NCBI taxonomy): domain Eukaryota; kingdom Metazoa; phylum Chordata; class Actinopteri; order Cypriniformes; family Catostomidae; genus Xyrauchen; species Xyrauchen texanus. The sequence continues at coordinate 28,024,985 of NC_068297.1, read as the reverse complement.
ATTAGTAGATCTTAAACTCTGAAGTTTGTCAATTTATCCAGTATGACACCACATTTCTTATCAATCTGCATCAGAAGTAGTGCGATGAACAGAAGTGTGAAATATGTTATGTGCTAATTTGGTTGCAGCTCTGCATTGTAGGGCAGCTGTTGTGTATCACAGCTTCTAAGGGCGAAGAGAAAAGATACTAAGGTTTTGCCCTGCGTCTCCTTAAAAATGAAATTATCTCTTTAGATCCAATGGTTAAATGCTGAGGTAGACGACTCCATCTTCACCTGACTGGATAGTAGCAAGTATCAGTTCTGACTGCAATACACACAACCCTCGCCGACTCTTCTGAAAACACTTGAAGACTTACCATACGTATATCAGAGGTGTTCTGATTTAGAATGAAAAAAGCAAATGATTGAAAAAAATAATGTACTGCCATTGCCTTGTTAATATGTAATCATGTAATCTATAAAAAGTAACTAGTCGTATTACAAGTGTTTTAAAATGTAATTTAATTCAATTACAAGTACTTTATGTTTGTAATCTGTTACTACCCAGCACTATAAATGAGTAAACTAAAGATTCAAATATATTTTAAAAAGCAAAGTGTGAGCAGAACTCCAGGTATTTCCCAGAGTCTGACACACAATCACACTTCTTTCTCTACATTGGAATAGAAAGCAGTGAGCTCTGAAAAGAAATGCAACACAGATGTTCTGCCAAATGAAAAGGGGGTCAGATGTGGCAAATGCTTCCTCACATGGTGGGATGGTGCCCAGAAATGAGCAAACCAATCAGAAGATTTTAACTCCAAAATTGTGCAATTGTGCTCTGTGTGACCAGCAACGATATGAGCCAATTCTATGCTTTCTCTAATATAGTGTTGAGAAAGACCTTGTCCTTTGATGTCTTTGCTTTACCATAAATACTATCATTAAGGGCCCAGTCACTCGTAAATATCCCGTCCTTCAGATGAGACATTAAACCGAGGTCCTGACTCTCTGTGGTCATTAAAAATCCTAGAGCACTTCTTGTAAAGAGTAGGGGTGTAACCCTGGTGTCCTGGATAAATTCCCCCCATTGGCCCTTCTCAATCATGGCCTCCCCTAGTAATCCCCATCCACTAATTAGCTCGATCACCCCACTCTCCTTTCCAACAATTGCTGGTGTGTGGTGAGCGTACTTGCGCACCATGGCTGCCGTCGCATCATCCATGTGGATGCTGCACACTGGTGGTGGTTGAGAAGAGTCCCCCATTCACTGTGTAAAGCGCTTTGATTGTAGTGTCAGAAAAGTGCTATATAAATGTAACATTCATTCATTCATTCAAATATGTTCAGTCTCTCATAGAACACCTTTAATTTTCTTAGGTTTAATTTTCTAATGACCTGAAAGTACTCACCCTTACATTACCTCAGAAAACCCATTTAAAATCCTCTAAAAGTATGTTCACAAAACACAGCAGTATGTACTAGTGATGGGTCAAGAAGATTGTCGACTAGTCATTTAACAACCAAATAGTCGGTAAGTGAGTTTATTTATCCAATGTTTTTAGCGTGCCAACAGCATGCTCTCCTTTAACATGCTAACAGTAGGCTAACTGTTAGATTGTCAACATGCTAAAACCAGTTCTGAGAAGTTGCATGTCTAAAATCATCTGAAAAGCATCACCACTAAAGCTATCAAAACACAGCTTTTGTAACAAATTTGCCACCTTGAACAACAAATTTCAAGACATTTTCTGTCAGAAATCAAAATGCCTGCTGTAAAAAATATTCCTGATTTTATGCATTTTTGTGAGGACTATGGTAGTTCTGCATAATAAAACATTACATTTAGAACATTTATATGTTGAATATCTGTTCCCATATTGTATTTTATTATATATATTGTATATCTGCTACATTGTGCACAGCATTCAAAAGGGGAAAAGGTTTTCATATAAACTGCGACTTCCATCAACATTAGCAACAGCGACCATCGGTGATACAACATATTTGAGTAGAGTTAAAAAATTGCAAATGATCCGGCCCAGATGAAGATCCTGATTCTGTGCTATGCAGTGATCACCAATTGGAGTACAGTTATTCACCACCTGATATCATCAGAGCAGTCAATCACAAATACCTACTAGCAACCAACGGACTCGCTAAACTCCAGCGATATGATTGCTGTTTGTGTCAACACCTCTTGAAAAGCATGTCTGATCTTCAAGAAAGGACCCTAAACCAGCTAAGTTATATTCAGCCTCCTAAAAACTGACTTGTCGTTCAGACAATGCAATGACTAGTGGATAGTTTGCTTAACATGACCAAAACTCTTCTCAGAGGATAATACAATAAGGCTCCCAGTCATCCACATCTGCAGACAGGTTTAATCCCCCATGCTACTGGAAAAACCACCTTGTGTCTACAGAGACCAGCTGCTCTCTGGCATATAATGCAACCCCCACACAAACACAACTTTGTCGTTTTAACCCTTGTGCTGAGCTCTGATCTTGCTTGTTACTGATAGTGATCAGAAAGTATATTGCTGTTGAAACAGGACATGGAGAAAAGCTCTTACCTGATAGTAGTTTTTGATCTGTCGAATGACAGTGTTAAGGTTCTGTATTCTCAGGTTGACATCATTGTTCACATGTTTGTTCACTCGCTGATTCATGGGGCTTGGGTCTCTGTGGACCAAGAACACGTACATTTCAAAGTCTTGACACAAGTGGCTTTATGTTCAGATATTGAGTATGTAAATGGATATTTGAAATGACATGTAAAGCAATCACACCAATGTGACATGCTATACTTCATCTGAAATCAATTTAAAAACATTTTCGGTTTCATTATTCTTTAGTGGTTATTATACATACAGTTTTATGACCTCATTTTAATTGAGATACAAAACAACAGGATTAAATATTCCTGGTAGTGTGTGTGTGTGTGTGTGTGTGTTTTCTGTGCAACTAGCCTCAATAAATGAAACTGCAAAAATATTTATCCTTTTCAAACTGATTTCTTGTACATGCCCCCTGTCTGCCATTAGTTACACACAGATAGTCCTGCCACAATCTCACGCAATTGGTTGAGCCAATGTTACTATGTTGGGAAAATAGTGCAATGTTTTAATAGTGCCACAAATCCACAGTGTTTACACTTTTTATGGAAATCAACCAATGGATGGGTTAATACAGTTTCTGAATATTATGCTGGGCTAAGAAAAAGTATTTAAATTTCAAATTTAAGTGAGCTACAAAACATTAACAATTTTATAAAGTGCTGATAAAAGAAATAGTGACTGCACTATAGTAAAATTGTAATGTAAAATATACACTAATTAAATTAACCAAAAAGAAAAAACTTTTACAAAGGAAAAGGTTGTGCATTACTTTAAAGGCCTAGCATGATGCACAACATCCTCAATATTTTGCATGAGAGCCCAGACAGACAGACAAATCTTTGTTCTAAATAATAAACACTATTTACATCATTGCAAATTATATAAACTTTTCTGACGTAAAAAAGCAATTAGGCCTTCGTATAACTGGCCTGGACCATTGGAGTTGAGTGACACTCAGTGGAGAGTCCTCAACTTGGCAGTTGGCACACACAGTTCGAAGGTCCTTCATAGACTGTGTTTGTCCGATCCTCATTTACATTTGTTTTGTGAGAATGACATGCAAATTCTGCCAGATTGGCCCACAAACCAGTTTGCCAGTAAAAGATCCTTAAAAGATCAGGGTCAGTCTTTTTTTTTCCTGCTGTCTACTTCAACTGCTTTCTATTACCCTGAAGCCAAGTACACTGCTTTGAGTCTCAATTTCTGCGCATGTTTTAGGACCATAAATATTGCAACTGACAGCGTGGTTTGAAAAACAATGATTGTTTGGTAAAAGTCAAGGGAAGATGGATGAAGTGCACACAGAGGACATCTGCCAGATGGGAATGTCAGCATTTGAGCGCACTTGCTAACGGCAATGGTCTTTACTGCATACCTGGGGCATGAAAACACACTGACAAGGAAGGGTATCAAGTTTAGAACTGCCATGTGCCCATAAGGGTATTGGCACATTATATATGAATGTGGGTGAAGAGAAAGGAAAAGCTGTGTGTACATAGCCCTCAGCATTCCTCAACTCCACTCATTTGTAATGGCTCAGTGGAAATGCACTGGACACCTGTAGAAGTGTATGGGTCCTCAAACTACCAGAGCTACACACCAAACAATATACCAATATGCAACACCAAAGGCATAATAACCTCAATGCTAATATATATGCAAACTGGCACACACTGAAACACTCTCCATTTTTAAGACTACACATTTTGAATTTGAGTTTAAATGTAACATTTTTGTATCTGATTCAGAAAGGTCACTTAAAAGGATAGTTCCCCAACTATTAGGACTGGGTAAAATTATGCATTTTCAGATACATCATGATCTTCATTTGAATAATATAGATTCTTAAATCCAAAGATCTATCTTTTTTTACTCTATGCGCAACCCTCTAATACAATGAGAAGAAATCACTTGCAACCAAAATTTGCACTATGGGGTTAAAAATGTCTATAACCACTGGCTGGTACATGTTCGGTTTTCAGTGTGTCCAAAGACGAGATCCATGCAATTCATTTGTCATTGAAAAATGTCTCATCTAATATATATATTTTTTTACATTAAAATTATTTTCATATTTCTTTACATACAGATATCCAAGTTTGTTGGCATAGAAGCCCTTGTGACTGAGGAATGATACTGTATGGGTGTTCAGGGGACTCTCCAGAGAGAAACTTTTAAAAATTTAAAAGTCTGAATGGACCATTTTTCTATTTTCATTAAAGTGAGAAAGACTAGGCTACAAACTAGTAATTGTTTTGTCTTTCATCCTTGTCAGAGATGATGAAATTTGAATAATTTCACAAAATTAGAAAATAAATCTATTTGTTTATTATTAAAGGCTTGGAACATGCTGATTAATAAAACGAAATTTAGAAAGAAAAAACTTTATGATCTAAAGGTGCTCTGGAAACACGCTCCTCATGTTTACGCACATGTGGGGAAAAGAGGAAGCGTGACAGGGACAGGGCAACAGTGAAGCGTGTTTCAGTGCTAGAGAAAACTATTCAAGAATACAACGCAGAAAGATCAGATATGATGTAACTGGCACTGTTGTTTTGTCGCGCTGCTCACTAGAGACGATGAGAGGGCGTAAACCGTCGTCATGAAGTCTTGCAGTCAAGATGGAATCAATCTGGGGTCCGGATCCGGAACGCGGTGACCTGCGTAGCGGGGGCAATAGCAACTTCATACAGTCTGAGGCTGCATTTCCACTGAAGCGGAAGAAATCCACACAAAGCCACTCCCAACGCTAGGGAAACGCTTGCCCTGCGCTGCTGTCAATTTTACAATCCACCTCGACGCTCGGCTTCCATAGGAAGGAATTTAATGCGCTCGCTCACATTCGCTCAGCAAACGCCAGTGGATACATACGACAAGAAAGCCAAACTGCTAGTGTTTTTAGCAACACACACACTAGATATAGAACACAGGGTAAATATCGAAAATTACTCAAAAGCTTATCGTCGATATCGTGGAGTTTTTTTATTGCGATAAATATTGATATAGTTTTATCGCCTAGCCCTACATCTGGTTTTTAATGAACCAAAGAGAGTGCATGTTACACCACTCCTTGTCTCTCTCCACTGGCTGCCGGTTGATGCACGTAACAAGTTCAAGGCTCTGATGCTGGCATACAGAACAGTCACTGGGTTTGCTGCAGCATACCCAAAATCATTTCTGCAGAGCTACGCACCCACTAGAAGCCTGTGGTTGGCCAAGGAATGTCGCCTTGTTGTACCAACACAAAGAGACAACAAAACACATTCCCGGACTTTCGGCTTCATCATACCATGTTGGTGATATGACCTTCCCAACTCCAACTCCGCTTTGAATAAAAGCTTCTGCCAAATGAATAAATGTAAATATAAATATTCAACGAATAGTAAGTGACATGATAGGTGAGAACTTGACAGCAGGTGACAATAATCCATAAAGGAATACAACAGAATGTCTGAGGACAGCTTATACATGCATCTTCTTCCCATTAGAACCAGAACCCAAAATCATGCCAAATATGTATTTTGTCTCTGAAGAGGGCTACTGTTTATGCCCCTGATTAAGAGAGAGAGGGCAGTGAGGCAGCTTGAGTAAAAGTAGGTTAAAGGACAAGGCTGAAGTGGTGGGTATGAGGAGTTAAAAATAAAATAGCAGTTCTTTACACCTCAAGTTTGCTGCACAAACTAGGTGTCAAAAGATCAAGATGTGCAATGAGTTACTTTGTATGATGCGAATACAAGTAGAGATTTCCTTGTTTATAACTAATGCACATGAGAGGGCTCCAAAGTCACCTGTTTAGCTGTTTTTACATAGACCATGCCTGAGGTTACAACTAGAGCTAACCGAAACTTCCGTGGCCTAACATTCGATTGAAAGCTGCAAAATCTTAATCTTAAAGGGATAGTGATGATAGAACGTATTTATCCGTTAGTTGTTCCAAACCGATTAGACATTCTTTCATTCATGGAACACAAAAGGAGATGTTAGGTAGACTGACAGACTCAGTCACCATTAATTTTCATTGAATGAAAAAATGTAATAAATATAAAGATGCAATTAAAGTAAACGGTAACTGAGACTTTGCAACATGCGGCCAAACATAGCCTTTGTGTTCCACAGAAGGAAGTCATAGGGGTTTCAATGACAGAATTGTCATTTTTGGCTGAACATCCAAAAGTATTTTTGCATGACCTGAAAACTCTGGGCAAAGAACACCCCAAAAACAGCCACATATCAACACATTAATTATACAAATGAGGAACAAAACTGTTGGCGAGTGAAGATTCGGTTGGATTGTCTGCACAGTTGGACGGCAGGCAGGAAAGTATAGGATGTGGTTTCTAATTAAAAAAACATAGACTGCACAACAGCTGCTAGATTAAAGCATGCACACACACTCACACACACACATTTACAACATTTCTGCCATCACTCACATGTGTGTCATGATCTTATGGAGGAAGACACCATCCACTAAGTCCATGAACATAGAGAGCTTGTCTTCTGAACCAGACCCAAGGGGTCCAAATGTCTTGACCTGTTAAAAAAAAAAAAGGTAAGATAAGCTAGTATGATCGAGACAGGATACAAGCACAGCTGCACTACAAATCAGCCATGCCTTCTGCTTTAGAACAGAACTGCAGTGTATTTTTTACAATGCATTTCACAAAGTGAAACTTGTGTGAAGCTCTGTGTCCAATACATTGCGAATGCTTTTGTAAAAGTAAATATTGATATATATATATATATATATATATATATATATATATATATATATATATATATAGGAAGCGGCACAGAGATCTGAATTATGTCAACATGGGAATGTTGATGATTTTCTAATGTGTGTCAAGATGGTGATGAATGAGTTGGAAACACAGTGACAGAGAAAGCAAAGTCAAATACATGGGTATCAGGGTAAAGGGGTCATAGGAAGTTTAGCATGTTTCACCAAAACCTGTCCGGTGACATTAAACTCTTCATGTAGGGTGCAGTGAGGGCCAAAGATCTGCCCATGCTTTTCTGTAATGTGTTATTAGTGTGTTTGACACAAGGAAAGACATCACTGTAACTCCAGCTGTTATTTATGCATATTAGATGTTATAGAATATAATAAGATGAATTTATATTTAGATAATATAAATATTTTAATAATAACAATAAATATAAACAATAATGATATTATAAATATATATTTAAATAATGCAGTTATGATTAAATAATATAAATAACATTTAATGTAATTCAATAATATTTAAATATATTTTATTATATCACTATAATATTTACATTATTTAGAATTATTAAAAAAATAAAAACACACCAAAAGTCTACTTAAAAATATGATAATTAAATGTTTAATCAAACGTTGCAATGAACTTTCAGCATTTCGAAACTGACATTTAGCCTACAAGTTTGTTAAATAGAGATCCGACTTTGATAAATGCTGATTCTTCAGCTATGATACAAACACAACGCATTATCAATCCTCACTGCTGATGAAACCACCCCAAACTCCACACAGCAGGTGTCATCGTGCCTTTGAGACTTACCCAAACCACAAGCGGCGAATCCATGAAGTTAGACATCATTTCAGATACTGTAATATCCATTTTGAAAAACGAAGAGAAGAGTTTGTCTGAATACATTAAGGCTTTATGTACTCCACATTACTGTCCGCCACAGAACAATGAAGGGGGCAAGACGAAACAACTCCATTCTTTGAAATATAAAGGAAATCCTTTGAGGTAAGAGTTGACAAAACTTAAAAACAAGTTCCACTCCAAAAAGACAGATGTTATGGATACATAGTGATATAAAAAAGACACTTAAAGCGCTACAGTCTATGCAGACTTGCGCTATTAAAGTTCAACTTCTCTCCGCACACTCCCAGCGCTTGCTACTTTGTCGCCTCGTATTCCATCTGTACCCGCATTAGAGCACGAGAGAATGACATCTCTAACAGCCAATCAGCTGCGCGTATACACCGAGGGGTGGGCGGAAACTGACCAATAGCAGACTCCTAGGTGCCGGGTTTCATTGCAAATGACGTAACCAACAGACAAATTGTCGTTGGACAACCTGCAGCTCAATGGCACCCTCAGCTGAGCATGTTGAAAAGCGTTGGTGTCGTGTGCTGTCGGAATCATCCTGCTTCCCACTTAAGTGTTTTCGTTACGGAAAAACGGGCTTGGCGTGAACAGGTCTTGCGTCGAGAAACATTCCGTCGACCATGTTACTTTGTTGAGATGAGCAGATCTTGGATATATAGTATATAAAGTTAAAGGGTAGGAAGTTAGCATTAAATATATATGAGCTAACACACCCCTTGAATGTATTTATGACCAAACATTTTGTCAAAATTGAGTTATAATGACCGAAATCATGTATATAATTAGACTGATCTGTCCCGTAGGGATGACATCGGCTCATGCTCCGACCTTTTTCGCGTTAGCGCCATCTTTTAATGGGAATGAGGCTGTGAGGGATAAGACCAACTGTCTCTTCAATGTGTTGTACTGCAGTTTAAAGTGTTTATGGATCATTCCGCGGACAAAACATTGATGAAATATCTGTCCAAGAACATTCAGTATATAAAGAACTCCAGACAACATGAGTTGTGGGAAATCAGATGTGATCTAGGAGCTTTATACCGTTCGTGCCATTGAAGAGACTTCCTTCACAGCCTCGTGATGAATAAGGTCTATTTAGAGAAAATGTGCAAAATCCACACTGAAACCATTAAAACTGCAAAGCCATTAAGTTTAATTGTTTTACATAGTTACCGTGTTTTGCCTTTGTAATGGATGAGGTTTACAGGATTTATTGAGAGTAAAAAATAGAGATTAAATGAAAATTAATCTTCATGTAGCCTATTACAAGATTTGTATTACAAGATGATCTGTATCACAAGATTTTCCAGCATCATCACCTTGGGCCTTGTGATGAAGCTCCGATTATGGGCTCAGTGGGCCCTGTGGTGCAGCTCTGCCTCTGGGCTCAGTGGGCTCAGTGGGCCCATAGTGCAGCTGCACCTCCAGGTTCAGTGGGCCACTTGGTGGAGCTCCACAGAATTAAATGATTCTATGGAATGTTATGTCATCATAGACACATGTAGGAAAAGAAGAACATTTGAAATCTTTATGTTATTCAAAAACTCACCTTTTAACTTATTTACTCAAGGTTGATTGTCTCCAAAAACATGAACTGTACCATTTACTACATTCTCACACTAAATCAGCGATGCCTTCTTCAGGATTAGAGAGGTATTATTATTATTTTTAATAATAATGAGTAGAAAACTTGTCACAAATATTTTGTCTTCATCATATTATTGCTGTTTTGTACTCACTTTATGTAAATGAGCCAGTTTTAGATTTACATACTAATTAGTAAAACAAAATAAACATTTTCAATCAGTTTTTAATGGTAAGTAATGTCACCCATGCACACTTCAGTAAAGCTGCAAGTGTTTAAACAGACAAGGGGCAAACGTTACTGCAAACAGAGTTTATTTACTTTTAAACTCTGAAAATGATTCATACATTGCCTTCAAAGTAGTATATGTGATTTTGCCTTGAACATTCAGGTACAAAAGGAGAAATGGGGTTTGCGTGATATGAGCATGAAGCAATCGTCTGCGGGGGGTGACTTTCTGGTGCCCCCCTAGGGAGTTGGTGCCTTACGCAGACTGCATAGTATGTGTATAGGGAGTGCCGGTACTGGATCCGCAGGTCCAGATTATACGCATAGTGGACCAAAAAAAAAACCATGACCTTACTGAAGCACCACACTGACGCTCATAACATATTCTTTGTCACAGCCATCTTCAAAAATTCAACAATGAGATACAATTGAAGTAATTATTTGGCCACTTGTTTAAAATATGTTAAAACTATTGGCAGCAACAGTATGGACTTATATATCAACATGAATATATATTACTAAGGGAAGCTAAGGCTTTGGTAAGAGGGCATTTCAATTCAAGTCAGTTTAGATTAAATAATATACCAACAATAATGTATTGTTTTGTTACAACGTTTCAGAAACTTGTGTGACATGTATTTATAAATAAAATACGAGTCAGAATAATGAATGAGTTCTTATTGCAATGTATGGATTTGTCTGATCAGAGCATAAATGTATGCAGGGAGTTTATTGTGCAATGTAGAATTTCTTGAAAACTTCCCTTTCCCCTTCCAATACTTCCTGTCACCTAACATTTATATTTGCACGACACACTATTTCCATGCGCTCAAACATTCAATGGTTATGTTGGAGTTTGTATTGACCAAGCTGTATCTTTTGCGGTAAGGAATTATTTTTATGATGTTTCTAAAGGGTTTCCTGTCAGTAATAGTGTATTCATGATCTGATTTAAGCCTGAAATAGCCATACTGGGATACCTGAGTTATGAGAGGGTACAACTCTGTATTCTAATCATATAGCACCATATTAAATAAACATATCCATTCATGCTTTGAAAAAATTATATTCAAAATTGATGAGGCTTTGAAAAAAAGAAAAAAAAAAGAGTTTACTGCTCTTATCTCATTTTTATCTTTCCTTTATAATAGTGATATTAATATATTACTATAATAGCATTAATATTTTCTCATATTAATATAATATCACTATAATATTAGTATTAATATTTCAGTTGGCATAATGGAAATTTTGCTTTTACAGCAATTTGGACAGTCTAAAAGCACACTGAAAACTGCTTATTGCATCAAGTGTATATTAACGGCATAGTATACGGTGTCAAACCTCCTGCAGACTAAACACCTTTTACAAAAAGAAATGCCTCTCCAATTTTCAACACTTTGGAAATTCAATAAGTTCCGATGCAAAGAGCACAGTATTACATTTGCAACCATTTGAAAGGAAATAGGCAGATTAACAAAACTATGCATATTTTCTGGTCAAACTATCAAAGCATGCTTAGAAGAAGCTAAACACATTGAAAAACATAAAGAAAAGAAAAAAAAACCTTTTTTGTTCTTACAAATACTTTTTGGTTACATTTGAGAAGATTCCTGTGCTTTTATTTGTATGCAAAGTGAATTTGGTTTTGAGTCTAGTATAAGAAAAAGTACAACAAAACATAAATAGCAATACACGTGGACTTCAGCAACACTTCATTAGCTTAGATACAGGCAGCAGTGTAATCTACATTTCATATAGATACATCCTTACAAATTACTATAATGTAAAGGGGAAAAAAATCAATGGTGTTATAAATCTGTTCCTTTTGTGATAGTTTCACCTCCTTCACATTCTATTCAGGGTTACTTCACCCTGTTTTGGTTTCCTAAATGGTTTTGGGCTCTTTCTATTTCTTCTTAGTGAACAAACTAAACCTCTTCTCCTTGTCCTTCTTGGTAGAGGGGACTTCTAGAGAAGTTGAAATAGAAGGTAGGGGTAGGCTTTGAGCCTTCATCCCTGATGGCCCTGCAACTGGTTCCTCCGTCATCGCTTGTGCTGCCTGCTCTATAACCTCAGTCCAGGTCTGAAGCTCCTCCTGTGGAGACGAAACAATCATTAGGTGATGTTTTCATCACCATTCACCATTTTGAAAGTTTACATTAAAGCTAGGGTGTGTAATCCAGAGAGGCTAGCAGTTAGCAAGCTAGCTTTGAAAGCATAGAGCCCTCCCTCAGTTAGACATTACAATAATAACAAACGTAATTCTCGTGCTCGCTCTGCACAGCATCAAGGAATCCGCGCTGATAACGAGTGATTGTCTGCACGAACAACTTGCGTGGCGGTATGCAAATATAGATTGACGGACAGGAAGGACATCCTATCATTACATTCGGACCGAATGCAATGATTGCTCGATCATTTTTTAGTCCTGTCCCTTCCACAGAAGATATATATATATATATATATATATATATATATATATATATATACACATTTTTACATTTAGACCACTTTAATTGTAGGATTGCTATCATGATCTGAAGAGACTTTCGATCAGTATAACAAAAAACATTTCTGGAAAAGATTGCACACCCCAGCTTTAACAAATTGAGAACTAGTTGAAAGAAGCATTCAATAACATACCTCATCTTTACACTGGAACAGATACTCACTTCCATCTCCAAGTCTGACAGCAAAAAAGGAAATAGAACAAGGATCAGCGTGAGCAAAGGGTCACATTTTCATATTAGCTAATTTAATTGAAATTGAAGGCCAAGACCCTTACCTAAGCTTGAACACCTGCTTCTTTTTCTTATAGTTGGTCAACACCTCGCATGAAGCATCGATGAGGGTCAAGGGTTCCTCGCCATGGTAAGTGACACTATGGCTAAAGCTCTTGGCATCTTTGTAGGCAGAGAGCTGTCCAGGTTTGAGCACACAGTAAAGGTTGTTCCAGGACCTGGGACAAGACATGAGCGGATTAACATTTTTAAGTTCAATACAATTATAGCTAGTTACTTTTTTTTTGTGATTGAAAATGTGGCTTTAAGCATTTTACTCAATCAACAAACAGTGTTTGTGATATATGCTCACCGACCACTTTATTAGGTACACCTGTCCTGTACACCTACTTTTTCATGTTATTGCCTAATCATCCAATCATGAAGCAGCAGTGTCATGCATATAATCATGCAGACACGGGTCAAGAGCTTCAGTTAATGCTCAGATCAACCATCAGAATGGGGGAAAATTAGAACTCAGTAATTTTGACCATGGCATGATTGTGCCAGATGGGCTGGTTTGAATATTTCTGTAACTGCTGATCTCCTGGGATTTTCACACACAACAGTCTCTAGAGTTTACCTAGAATGGTGCCAAAAACAAAAAACATCCAGTGAGTGGCAGTTCTGTGGACAGAAACGCCTTGTTGATGAGAGAGCTCAACGGAGAATGGCCAGACTGGTTTGAGCTGACAGAAAGGCTATGGTAACTCAGATAACTGCTCTGTACAATTGTAGTGAGCAGAATAGCATCTCAGAATACACAACACTTCAAACCTTGAGGTGAATGGGCTACAACAGTAGAAGACCACGTCGGGTTCCACTTCTATCAGCCAAGAACAGAAAGCTGCATGATTTTATGCATTGTACTGCTGCCACACGATTGGCTGATTAGATAATCGCATTAATAAATAGGTGTACAAGTGTTCGTAATAAAGTAGTCATTGACTGTATATTTAAGCTTTTTAAAGATGAACTGTGTAATTTCTGTGCCACTTGCACCACCAAATGGAATTGCAACAATAATGGCTGTTTACAAACACTTTTTAAGTTTCCCGAACACTTCCTTCATCTGCTATTAGTCGGACAAACAGATAGTCCAGCCCCCAATACAAACCATTGGTTGAGCCAATGTTGCTATGTTGTGATGGCTGGGATGCTCAAACAAACTGACCAGAGCACAATTTTCAGGGGAATCAACCTAGGAATTGATTACTCAAATTCTCTCTGCATATTAAGCTGGGATAGAAAGTATTTTAACATAGGAAAAAATTACACACTTATTTTGTATTAGATCAAAAAGCAAGTCTAAAATATATATATATATATATATATATATATATATATATATATATATATATATATACATACATTTGCTGGAGAGAAAAAACAAATCAGCCAACCTATTGGATGCCTTCTTATTAGGTCCCTCCATCTCATGTTTTCGGGCTAGAGTTCCCTCCAGCAGGACAGGGTTTGCTTGAGAAGATTCAGTGGGAAGTGTGGCAGACTTTTCTGTCTCTCTGCTAACTTGAAAGGATATGGAGGGGTCCAGATCTAGTGAGCCACTTTCCTGCATTTCAGAGGCCAGTGGAACAGTGGAGTCCCCTGCTGTGCCATCACCTCTGCCAGAACTAGGCTCTATTACTCCCATACCAGACTGAAGACCACACAAAAACAAAATTCAGGTACAGATTCAGACAAATCTTTACATTTAATTATGTAACAAACATGCAAAATGTATTATGTGCTGTATTTGCATTCACAGAGGAAATAGTATAATGACGAGCAAGAAGGTGGGGTGAGAGATGCTCATAAAAAGTTGCACTAAACTGACCAGAGACTGCTCTTCTGTGGTGTAGAGTTGGGAGAAATCCTCTGCAAAGCCTGTGTCTTCTCTCCTTGCAGACAGAGTTCAAGATTCAAATTTTGGTTTGGAATAATGGGCTATGAAGTGTGCTGTTCCAGTTTACATATTTACCTGCTTTCTTTCTCCGCCTCTTGTCTGTACTGTTGCATGACTTGTTGTTGCTTTCGAATTTCAAACAGCTCCAACTGCAACAAATTATAAATCATAGTCAATAACTAGATTTTTAGTGTTTAGCCTATTCAATACTCACTGCTTTCATGTTAGAATGGTTGCCAGTGAGTTGCTATGTGGTTTCTAGGGTGTTCTGAGTGGTTGCCAGGGTATTGCTAGGTGGTTGCTTGGGTGTTTTGATAGTTGCTTGGTGGGTGCTTTTCTGGCAAGTAAAGAGACCACACCCCCAAGTCTCTATGATATTCTGGTCTCTATACAACTTGGATCCCTCATTCAGTGTAAGTCTGAAGGATATTTTTTCAGATGTTTTATTGACCATTAGAAAAGTAATAGCAATGGTGAGGTATGAGGTACACATTGAACTCTAATACTTAGGATTAGGCGTTTGTTCAAATCCTTAAGTATGAGCAACAGTGTGATGTTTGTCATAGCAAGCACCACTATCTACACACATCATGCCCAGCTTTACAACATGAACAAACACACAATGACACATACTGTTGTGAGACGTTCCAGTGCTGAGAAACGCTCCTCCCATGTAGCAGTGGATTTCTCAAAGGCCTCATGCCTTTTGAGCAGTTTTTCAACCTCGTCCACTGTCTCGCCCAGATCCCTGCTGGCCACGTATGGCTCCTGTGCGATCAGCCAGGCCTCTGCCACAGACGCATCCCGAGCAAACTGACATACCTCTAACACTAGAGGGAGATTTAGCCATGATAAGCTGTAGTGTACACACACTAGTGTACAGTATATTGTTAAATGTTTAATAATTGTGTTTTTTCATGCATGTGAACTTACAAAGTCTTAGCCAGTCCCATCTGTCATCCCACTTGAGCATCATGTCTTTCCTCTTCTCTGTCAGTTGCATCAACTTTTCCTTGATCTGTGGGGAACAGAGTATATATTACACATACAAACACCCAACAGACATCTGTTACATTCACCAGACTAATACCTAGGGCAACTAACCTCTGCAGAGTCCTTGTGCTTGCGTTCCAGGAGGGCACGTCCCATCTCCACACACTGATTAAACTTTGGCCCACGGGCCTCAATCTCAGCTCGGATTCCTTGGTGATATTTCATCAGGAGCTCCACTGAGGACACATCTCTTCAGAGAACAACATAAGGAAAACTTTACAAGGAGTTCAGAACATCGAAAAAGCTCCCAGGGACTGACCTCTACTTTGATGACTGCAAGGATAACTTTTACTTACCTTGGCTTTTCCTGGGTCTCGATCTGCTGAATGATGCTCTCCATCCAGGCCATCAGGTCCCTCACCATGGTGAAGAAGCGGAATTTGTCAGCTGTATCCTCCAGCCGCTTCCTCCTGCCTTCACAAGCATCTAAGAGACTCTTCCAAGCCTCCACCACCTCTTTTTCAGTTTCCTGAATGGCATTGGCCTGATCTCCTGCATATTGGGCATGCAGTCGAGTTGCAGTCTCCTGGAACTGTTTCACCTGCAAGGAGAGAGATATGGGATCTATTTAAAACAACTTTTCAAAACGCAACATTGACATTTTCTTTATATTTAGTATTTTAGCCAATGACTGATAAATATCCACAAAAAACATGTGTTTTATAGAAAAAGAAAAAAACAACATGAAAAATGATTATGAGGACCACTTGTTTATGTGATGTGCTGTTTGCCATACCTGTTTGCCCAGGGAGCTGATGTCCCTCTCAAATGCAGCATGCATGCGGTGGAATGATTCTGCTTTGCTGAAGTCCTCTCCCAGATCATCAGGAAGCTCATTTTTCTTTTCCTGCATATGAGCTACCAGCTCCTTCCCATCATAAAAATACCTGAAAAAGTTCAAAAGTCATTGGTTCATAGAGCTGGTAGGTGTTGTTAAGAACTACATAACAGTTGCCAATGATTCATACCATCCACACATCACACTGAGGTGAAGATGTTGTAAAACAATTCTCATCTTGTTTCATTGGCATGTTATCTGTTCCAGATAAAGTCAGTAGGATTAATATGATCTGATAGAAGCACTGCATTCTTTAAGCTGACATCACACTAGCCGACTCCAAACAATGCGATTTTATTTGAGGGTGTCACACATACAGACTGTTTTGCAGAGATCTCGCACTTTTCAGTTGAAAAGACATGACAAACATGACGATTCAAAATTATGATGGGGTGACAGACATACAGACTCCCCCCAAATCTCTTTCTGATTCCCTGCTACGTGGAGCTCGACGAAATAACAGGTGTACCACGTGAACAAAAACAAGTGATTTAGGATGTGATTCATGGAGCAACTTTACCTTTTGAATGTGTGTGATTGTGTATTTATACCTTCATCGCCTTTAGAATGCGTATGTCCATCTGCAGCTTTCAATCTGCAGTTTGGAATAATGTACAGATTTTGTTCTTATGGAAAACAAAAACTGTACTTTTATTCACCAAAGTGGCATTCAACTGATCACTATGTATAGTCAGGACATTAATAACATGAAAATTTACTATTAAAATTTGAAAAACACATTTCAGAACTACAGATAGTTCTCATCAAAAAATCCTCCATGTGCAGTAATGACAGCTTTGCAGATCCTTGGCATTCTAGCTGTCAGTTTGTCTCAATACTCAGGTGACATTTCACCCCACACTTCCTGTAGCACTTGCCATAGATGTGACTGTCTTTTCACGCACTTCTCACACACCTTACAGTCTAGCTGATCCCACAAAAGCTCAACGGTGTTAAGATCCATAAAACTATTTTCCAATTATCTGTTGTCCAATGTCTGTGATTCTTACACTAACATTTTATTTTTTATTTACTGTTTCAAAAGTGGCTTTTTCTTTTCAATTCTTCCCATAAGGCCTGCACCCCTGATTCTTCTCTTTACTGTTGTACATGAAACTGGTGTCAAGCAGGTAGAATTCAATGAAACTCTCAACTGAGGACATGTGAGGTGTCTTTTTCTCAAACTAGAGACTCTGATGTACTTATCCTCTTGTTTAGTTGTACATCTGGCCTTCCACATCTCTTTCTGTCCTTGTTAGAGCCAGTTGACCTTTATCTTTGAAGACTGTAGTGTTCACCTTTGTATTAAATCTACAGTTTCTTGGCAATTTCAAGAATTGTATAGCCTTCATTCCTCAAAACAATGATTGACTGATGAGTTTCTATAGAAAGTTTCTTTTTTGCCCATTTTTGTCCTAATATTGACCTTAAGACACTAGACACAAAGACAATGTTTAGCTTCATTTAATGAACCAAATAACTTTCAACTGTGTTTGATATAACGGCAATTTTCTAGTACCAAATTAGCAATTTTTGCATGATTACTCAAGGATAAGGTGTTGGAGTGATGGCTGTTGGAAATAGGGCTGTATTTTATATCAGTAATGTCCTGACTATATTTTGTGATCAGTTGAATGCCACTTTGGTAAATTAAAGTGCCAAAATCAAAATCTGTACATTATTCAAACCTTTTGGCCACCAGTGTATGTTCAACAAAACAGACTTTTTGCTTTCTAATTTTATTAGTCATTTTAGGGTAGGAGAACCCCAGTAAAGACGCTTGGTGACAGAATCACTATTACACTATTACAATCAGTGTTTGTGATGATGTACAGTTGTGAGTGCAATTGCTGATGAAAATGTTCAGATCAGCATAACCATGACGTGTTGACAGTTCTTTAGTATAAGAAGCTTATTAAATGGTCTGCACTTATATAGCGCCTGTTTAACCTTATCGGTATTCAAAGCGCTTTACACTGTTGACTCATTCACCCATTCACACACACATTCATACACCAATGGCAGCAGAGCTGCCATGCAAGATGCTAGCCTGCCATTGGGAGCAACTTGGGGTTCAGTGTCTTGCCCAAGGACACTTCGGCATGTGGAGTCGTGTGGGCCAGGATTCGAACCACCAACCCTGTGATTAGGGGCCAACCTGCTCTACCTATGGAGCCACAGCCGTAGGTAGAGCAGCTTTTCCAGTTGTCAGAGCCATTAACTCAGGAGGGAGCCCTGTTCATCAAGTAATTAACACATTTCCACTGGAAGACACCAATCCGAATACACTAAATCGCTGTAAACATCGGCTATTGTGATGCTGGCTTTATTGACGCATCCATCTAGTTTATCTTTACTTACTTCAGAAGGTCATAGGAGGCTGTGAGAAGCTGAGCCCGGGTGTCTATGAGCTCTAGCAGATCTGCCCAGCTCTCATTGATTCCATCCTTCCACTCCGCCATGGTTTCCGCTTCACTGTGGCCTGCTTCGATCAGCTCATCTATGATCCGATTCACAGCATCTACACGTTCCTGACCCACTGTCCCTGTTTCCCGTGCAAATTCCCGGAACTTATCTCGCAGAATCTAAAATATTAATAAGAGTGACAGTAACAATCAGATAAACTAGTGCTAAGTATGCAAGGTCTTGAATTATGCATTATGCAATATGTTAATGTAATGGTTGTGTTGTTCTTTACCGTCACATGGTCAAGGTCTTGGCCCATCTCTTGCAAGGAAGCCACCACGTCACGCTCTGCAATCCACTGCGCAAGATCCTCCACTTCACGGCTCAGCAGGAAATGATGGTATGTGTGGTCCAGCTTCTTTTTGCGGTCCTCTGCCAGCTCCTTCAGCCCAGCATACTGCTTATCAACTTGCCCTTGCCTCCGGATGATGGCCTCACTTCACATACAGACAAGAGATTACTCTTTTTTTACAGAATTTTGTAACATACAATGGGATGCCTCAGGGTTCAATGCTTGGCCCCCATTCTCTTCTCAATCTACAGAAGCTCATAGAGTCCAACATAAAGGCATACAGCTTCTTTTCTTGCTTTTCAGCAAATTCACTTTTCTCTGGTTTTGTACTATGCTGTTTTACAACTGAATTTGCAGCCATGGCCGGATCTAAGGGGGTGGAATCTGGGGGCATTGCCCCCCTAGATTTCCCTTGTGTCCCACACTAGAAACCTCTAATACTGCCCATGATTGCAGCACTGCTAATATTGTTGCTCTCCTTTGTGACAAATATGGATAAATATGTCTGCAAAATAAAAAAAAGTAAAGTACAGATACATAGCCACTACGGTGCTTCAGTCCAACATACCCATCTGGGTGATCTTCAGCCAGCATCTTCTGAGCACGGTCTGCTAACTGCTGGATGGAGTGTGCATAATCATCCACAGCCTGCTTCAGGAGCAGGTGGCGCTTCAGCATGATCATAGCACTCTGCTCATCCTACAAGCCAGACAGGTGACAGTAAAGATAGTGTCCAAGAAAAAAAATTCTATGTACCTACTTAAAGGGATAGTTCACCTAAAAAAATTTAGTTCTGTCATTATTTACTCACCCTCAGAATGGTAGTGGAGTAAATGATGACAAAGTTTTCGTTTTTGGGTGAACTATGCTTTTAAACCAAGTTCCTAATCTAATCCAGTTCCTTTCAAACCTTAACAGAAAAAGTGGCACAGGTGTCGTATTTTATGCAACATAAATACCATGAAAAAAGTTTTAAGAGATTTATGGGAACAGAGGCATTATACATGTACTTACACTGGAATCAATATCTTTGGAAACAATATATCACATGCTCGAATATTGATTATCATGAACAGCAGCTTTGATGCAACATTTAATTTTTACAAAGCCAAAGCAGATCTTCCTTTGAAACTAGAGGATGAGACGGGTCAGAGACAGAATTTGGAACTGGCGCAGAGTTGCCCTAACTCAGCAGTGTAAATTTGCCTTAAGACAGTTTAACATAACTATCCCATGATGCTTGCAGAATTACAGATACAAATGTATTCAACCAGTGATATTGTTGTTCTGTAGGCTCTTGCAGTCTCACCTTGGTCTTCTCATCAGCAATCATGTAGAGTTCTTGTTCCCCAATCCAGGCCTCAGTCTCATCTGCATCATTGTAATACTGCTGGGCCTCATTGGAGCCATACAGCCGTGCTCTCCGTTTGGCCATCTCATCTTGCAGCTTTGCCCATTCCTCCTGAAGCTTCCTCATCTCCTCTGACATACGCTCTGCCTCTGGATTGCCTTCTGCTGCCACTACCATTCGCCGGCCACGCTCTAACACTTCATCAATTCGTGGCTGGTGACCGTCAATCTCCTTTTGTAGAGACTATACAGAATGTGAATGGTTTCCAATAAGGGAGGGGTGAGGGAGCATGATCACATTGTTAATATGATAAATATAATTTCAAGGAAAGTTGAGCCCTACTGCACTGGATGATTAGAACTGTTCTGTGGAAGTGAAAAACTCACCTGGTTCTTCTTGAGCAGAAGCTGAACAGTCTGAAGATTGTTGCCATGATCCTCAGACATTGACATTGGTAACCTCTCGTTAACCCACAGCTGAAGTGAATAAAGAAAAACTTCTTCAAGAGTGCTCAATGAAAAGACATCATGCCATTATGAAAAGCAGTTTATGTGTGCTTTATTTATGTACATACTATCTCATCTGCAAGATCTCTAAAGAACTGGTGCACTGCCTTAACAGCCTCCAACTTGCCCTTGCGTTGGGCAAGAGGTGTGAGGAGCTTCTGGAAGTCCCTCTGAAGAGTTTGCTGCTCAGCCTCAAGCTTGGGTTGGTCCTCTCTAAGAGAGGCATGCTGCTGTACAGCTTCCTGAAGCTCCTCAAGCTCACGTGCACGATCCCGAAATAGATTTTCTGTCATCTAGGGGAGTTTAGAACATATTTAAACAATATTCTATAAGTTACTAACAGACATAGAATGAAGAAGCACAAATCATGGTTAGCTTCAAACAAAGCAATCTAAAATTGTGGCAATTAGAGTGACAAATAAACAAATGTTAGACCTGATGTTTCTTCAGCAGGATGTTGGCACTGGTAAGATCCTTAACTTCTTCGTCCACATCACCATGGAGCTGCTGCTGCAGTTCGCCCAACCATTTCTTCAGGTCAGTCAAGCTCTGGTCAAACAGCTCTGAGCGGTTTGCGTCAAACAGCAGCCGAGCCTTCTCCTGTGTGGTTCTCTCCAGTTTGTCCCACAGTTCATGAAGCTTAGCAAGACGGTCCATTACAATAGGCTCAATCTCAGGCTTGGATTCCATCAGTTCTTGTCCCTCCTAAATATATGAGCATGGATTAAAGTAATCATTCTGACTTTTATGATCATTTTAACACAGACAAGGGAATTGTAGGAATTCACAATTGTTACATGTTATGCATAACACAAGCTTGCTATATACCTGATCAATGTTATGAAGCCAATCCTTGTTGGATGCAAGTTCTGCCATGAAGGCCTGGTGTTTTTGCCACTTGCTATGGAGGTTACGAGCCTCATCATATGATGTATCCTGTGCAGTCAGCATCTTCTCATTTATCCATAGCGTAAGCTGGAATAGAGAAGTAAATGATCAATGGATAAGAGGAAAAACTCACAAAGAACACTTCAAATATATTGGGAGCACAACTGAGATTTAAGTAAAGCATTGCTCACATCTTGGGTGTTTTGAAAGAAGTGCTGAAGTTCCCTGTTGTCTTGAAGTTTCCTTGAGACTTCCTTGGCTTTGTCTCGGTTCTTGTTGTACCTGAAGACATGTACACACAAACACATGGGCAATTTACTGGTAAGTCTCCAGTGCAGAATGATGTGTATGGTATGTGTTAAATGTAAACATGGGAAGGCATGGCTTTTCTTTACTTCTGTAGACTCTCAATAGAGAATGCACTTTAAAAGAGCATCATAAGCCTATAGATTAAGTGTACTTTCACAAAGGCTCAATACCCATCAGGACAGGTGCCCATCTTTATGAGCTAAAGACAGTGTGGGCTAATAGGGGTAAATCAGGCTACCCCTCTACAACATAATGCTTCTCTCACTTACTGCTGATTCAGCACAAGGAAACAGAGGAAGCACAAAGCATGGGTGCATTAACATGAACTATCGAAAAGACACCTAAGATTGTTTTCTGTGTTCTTTGACAGTCAATGATATGATGTCTTTAAATAAAGATTGTTGTTGTGCCGATTTACATAATGATCCAGGGGAGAAGCTTAGTAATTATTATTTTTGGCAACATTTGGGTTTCTGACCACCAAGACTTCGGTGACCCTTACCAAAGGTCTCATTAGCTATTGCTAAAATACTAAGCCAATTTTGTTCTCAATGAAAAAAAAACTATTGACTGAAAAAATTGAATAATTAACTAAAAATCATCTGTTAAAGTGTTACAAACATTCACTTTAATGGGATAGTTAACTTAAAAATGAAAATTCTGATATCATTATGACCCCGTTTACAGTATTAAGATGCGTTTTTGGTGATCAGATCACATGTGGTCAGTGCTAAATGCAGGTCTAAAAGGAGTATAAAACATTTTGTGATCGGATCACAAAAACCACATACGAATGTGGTCAAAAATGAACGTAACAACATCGTATCTGATGTGTAAAAGCCAATCCGTCCCGAATGTGTCCCGGCAGCAGCGAAGGGCCACCCCTCAGCTGTCAATCAACCGCTGCACTAAAACAACAGTTTAAACTTTGCCAGTTACGAGCGGTTTAAAAGGAAATAACCATCTGATTGGAAAATTTTAAAAAGTGGATACATACACATACACAAGGATCTACTTCAGTGTGTATGAAGTCAACATACAGGGACTTATGAGAAGCATGAACATCTGCAGCTCTGGTTAATACAGGTAATCCACTGAAATAACGGACAATTCTTATCTAAATGTTGCATTTGTGCTTAGATAAAATTTCAGCTGCATTTAGGGATCCGTTTTTTTTTTTTTTTTGCGCTTTCTTTGTCATTTCAGACTTTGTTGTATTTTATTATCATGCAACACAGTGATACAGTGATTGATTTATGTCATCATGACACAGAGTCCCTCCCCTCCAAATCCAATCGCAAGTGGTCACAGGAGACGCATTTAAGCAACCAGGTGTAAACAGTGATGAGTCTCATCTGAACTCATGTGATTGGATCACTTGAGACATACCTTAATACCAGGTGTAAATGGGCTCTTACTTTCTCTTTTATTCGTGGAATACAAAAGGAGATATTGGCAAAATGTTAGCCTCAGTCATCATTCACACAAAAAAGATGCAATGAAACTTAATGGTCACAGGATAACATTCTGGCTAAATCTCCTGTTGTTTTCCATGTTTTACAGTAGAACTAAGGTTAGCAGCAGTGGAAAAAAAATCTTCATGATGACAATTCATTTGCTGGGGCACAGAGGAATGCTTTTTGTAAGTTTGGCCTTGGATGAAATATAGGTGATATGGAAAAAAAATTTAATAAATCAGACCTGTCTTCAATAGAGTCCATCTTGTCTTTCACCTTTCCTGAGTAAAGGTTACCACTGTCGACCAGCCTCTGACCAGTCTCTAGTGTGCTCTGTATCTTCTCCTCATTAGCATCCATGGTGATGACAAAGTCCTCATGCTTCTTCAGGGCCTTCTCTGCTCCATCTAGGGTGTCATTCTTGTCTATATGGGCTAGAGTGTATTCCTTTTTTAGAAGTATAGGTACATAGCAGAGAAAGATACAGATAGAAAAAGGGAGGAAAAATGTTATGGAATAGCAATAACAGTTAGCACAAAATTACAGGATATTCTAGAAGTAGATCATATTGAAATCTTTGATGATATTCTACATTTTGATTCATTAGATGAAAACTCAATCATTCTGAAATTACATAAATACCTGGTTGTTTAATATTGTGTCAGCCTGCTTTGCATCTCTCATAAACTGCTGGAAGCCGAGACCCTGATCTAGGAAGTTCTTACGGCTGTCCCACATCTTGTGCAGCTCATCCCAGCCCTTATCAAGACCCTCCAGCCTCTGCTCCAGCTGCTTGTACTGAGGATCGTCTTCTTGGTCCTGAATTACAGCTGCTCCCGTATCCCTAACACGATGGTAGTCTTCCTCATGGCCATCCATATCATCGCTCACAGCATCATGGAGACTCAGGAACTGCTCAGCCTCTGGTAAACTATCAGGCATTTCCTCAGAAGCAATAGACTTCTGCGTCTTGAACAGCCAGGCCTGAAAATCATCCATGTCCTGTAGGAAGGTCTGCAGCTTGCTGACTTCCCCAAGGGAGTCTTCACGGTCTTTCAAGGTGCATTTCAGGGTGGCCCAAGCTGTGTTCAGATCTGCCAGTCTGGCAAGGATATCAGAAGAATTGTCGGGATGATCCTTCACAAGCTTATCTGCCTCACCACACAGGAAGTCCAACTTGGCTTGAATGGCAGCAAGGTCTCTCTCCATGCCAAAGAGCTTCCTCTGGATGGTCATGACTGCAGCCAGGTCATTCCCAAGCGCTTGCGTAGACTCGATAACACGTGTCTTGTCTTTTATCCATGACTCTGTCTCATCACAATCAAGATCATAGTTGTGTAGGCTGAGGGCTGAATCCACTTTACACTTCTTATCCTCCACCATTGCTTTAAAAGCTTCCCACCTTTGAGGTGTAAAAGGCTAATTACATTACATATTACCCATGGAGTACTTTAATTCAAACTAGAAGCAAATTATAGATCTGGGAAAATGGTTGAATTAATAGGAACAGGTTGAATTAATAGGAACAGGTATAACGCTTACCTCTTATTGAGACGAGCTTGACAGTCTTTTACTTGTTTTGTTTGTGGATGTCTGCTGTCCTCAAGATGCTTGGCTGCTTTATTGACAGCATCAACCTGGGCCTGCATGTTACCCATCTCTTGGGCAAGGATGCTTAGCCTGCCAACAAACAGAACACAATGTTTTGACAATGGAATAAACTGGAATAGTTTGTAATATCCAGTGATGACTATACATTCCATCGTATAGTGCATTGTCCTTTGGTAAATGTCCCTCAACTCATTTGCATTTTAAGAAACACAGTAATATGCTGTCTTTAGGTTTAGCTCTTCAACAAATAATGAGTTATACCTATTCTGTACAACTTCCAGATCTTCCAACTTCTCTGGTGTCTCCAGCCCAACCAGCCAGGTTTCCTTCTGACCCATCCAGAGCTCACAAGCATCCGTCTCACTGAAGATACTGTAAAGTGCCATGGTGTCATCCAGCTTCTTCTGCCTTAGGTCTGAGAGGGTCAGAAGCTCAATATACATGTCATGGATATCCTTCAGACGTCCATGGATATCTGGTGTGTTCCTCAGTTCTTCAGGAAGTGCATTGGCCTGTTTGGACAGAGCATCAATGGTGGCTCCATTCTTAGCGGCCTCATCTCTTAGACCACGATGTTTCTTGAGCAGTCGCTGCGTAGTGTACTCATCATGCCCAATATCATCACTACTCATCTGCCGCATAGCGTCAACCAGCCAGGCCTTGAGGTCATCAGCATCACCTTGAAACTGGAAGAACCGCTGTGTGTCTTGTAAATTCTGTTTTCGGAAAGCGGCCAGTTCCTCCAGCTGCTGCCACTGTCTTTGTACATCATCCATGCGCTGTTGCACTCTGGGAGAACCCAAATGCTTGGCCTGAATCATTCTCTCTCCCTCATCCATCACCTGCTTCAGATTGTCACGTCTTGCAGCAAGCTCATCCTCAAAAACACTGTGCTTGCTCTGCAGCACCAGCACACTGGTCACGTCCTTGCCATAGTCAAGAGAAGAGAAAATATGCTCCTTTTCCCGAATCCAGCTCTCCAGCTCTGCAATTTCCCAGAAAAAGTTCCAGAGACGTCGTGACTGCTCAAGACGGGCTTTCCTTTGGGCTGCCAGAGCACACAACTCTTGATAACACAGGTCCAAATGCTGTACCCGATCACGGACGATCTGTGGGTCACAAGGTTTATAGCCTAGACAGTAAAGAAAAGAAAAATGATAAGAAAACATGGAAATATCAAAGACTCTCACAATGGTATTAATTTATATAAATATGTGAATATATATACACAAATATATGAGCTGTTCCTCCAAACAATATTGTGTGCTATAAATCGGGGACTACATCACAGGCATATTAAACCATTAAAAAGGTTATTGCCTTTACAAATCACCCTCATTTAAGTCAACAGCAAATGGAAGAATTGAAATTGCAGGTGTACTTACTGTCACCATTGGCAAATTTAAGAGCTGCTTCATTGGTTGATCGTACTCTTTCTGCCTGTACTGCAATATCCGCCTCTACCAATGAATGTTTCTGCAACAAGTCCTCCACTTCCAATAAATGCTTCCCAAACTCTGGGGATAAGATCCGGCCCTGGAGAACATTTTCAGATTAGAACATTAATACAACCATCATTTTAAAATCAAGCAAACCATATACATCAAACACACTATTTACATTAATACCTTCATCTCATCCATCCAGCTGATAATGTGGAGCATCTCTTGGAAGATTCTTTGGAGAGTAAGGTTCTTTTCCAGACGGCCTCTGCGAGCTTTTAGGAGTTCCTGCAGGTAGTTCCATAGCCTTAGGATATTGTCTTTTCTCACATCAATGCGCTTTGCATCATGATATCGTTCTGCTTCCAGATCTTTAGACAGGGCAACCAGGGCTTGGACACGTTCTTCATAGGCGGCAATATCTGTCTCTATGGCATCATGTTTCTTCTTAGCTGCATCCACTGCTGGCAAGTCATAGCCAAAGTTGTCCTTCATAGTAGACAGCAAAATTAGGGATATACATTTTGATCTTCAGGTTTTGGAGGGTAACAAATGATGGATATAAATCTGGCTGCCCTCTGTGCTTTTTAATACACTCAGAGACTGTGTATTGTGAGTTACCTGTGAAACCAGTCTCTGATTCTCCATCAGCCAGGTCTCTCTCATGGCAGCCTTCCTGTCAAAGCGACGAGCCATCTGCTCCAGCTTCTCCTGCCTTATAAGTTCGTCCCTCAGCACCCGTTCACGGTCGTGCTCTGCCTTTTCCAACCGCTCCCATGCCTGATAGAAAAAGCATACCCTCATTCACACATCACAAAGCTTCTCAGACCATTAGACTAACTGTGTTGGTAAGATACAGGAAACTTCAAACATAACAGAAGTGAAAGGGACTAATAAGTATACTTTTGATTTATTAGATTTATTTGAATGTTTTTATCCTGGAAATTATGTAATTGCTTGATCTTAATCACAGCGTCTCACCCTGTTGATATCTGCCACAAGAGCACCCTCTTTGGGTGTGTAGACCTTTTGATTGTTGGCCCTCATCCTGCTCTGGATGGTAAACAACAATACTTCCAAGTTGCCCTTTTCCTGGAACCTGAATAGTAGGAGGCCCATCAAAAAATAATAAAAGATGATTGCTTAGCAATATTACAAAATTGAAATAACTATTTGATTGTGAATAGCCTTAATTACTTTGGTGGTTTCTCCACAGTGCGGTATGAGTTGAAAGCCTGCAGTTGCTGTTGGACACCTGTAAGAGAGTTCGCAAGCTTGCGGTTGTTCAGCACAATGATGGTCTGCTCAATCCATGTTAACAGCTCAGATGACAATGTCTCATACTTTTCAATCATCTTATCTGTTTCAATGGCTTGGTCCAGTACCTGGAGAGTTTAAATACTCATTAATGTTTTCCAAGTGGATGTAGGAAGGACAGACTCATGTACACACTCAAATGTCATACCTTCCCAACTCGCTTGCCTTCAACTGCTAGCGCTTTCATTTTGGAGAAGTAGTGGTAAAATGCAACAACGTATGTGATTATGGACTTCTCATCTGGGTTTTCAGTGAACACATCTGCAAAAAACAGAACAAAATATGTTACCTCCATAATGGGAGGATGATTGTTACATGTTTTGACATAATAGTCAATGTTCAGAAGATGAATTCTGCTATTTACCTTCTGGGTCCAGGAGCTTGGTGACTCCTAGCTGTTGTTCAGCTACGTTAAAAGCCTGCTGAAGGTTGTGGGTGGGGTTGGACCTCTGTAGATTTCCATAATCCACCAGATCTGGCCTGATGGAGTAAAATTAGAAAACAAAAAAGAAAAGTATAGTTTAAATGTTGAGAGTAGAAGCTAAGTGGTTTCCATCTTTTTATTTTATTTATTTACTTGTATTTCTTTCCCCCCACTGTTATTGACAGGATAGTAAAGAGAGCACAGGAGAAGTGGGAGTCACATTAATTGCACAGAAGTTGCTTTTTATAGCTTAAAATACTTATTTTAAGTTTTAAGTATCAACGAAGTCTCATGTTTCTCCTAAAAATCCTTAAGATAAATGTAAAATGTAACTGCCAGATTATTAAGCTATAAAATTAATTTCCATAGAATAGTGCAGATATTATGGTCTTGGTATTTCATGAGAAATTAGTTCTTATTGACATTTGATTGCAGAATTTGTCATCTTTTGAGATATCTTCTGAAACTCTAGAGGAAAGTCAGGATATTATTATAGTTTTTTTCTCTTTCTTAAATGACACTTTTTGTTCACCTGTGTTTGTGGATGAGAGCATTGAAAGCCATGCCGTCTTTCCAGCATGTGGTGAAGTTGGTGATGTTCACACTGGGGTACCTGCAGATACAAAACACCATAAGACATATCGAATATCTGCAATACTTCTATAAAAAAATGGAGGATTTGCTGTCAGATTAATTTCTACTAGATTATGACAATTGTTGTCCTACCCTGCAGTCTTCATCTGGCACCAGAGCAGCAGTGCATCTTTGGCAGATCGAGTCTCCTGCCTGCCTGTCTGGTCAGCGTGCCCTGTCTCTACTATAATGTCTTGAATCTGTATACAAAATCAGACAAAACGAGCACAAAACATTTAAAAGCTGAAATAATCAAACACCACTAGTCAATTTAAACTAAATCCACATCTCTACAGTATTATTTCCTGATAACTACACAATCACTCTGCTTTGAAGTATTTTAACAGCAGTAATAAAAACAATAGACTTTTATCATGGTTGACATGTCATGTACTGTAAATCTCACATTTATTAGAAGAGCTAATTCACCCTTGAGCATCTATTTGTGGATATGTAGAGGCATTGTTACTTTATTTAGATCCTGAGTTTTTTTATCTGTAGTTTGTACGTCACTGTGGGAACCAGGCAGAATAAAGAGCAGCCAACAACTTAAATTCCCATCCTTTTCCTTTTATTTTTGAGGCTCTGAATTATGTAGCAGACCATATTGTTTGAAGTAGCTGGGCTAAAAATACCCTGCAATCAAAACTAGGGTTTAAAAATAAATATAAGCTTCTCAAATCAGCCCAAGACACAAGACCCTTATATGGCCCATGTGGAGTTTTATGTTAGTTTCTATATCATAAACAAAACATCCATTACTACTTAAGAGTTCTATATTGAATTAAATTTAGTTGCCGCAGTGTTTGTCTTGTAACATGCAAATATTCTCCAGTTGTCTTTGCTTACAACAAAGCAATAAATGTGGCAGGCGCCAACCCCAATTGTAACGGGCAACAGGACATTTTGCTTAGTTTCCATTACTGTGGCGTTCTGCCGTAGCCCCGACCCATTGTGAACTCTTATTGGTCCAAAATTTTGCCATTGTGCATAGACAAATTGCTTGTCACTGGAATCTTATTGGTTAAGACACAGTGTATGTAATGGGTCTGTTTCAAAATCTAGTGAGTGCCCTCCGGATGCACCATTAAAGCTGCGCTCACACGACCTCATCTCATTCATTTTCAATAAGAGCTGGCGACTTCCGGCAACACAAGCGACGGCGACTGTTGGCGACCGGATGTGGGCGTGTCCAGCGATGCAACAAAGTTGAGAATTGTTTAACTTTATGTAAATGAAGAGCGACTTTCGGGAGCGACAACCAATATGAGAGAAGATGGTAGAGCTCACGTGATCCTAATATTTTAATAATAATATGAATTGTAAAGAAACAGTGCTGTTTAGACTCTACATACACACCACTAACGACCTAACCGCCAGCCACTGGCACATGCAGCGACAAAGTAGCTGGCAGTGTGAACGCAGCTTAAGACATCATAGGCGTGCACCCGACACAAAGGCAGTTCCAAAAGGTAGGTATCTTAATTATTCTGCCTCTTAAGATATCTCGTTTTGGCCAAATTCTAAGGTAGCATCGTATGAATCCTTCCCCGGGTAGGTGATCCCAGAATGCACCGTGGCGGAAAAATAAATTCAAGATGGTGGATGAATTGAGATAAATTTAGATTATAAATGTACTTATAATCCATTCAATAGTGAATAGTATCGCTAAGTAACAGTTTAATATGATACAAAACATACTATTTTACCAACAATATGTGTGTCGTCCATATTAAGGCTCATTAGACGATTGCGTCATTTCTCTTGCATCACCTGTACTGAAATCAGTTGTGTTCTGAGTCTCCTGTGAGCTGCGCATGAGGAGCACTATTTGAAAGATGCTCGGAGATGCCGCCTATGTAGAGCATTCCAAATCGTTTTCTTATGAGGCATCATTTCAGTAAGGCTGCTGCCATATGCCGCCATATGCCAGCTGCCTATATACGCAATAGACAGCAAGGCAGCTCACTAAGTTTTGGAACAGACCCATTGTGTATAGTAATGGAATATGGAATGTGTGGACTGACCTGGAAGCGAAGGATGATGGTCCAGATGAGGCCCAGGATAAGGCGGTGGTTCCCATCTACAATATCATGTGATCCCATGTTCTCCAAGTGCACCCTTTGTTCCTTTAGAAACTGTAGGGCTTTGTCGACATTCTCCAGACAGTGGATCCGCATTCGGCCCTTGGTCGGCTTGGGCTGAGTGTTGGAAAGAGTGTGTCAAATATATTATTGGAATGACTTCATTAATGTCCATTAAGAGCTCCTATTGTTTCGTAGTGTGGTCCAGGGAAGGTTTGGCGGTTATTACATACACACTTACCAGTCGCTCCCCTGACAGAACCTCCAGTAGTTTGATGAGCATTCTCCCATCCCGCAGGTCCAGATAAAGATCTGTGATTCGGCAGTTGACTCTGGCTAATATGGAATTCACCCATTTTGTGAAGGTCTTCTTCTGGACAGCCTCTCGTTCATCTGGATTTGGCAATGAGGGGAAAAATATTCAGCTACTCTACTCTTATGCAACTTAATACTTTCACAGCTGATGTTGTATTCCCATATTTGGGAATATACTAATACTAATATACTAATTGTCCCAGAAGAAAACCATAATGATACTGTTTGGATTGCTCTGACAAAACATTGTCAGAGTCATTTTTCACCCAAAATCAAAAGACAAATAAATTATAATTTGCATAAAGAAACATATTTTTAGTATCATTAAGATATTTTTCCTTCCATTTTGACATTATTTCCCTGTCACATTATTATTACTGTTATGTGGGGGGAAAATATCAATCATCCTGTCTGGATACAATGATTACTGTTACTGTCTTGACGGTCTGCAGAATTGTTTAATTTAATACTTTTTATCACATTAAAATCAGCATAAATGACATTCAGTACCATGATGTAAACTAGCAATTTTACATAGCAAATGTACAATTCAAATAATATATCTGTGGCAGGGCGGAGGGCGGGGCCGGGTCGTGATCATACACACCCGGTCCCTTATCAGGCTAATCAAGCCTCCGAGAGGGATAAAGGCCGACTACGGAGGATGGTGCGGGAGAGAGAGATCGTTTACGGACATGTCCGTCATGTGTGTGTGTGTTTGTCTTTTGTTTAAGTTAATCATTAAAATATGGTTTATATTGACAAGCCGGTTCTCACCTCCTCCTTTCCATTGAACTGCGTTACAATATCATATAATGATACAATATAATAATATGACAATCATATTTATTTTATTTATTTATTATTATTATCATTTAATTACAATAATTATAATTGCTTAATTTTCTTTGTACAAAATGTGATTTCTTAATTTTTTTCTTTTGATTTTGGGGTTAAATATGACCTGTACATTTCTTTACAGTTGCCATGAGATTTGTTTTTTTAGAGTCAGAATGGATATATATGGAATGTAATTTGAATGAGGATGGTCAGTGTGACACCCAGTATGTGAGCATCATGTCATAAGTATTGAGCCTCTTTTGAGCGCAAAAGTAAATCTGTGAGGTTTATGTAACAGCTACCACAAAACATACTGTAGGTGTATAATTGGCAAATGTCATTTTTAATATCTCAGACCTCAATC
Organism: Xyrauchen texanus; assembly: GCF_025860055.1. Classification (NCBI taxonomy): domain Eukaryota; kingdom Metazoa; phylum Chordata; class Actinopteri; order Cypriniformes; family Catostomidae; genus Xyrauchen; species Xyrauchen texanus. The sequence continues at coordinate 27,992,083 of NC_068297.1, read as the reverse complement.
TTCTTGAACACCACTTCTGCAGGACAGTGTTTATTTAAGATTCTACCACAAAAAGAGCAAAATTGTGCATTCTTAATGATGTGTTTTATAAATGATTCAGATCCTATGGCTAAAGGAAATGGGGGAAGACAGATGGATGAAGACGACATAAAGAGACAAGCAGAAAAATGGAGCAAGGATGGAGAAAAAGAGAGTGGGAGCAAAGACAGTTAAAGGGAAAACATTAGTATGTGATGTGCACAGTAGAGAGGATGCGTGCTTTTAAACCTGGGTAGCATGAAACCTGTGGGATTAATCCAAATTTACTTAGAACATTACCTTCCCAATTATTCTTGCCAGACTTATTTGTTCTGCCAACATATATGTTTTTTTATATCACTATACAAAAAGTCAGTCTTTGAATTAGCCTGATGTTTTATCCTGTTTTCACAGAATAATGGAAAAACTTCTGCATGGAAGCATCTCTCTTTTATCCGGACCACAAAGTAACGAAGAAAAAAGTAATGATAATTAAAATGTGCAATGCATGATGTGTAAAATTGTGTTGTGCATGTGGAGAAACATCCATAAGATCTGTGAAGATGTTGAGGAAGTGTCATTTAAATCTATGCCGTACAACCATTTCAGGGAAAGTTTCAACAGTTTCAAGAAAGCACTCGCTGATGGTATGTGCTATAAAAAGTGGCAACCTGCAATTGTTAACAATTGTTCAATGTGATCTAACCTTTAAAATGTATTCAGATTGATTCAGCAATGTTATATAATATTTTTGAGTTGAATAAAACCAGTTATTCATTTAACTTAGATTAGAAGGATAATCTAGATTGCCAGTGTGTAGTGAGACAAGCAGACAGGCATACTGACATAAACATTTAAATCTAAAAGTAAAACAGTGCTTGTTTTATCATAACGTTGAAAACCAATTTGGTTAAGTTAACCAATCCTCTCAATTTACTTCTTTCCCCATGCGAGCTGTTGGCCTATTTAGATTAATTTAGTTAAAATAAATAAATAAATAAAACATTATCCTTAAAAGAGTTGTTTCTATCGTTTTGTCACGGTATAAAAAATGTGCTTCATGTGGTAAATTAATTAATTAAAATGGAGTGGTGGTGGCGTAGTGGGCTAAAGCACATAACTGTTAATCAGAGGGTCGCTGGTTCGATTCCCACAGCCACCACCATTGTGTCCTTGAGCAAGGCACTTAACTCCAGGATGCTCTGGGGGGATTGTCCCTGTAATCAGTGCACTGTAAGTCGCTTTGGATAAAAGCATCTGCCAAATGCATAAATGTAAATAAATTAACTGGTTTTATTTTTCAAAAATATTACAGTATATAATATGGCTGAATCAACCTGACTTTGTTACACGAAAGAAAGTAATTTTAAAATGTCAGTTATAAATCGCTCATTAAAACTGCCTTCAGAACGGTTTCACATTTTACAGTACAATTGACCATGTTTCCAGAGTGAGGAGAGCTCCACATGTTAAAGTATAGAAAGAGCTCTTACCCCAGTACCACTACATATTTCATGATCAGATTTCTGCCAAATAGATTCCACTTCCTGTTCACACCTTGTACAGTGTACTGCAGACTAACCTCTGCTAAATGATGCTCTCTCCATTATAACAGCAGTGAGTCTAAATACTGCAGTTTTACATCTCCGATATCCTCTCTAGCTAGCTTTCACTTTGTGAAATATTCATATTGATGGATTTTCCCTGTACAGGACAAGCCAGTGATTTTCCCACAGTCTGCCCTCACTCTTAGTCTCAGTGCCTGAGTCATTGTTTGTAGGGCCTTACAGGCTGGATTTACAGCCAGAGGTGCTCACGGCTCAAATCTACTGTACATACTTGCACAGCTACATACTTAGGCTTACAGAACAGTACATGCGTAGTAGATTTTTACATTTTCTAAAGAGAATGAGAGTGGATCAGGAAATGACCTAGGTCGGACTCGAACCCCGGGAGCCAACAGCTCTTATAAAGTATGTCCTGAGCCAGTTCACACCCCAACAGTGCCACAGCTCTGTGAGTTAGGGATTTTAAAGAAACACCAAATAAGTGCAATAGCAATAGTGACCTTTTTCTAAGAAAGTGCCACACTACTGCTGTAACTAGTGCATAAGTAGAAGAGAATTAGATTCATAGTAGTGCATAGTCTATATTTATGTGTCTATTTATCATAAAGCAGACTTTACCCATCGATATGCATTCATACTATGCATGTATTCATCAAGAACATAATAACACGGAATGTCGACATGTTGTTTCTGAGAGTTCCGATACCCTAGGATCAGCCACATTATGAGTCTGCTCAGAGAGAAGAATGCTCAGTCGTACACAAATTAACAGTGACAGTCAAATTCTCTATAAAAATAGACAGAGTTGCCAGGATAGAATAAAAGATGTAGGAGACCTTAGACAATGCTGAATACCCCAGATCACGGGGAGAAAGAGACAACATCTTCTGGTAAGAGACAAGAATAGCAGAAGAAGGTAAATAGATGGTGGTTAGTCTGACGTTCGCCATTCAGCAAGAAAAAGATTGATGGGGAAAAACCAAAAAGCCGTTTTTAACTTTGAATGGCCTTTTATGAGTTTTTGTCATTAAATATTAAGAGGTAATGCAGGGAGCAATTGGGGCATTTATACAACAGCATAAATAATGCAATTAATACATACTGCACATACAAAAGACGAACCATAGAAAACACTCTATCATACAGCCAACTCCCTACCCAGACTAGGGCTGAAACGATTAGTCGGCGATATTGACAATGTCGTCAATAAAAAATTGTCGACAAATATTTTCCATTGTCGAATAGTCGTTTGATCTCATTTAACGTAACATGAGATCATATAAAAAACTGTAATGATGGCGCACGAGAGCAGCACTGCAGTTCGAGCCTGACTGAAGAGAGGAAGAATTACACAGTCTATATGCACTCTAAACTTTCACAGCTCCAGGTGATGTAGATCGCAAAGCATGAGGGAATAATACAAAATAAGTAAATACAGAAGCACTCTCGTTGTGGAATAAATGGAGCAGGAGCTATTTAAACTAAACACCCCAGCATTGCATCTTGAATGCAGTTCTATATAACGCGTTATAACTTTAATAAAGTTCAAATAATATGGAAGCAGATCATGTAAATAACTACAAACTCTGAAACTGGCAATTCTCTGTGCAGTCAGTGAAGTGTCCCGATCTAAGGGGGAGAGATTGAAACTGCACCCGGCTGAGGCACACTGTTGCAGGGACGCTTGTCCCTTGTGCGCGCACTCTTTATGCAGCTAGATTATAACGTGATGGCTTGCAGATTATTGAATCATGATATATACGTCACTGTGCATTTCTTATCGAGAAGAAAATTGACAATTTATTAATAAGAGAGAGAGAGTTTGATTAATCGATATTCAAAATAATCATTAGTTGCAGCCCTAACACAGACCCACTTCATCTAATATCCATCTAAATTCCCCAGTGGCTAGGTGGAGAAGTATGCCAGGAAAGACTACCCTCTGTCTCTTTGAGGTTGGGAGGAAACTTAACACTGTTGTAGGATGCTACCTTGTAGTTGTCTGAAGCGGCCATCCAGGATGGAGTTGTTGAAGCAGATGTTAGAAGTGCTGTAGCTCAGCCAGCGTGCCCGTCTCATACTCCGGGAGGGGGGCAGGGGACACGAGGGTGAGGATCGTGGAGGGGAGGGTCGATGGCCCTTTGGCGTGCATGAGGAAGAGGATGAAGAAGGTGAGGAGACCGGAGTAAGAGTCATGGGCACTACTTTGGATGGGATGCCCAGTAAAGTGCCGTTCCTCTGTGGCAGGTGTGCTGGCTCGAGAGTTTGGGGTCCATTGGATTTCCCACCTCTCTTACTCTGGGACCGGTACACTGGCGGGGTGCTTCTGCTCCGGCTGCCTGGGGCATTGGTCCGATTTGTGGCATCTTTCACCGTGGTATACTGCCGGCTGCTGACCTCTCGGGTGATTGGAGTAGACCGGACCATAATGGTCTCTCTGCTGGTCTTCAAGCTGAGTTTAACCTCCCTCAGTCGGGTCTGGCTCACGGGCACTGAACGAAACAAACACGGACTACTCATCCTCACCTGCTAAATCAACACGCACTGCTGGAAAAGAGCGAGACGAAGAGGACAATCTTCTTCCCTCCTTCTATCTCAGAGTCCTCTTATCCTCTGTCTCCCCTCCCTCGCTCCCTCACTTCCTCTCTCTTTCTTTCTCGATCACTCATTCCTCACTTAGCAGTGATGCTGTTGTGCCTCTCCCAGGCAGAACATAGAGTGGTTCTCCACCGCCCCAGCCATGCATATATATTATGCCCCTATTCCTGACTGCCCATAGCACACACATTAACACACTCATCTATGTCATGAAATGTGTGTAAAAGGTATGTATGTTTACATCAATGTTACAAATACAATGTGATGTCTGAGTGCAAGTGTGTGTAAAAGCCAGTTTGACAATGATGTAAATACATATTACAATACGTTACTGTAGACTCAATGAGTACTTAGGATACTCAAAGGAATGCATGTCTGTTCAAAAGCAGTAAATCAGCAGTCAAGAATGAGAAACACCCCCCCCCCCCCCACCTGCTTTTTAACTCTCTTTAATTGCATTACAGAAAGAGCATTGCACAGACAGAATGCATCACACCAACCATGGCTCAGCCCATACACTTGGCTTAAAGAAACATGCTGAAGTTTACGATCATTAACGCATCTCAAAACAGAGACATGTTTGTCTCACAACAACAACAACAAACAATTCATATCTGTCCCCTTAGCAAGAACCTCGTTAATGGTGTTTGCAAAATCATGCATAACCATGACTACTAATAATGGTGTATTCATAGATATGGATTATTAATAAACCCTAACCCTAAATATTAAACTATTGCAAATAACTTCCTGCACCAAGGGTCATCATCAGTGAGGACAGCCGGGAACACTGACCTGGCCCTGTGATGAGGACCCTCTAAGGTACATTTTTGTCTTTTTCATTTAAGTTTTTTCTATCATTTTGGCAGTGTTAATGCCAATGGCATACATTTTGCCAAAGGTGTGTATTTTTGGGGGGAATTTTGATATTCCAATCTCAGTTTCTATAATACATCTATAATCACTGTGTCCACAAAATAGTTACATTCAGGAGCTTAAGGACAAAAATGTCCCCATTGAAACCCATTAAAACTGCAATATTGGATCCCAGTGCCATTAAAGCATAAAATCATGAATTCTATTATATTGTTTCATTCCGGAGCCCTGGTCTAAAGATTTGTATTATTAATATTTTCCACCAGATGGCACTATTTTCTTCATGTTTAGCCTATGGAGCAAACACATGCTTTTTCCTATTTTCTGTTTGCTGTATTATAGAGCACTGAAGGCCACTTGAATAAATGATGCAGCTAAAATTGTGTGGGTGTGTAGGTATGGATGCCATAGTGTTTTGTATGTATTGATAAATGTGTGTGTGTGTGTGTGTGTGTGTGTGTGTGTGTGTGTGGCGTGTATTTATCACTTTGTGGGGACCAAATGTCCTGAAATTTTTGAACTTGTGGGGACATTTTGTCGGTCCCCATGAGGAAAACAGCTTATAAATCATACTAAATTATGTTTTTTGAAAATGTAAAAATGCAGAATGTTTTCTGTGAGGGTTAGGTTTAGGGGTAGGGTTAGGTTTAGGGGATAGAATATAAAGTTTGTACAGTATAAAAACCATTATGTCTATGGAAAGTCCCCATAAAACATGGAAACACAACATGTGTGTGTGTGTGTGTGTGTGTGTGTGTGTGTGTGTGTGTGTGTGTGTGTGTGTGTGTGTGTGTGTGTGTGTGTGTGAAAAACAACAGTGGCATTATGTAAACAAACTGTCAGTGAAAGTGGAAAATAATATTAATATATAATTGTGGCATGGCGGAGGGTGGGGCCGGGTCGTGATTCCCTACACCCAGCCCCTAATCAGGCTAATCAAGCCTCAGAGAGGGATAAAGGCCGACTGGAAGCTGCAATGCGACAGAGAGAGAGAGAGATTTATGGACAGCTGTCTGACACCTTTGTGTGTGTTTGTCTTTTTGGTTAAATTTTATATTAAAATATTATTTATATTCTCAAGACGGTTCTCGCCTCCTTTCCATTAATCCCTTTACAATAATATTTTTGTGGCCATTTTTTTATCTGATACCAAATGGCATCAAAATCAATGTTGTTGCTAATCATTGACATATCCCAGACTCTGACAATCCCCCCAAAAATCCCCTTAGCATTTAGTATATAGAAAATATTATTTTTTTTTTCCTCATAAAAACAACAGTGGGCATTATGTAAACAAACTGGCATTTAAAGGGTTAAAATCCTGAAAATGAATGAATATTTGGTAGTTATGATCAGGACTGATATTGGTTAAAAACAATTAACTAATTGAAAGTGGAAAATAAAATTAATATATAATATTATTATAGCAGTTTTTTGACAAGGACATATTTGCCCTCTAAGGACCTCTGAGTAAATTGGCGCTTGAGTTGAAGGGTTAAGGTACCACTGTTATAGCCTACTAATTAGGCCCAGTGAAGAAGGGGCCCATTCATAAACTTTTGTCCCAGGCCATTTGAATTTTAGTTGCAGCCCTCTCTAGCACCTGTTTGTGCTACATAGGATACATTAAAATGTGCTGCTTATTGAAGAAAATGTACTATAACTTTTCTAAGCTATTAGACTTTTAAGCAAATGTTCCCTAGACTCAAGAGGGACTTGAACAATATATATTGGGACAGAATATCATAGAGACTTTGAGAGGGCTCTTGACATAAAAAACACTCAGAACATCTCTTCAACCACTTAGCAACTGTAGCAATGGCTTGGCAATCACCTACAACCCTTTAGCATCATGTTTGAGCTAGCACCACTTAAAGTTATACAGTATGTGACTAGTTATGATAGTGGACTGTCACTCAAAAAGCCCATTTTCATAACTGGCAGTATGGATAACCCAGTCCCTAGAAGAGGACTTGTAACTTTGGTCTTGACATTGCTATTTAAAACTCCACAGGTGTGCGAAAAATGAAAATATCCTCCAGCCATCCCAGAGATCTAAGCTGTGGGCAAAGACAGACAGGGCAGTTGTCCAGCTCAGTCATACAGTGGCATGCTGGGTATGTGCAAATGTTCCTGGCTGTTCAGGGGGCAAGAGAGCAGGGGGGCTAGGGTAGGGTAAGCTGATTATATGTCTGTATGAATGTGCCAGTTGTACACTTCTGTATATCTAAGCCAAAGCAACATGCTCAGTTTTATGTCACCTGAGATGTCTCACCTGCGAGTGCTTTAATGCGCGAGCGCTCAAACAGTCTGGCCGAGCAGTTGTCATTGTCGAGCTCTTCATCAGACAGTTCGAAGCGGGTGTTGATGCGGCTGTATTGCTGAGTGATTTCAGCATTGTCGAAGTCTGTAGTCATAGTCGCCATAGAGATCCGTGGGAAAGAGAGGTACAGAACACCTCAGCGTATCACACGATGACAAGATTGTGGAATGCCAGATATGGATGACCTATAAGGGGAAAGAGAAGGAGGAGGAGATTCATAAGATGTTTAACTTCAAAAAGTGATAATGTGTTGGCAAACATCATGGGCATAGAAATATAACTGGATGCCAATCATTCTTTTAAAAAATGAGTGATTCATTGATTAACTGATAATTCAGCTAGGCCAATTAATCAAACAATATTTGCCCATTTTGCAATTTTCTGCATTAGCCGATAAACTTTAACATTTTTAATAAATATTGTGCAAAATACGAGTTCATGTAATTTTAGCAATTTTGTGGAAATCTGATTTGCTATCAATAAATTGTATGACGTAAACAGTATATCTGCATTATATTGGCCACTGGCCATCCTGCTCTCTAGAAATTGGCATTAGACATTGAAAAACCCATATTGGTTGACCTCTAGAGATGACACACTTTTCAGTCACTGCCATTTTCCAATAGTAGATGATCTGGTTACAGTTAGATGACAATTAATAAGAGTTTCCATTATGTGCATGAAACAGAGTGTACTAGAAAGATGTTTAATGCATACCTCTTTCGTGGCCTTGCAGGTAATGCACATGCACTGACAAGTTGCATGAAGGCGTATATGTTTAGCACCCAAGTTCGTATATTGCTCATGTCATTTCCTAATCCATCCCACCCCTCTACTTCCCATCATTTTCTGTCTCTCCTACTATCTTTGACTGTACAATGGTAAAATAAATAAATAAATAATAATGTATAGGCCTACCTGCTTCCCTTAAAGAATGTTGCTTATGCCCTTTCACATTCAAATTCCCAAAGGCCGCCATTTTCAGCACGTCATCTAACCGTCACTGGTTAAAAGGGTGTGTTTTTGCGTGTGCTACTGTGGAATGGCGGGTGAACGTTAGCTGCTAAGATAGTTCTATCTTTGTGAGGCATATTGCTCATGTGTAGTCTTATCGCCCTGAAAGGGGGCTGGGCAACCCCTTCGAGTAAGAGCATGTGAAGAGCACTCTTTACAAATGTTCCTACTTTGTCACATGCTACGTGATCTCAGATATTTGTTTGCGTGATTCCTTTTTCCACACAGTCAAAACTCTTGGAGGAAAAGGCAAACACTCAGTTGCCAAACACCAGCAGGGAACTGGCCTCCAACAACCCAAAGCTTCTGCTCTAGTTGGCTCCAATTACTGTATCTGGGCCATTAAAAAGCACTACACCAAATTAATTACACCACTGTTATGTGGCTATTTGTAGCGAGTCATCAGGTTTAGTGTACCCTCACTCAGCTAGGTTGGAGTAGACATTTGTAAATATACTTTATAATAAAGAACATCACCTATGCAGAACCACATCTATGACATAATCAACAGTGGGCTGAAGAGAGATAAGAGACAGACTGATAATCGAACAGGTGTCAATGAAGAGAGTGATGGTCTCTCTCTCTTTCTCTCTCTCTCTCTCTGTATCAGGCCTGTGCAGGGGTGTGTTATCAAAGAGCAATTCTCCACCCACCAGCGGGAAACCCCTTATCACAGGAGGCACAACTTTAAACTTTAAAACACACTAAGTCTAAATTAAATAATTCGAAATATTGAAATAGTATTATACATTCAATATTACTGAACCTGAAAAACATGGAAACATTACTTTTATCATTATAATAAGCATTATAATTGGTTATAACCATATGCAATTTCAGTAAAAGACTGGTAGAGTTTATCTCTGGATAGTAATATCTGTCTACATCACAGACATGATTACGTCACAATATGTTTACGTGCATATTCTGCAACCGTGGCTGAGAGGGCGGCTATCCACTCTCCAGGAAGCAGCCCAGTGGGGTATTTCTCACATGTGTGAGAGGAGAGGCCACACTGAGGTGTGGTATGATTCATGACCCACTATGTGTGCCACGGATGGAACAGCTGGCCCCTGGCACTATGGTGCCAAAAATGAAAGTTGGATGGTGGGTACAAACACCATATTAAACATGCAGAATGTGTACAAAAGTGACCTTCAGGGGAGCAGGCCAGACAACTAATAGTCAATATAATACAAAACTATTCCTGGAATGTACTTTATTGTAGTTTTGTGAAATTTTGGGCAGTAGGATACTGATGTTCACGCCACAAACAGTTCTCCTTATAAGGTGAGGTTCGAATCAGCTCACCTACTTTTGTTGACATTTCAAAGGACAAGTGACAGAGTCACAGAAAACAGATGCTTTTCTTTCACAGATATTGTGAAACTGCCTTCTTGATTTATTCTATGGAGAAAGAAATGGAGCCGGACAATGAATGCTGTTTGAGAGTCCACTGTTTAGCTTTTCATTAAGAAAAGAGTTATTCACAGTAAATCACAGTATGGCAGATGGGAACAATCAAATGATCGTATTAAGAGAATTTAACTTTCATTACAAAATTAAAAAGGTTTTGAAAATAAAAAGCAAGACATTATGTTGTTGATCAACATCTGTTGCATAGATTTGCCTTGAATGTGATCACACTGGAGTTGCAAAGCTCAACAGGTTGCTGTTCTACCCATAATATTGTGAGAAGGTATGAATATAAAGAAAAATAATGAAACCTGTCAATGTGGCTTTGAATATGATTCAGTTCACAAATAGGTACACATAAATATAAAATGCCATTAAAACAAAGCCTTACATATCTTTTATCAAATGACATTGTCTATAATTGAAACTATCCTATATAGAATACAGTTTCACAAGGTTGCCTAATATACTTACTTATACAAATGCAAAAACAGTCCGGATAAAAATAAAACGATACGCTTCTTTGTCGTGGTATTTATAATAAAAATCCGTTATTTGAAGGGCAGAGGTAATAATCCCATGAGAGGCGCTGAGGTGTAGGTCACGGTGGGGGAGAGCTGCTGAAGGGACAGGGACAGCGCGCAGGCTCGCCGTACATAACGCTCATTCTCATCAGCCGCCGTCTGACCCACCCAAAGTGTTAAAAATAAAGTTTAGGAGCGGAGCGCTGCCTGAGCGCGCACGGGACGCGCATTCCTGTCAAGTGTCACTGACTTTAAATGGCGCTCACCGCCCCTCCACTGCCCGCCTCTACTGCAGTCACATGCTGCATAAATATAAAACTGCTGTGCAAATATTTACCTGCTGCTTCTAATCGATGTAATAGTGGCCTGACAGAATGGATAGGCTACATGAAATCTGTTTTCATAGATACATTTATAGAAAGGTACGTTATATTGTGAGAATTAGCTACTACGGCTACAACCGAAGCTGGAATTGGAAAAACTAAATAATTATTTTTATGTGTTGTGCGTGTAAAATATGCGACTTGGCTGAGTGTTAAAGATCGATGACGTTTTCATGCATGTTCATAAATGCGGATAATCATTATGAACCATTAAATAAAATAATATGATTTAGCTACTGCAACTTTAGCATCAGTGAGTCCGCCTATATATCAGAACTGCAATTAATATGGGATCAAAATCCCGTCAAAAGTATTGTGGTCGCGGATCAAATAGTAATAAGCGCAGACAAAAATATAACAAGCATGAATCAAAAATACATAAACATTTAAAATAGACTGCAAAAAAAAACAACAACAGAAAATATAACTCAAAGTCATCAGAATTGCAAACAAAATCATGATTTCCTTGGTTATATTACTGTTTTAGTTTTCTCTGTACACATTTTTTTAAATATGAGCAAAATTGTCTCTGTATTTTTCTTTGGTTTTGTTTTCAAGTTCTGCACTTAGTTTTCAAAAACTTGTGAGTAGAGTTTCATGTAAATTGGGGGCATTTTGCATCCCTATTGGTCCACTAGTTCTTGATTGACAGCTCCTCCTCAAGCCAAACAATCGGAACTAGGGGAAGTGATGTCACTCCAATGTGTCTCCGACGGCTGCTGCTCAATATTATATTATTTGTGGTTGATAGATACGCTGCTTGTGTCTGTTTGAGTATATTCTGACAGCTTTAGGAAACAATGTGTTGTCCGAGTAGGCCATTATCATAGTCCGTTAACACATATATTGAGTCAGCTGAACCAAGCAGAGTTTTAGTTTTGGCATTATTTAAGATTTCCCTGTTTGTAGGTTATTGGCTGCATATCTAAAAAAAAACAAGGCTGGGTTGGTGTGGATGTCTGATGCATGTTTTTACTAGCTGTACCCATAGACTATAAAAAAAAAAAGATGGACGATGCCCCTTCATGCTTTTCCACTGGTGAGAACTGAAGCCGCCAGTGTCCCTATATGGCTCTGACATCTTGGGACTTGAGTCTGCGCAGTTGCGATTTCGGGACCAGACCTGCGCAGTAGTGAGCAGGAAGTAAAGCCACGAAATCAAGGCCCCGCCCTCACTCTCGCTGAATCAATCGCAAGCACACGCCCCTGCACTTTTGACTTATGACGGTGTGAAATAATTACTTATAGAAATTTAGATATTAAATTTAAAGCTACAATCTCCTCAGTCTTCCGAAGATCCCGGAAAAAAGTCTGTTGGTGCTTCAGTGACTACTTCGCTCAGAGAACCTGTCAATCACAGCAGCTGTCAATCATGATGTCACAGCACCGTTTTTATAGCATCAAATAACTAACTAAAAACAAACTTATTTTGAAAACAAACACTTGAAATTACATCAACGTGATAGAAACTACAGTAAATGACAGAAACTATCTTTGGAAAAAAGATATGTGAAGTGTAATTTAATTGTTTAGTTGGTCTCACGTCCCGTTGAATAACATGGGGAGGCGGGATTTATGACCTATACTAGGACCAGTCACCGGGGGACGATCGAGATGTTTTGGCTTCACTTTTGAGGGCTTGTGCGGCACACTTGGCTGTACCAATGTAATTGCGAGTTCAGAACCCATCTTGATCCGCTTTTCCATGAAAAAAATCCAGATCCCGACACTAAGGCCTATTACAATACTGATGAATATAGAAATGCTTACATATAATTTGACTTTTTTTAATTTTTTATTATTATATCAAAAACTTTTATTTGTGACACCTACATTTGGAGTTGTTTTTTTTTTTTTGTTGCCTGTAAGTCATTTGCTTTAAATGTAACTGAAGTTGTACTCTATGCTATGGAAATGTTTGTAAATGTTTTGGATATGTATGCTCCAATGTTGCCTGTATCTTTAGAGACGGTCCCTAAATTTGCGACTATTTGTGAATAAAGAACGCCCAATGTCAAGCCAACTTTATTGAATTTTTTTATTGACGTGGGGACGCTTGGTCACTTGTTTCTAATTTCACTGCAGCATCGTGGAAAAAGAAACTACATGTAGCAGCACATTCAGCAACATGGAAAAGCAGATCAAGTTGGGTTCTGAACTCAAGATACATTGGTACAGGTTGTAAAAACATGCATCAGACATCCACACCAACCCAGCCTTGTATTTTTAGATATGCAGCCAATAACCTACAAACAAGGAAATCTTAAATAATGCCAAAACTAAAACTCTGCTTGGTTCAGCTGATTCAATATATGTGTTAACGGACTATGATAATGGCCTACTCAGACAACACATTGTTTCCTAAAGCTGTCAGAATATACTCAAACAGACACAAGCAGCGTATCTATCAACCACAAATAATATAATATTGAGCAGCAGCCGTCGGAGACGCATTGGAGTGACATCATTGCCCCTAGTTCCGATTGTTTGGCTTGAGGAGGAGCTGTCAATCAAGAACTAGTGGACCAATAGGGATGCAAAATGCCCCCAATTTACATGAAACTCTACTCACAAGTTTTTGAAAACTAAGCGCAGAACTTGAAAACAAAACCAAAGAAAAATACAGAGACAATTTTGATAAAATAGGAATATAAAAAATAAAATAGGAGCAAAATTGTTAGAGCACAAAAAATTGGTAACATAACCTAGGAAAACATGATTTTGTTTGCAATTCTGATGAATTTGCTTTACATTTTTCAGTTTTTTTTGCAGGATATTTTAAATGTGTTTATATATTTTTGATTCATGATTGTTATTTTTTAATCTGCACTAATTATGTTTTGATTCACGCTTATTTTTTGAACCATGACCACAACAATTTTGACGGGATTTTGATCCCATACAATTAGACCTATTTTCCTCAGTCCCACCTACTAAAGTGAAGTGCCCTCACATGTTTTACAGCCTAAAGGAACCTTTTTTCAATGTTGGACTTTGTCTGTTTTCATTTTCAAAAATATAAATGTTTTAAACATCAAACAGGAACACATTTATTTATTTATTGAAATTATGCTCTGACCACTGGCTCCGGTCTCCATAAGAAGCAATGTAAAAACTACCAAAATGAGCGATCCAGATGGAGAACAACAACTATTTTACATATTAGTTGTAGTAGAATGTGAACAAACATTTCGGCTTGAATTAACCAGAGATCTTACAGGGCTTTGTAACTAACCCCGGGCCATTGCTTCAAGTCATCAACCCAATCTCCGTAAACTTTGACAGGAGAGGCACTGTCAGAAGACGGCCATCGCAACTCTGTACAGTACAAAGTAAAGCCACATGTTTGGGATTTATTTTTTTAACAAATGTAATCATCTAGACATCACATTATCTGCTAAAAACATAGCCTACGGCGTTATGCGTAAAAACACTGGAGACCGGAAAACGAAAACAGGCTTCCGTTATAAATCACAGAATACTCCACATTTAGGAAAAAGGTGGATGCAACAGTTAAGGCCAAAGTAAACTTTAGTAGACCACATTTCTGATTGAAAACCGCACAGTATGCGTGACACAAATCTCGTCATCAGTACAGTCCGTGCAGACTGTCCACGTGGACAGCAAAATCTGGACAGCACGCGGACAGTTCTCGCAGACTGTGCTGATGACGAGATTTGTCATCGTCTGTGCGCATCGATGGTGCAAGCGCCTGCTGTTGACTATAGTAAAAGAGTATCACATATGCGGTCTTAGTTTGTTTGCGTTGAACATGTTTTGTATTTACTCATGTTCAAAAGACTTTGAAAGGCCGAGCACTTAACCCTTTGAGACGACCCAGAAAGCTGAAAACTTAAGTATACCCAAGCTTTAGTTCCGATCCTCAAATCTGGTTGAATGAGCTGTGTTCCAACAGCACTGGGTCATTTCACTTTTTGTATCACTCCGCTTCTCTGTGTTCATGGCTTTCCACATAGTGGTCGAGATTTTGATCTCTTCGAAATCTTTTCGATTTCATTCACCGATTCATTCAAGAACCGTATATGGTGAGTTAAAAGTTATGTTATAAGTGAGTCATTCAATCATTGACTCAAACTAATGCAGAGCAGGTTTGCCATGTAGGATATTTGAGCATTAAGAGTGATTAAATACGGAACAGTGCCATCTGACCGGACAAGAGTGTGTCCCATTTGGGACATCATCATTTCGGCCAAGATACGGAATGTCCTGTCTAATACAGGACAGCTGGCATCCCTATGGAACCAGAGTTGTGCTTGACACATTGACTTCTTTAGAAGTATTTCCACTGGCAGTGGAGAAATGCACAAACTAAATGCATGCAATTCAATATTTTGTATTTTTTTGCTGAACTATTGTATAAAAACAATATCACACTCACAATCGTGCTGTTGTATACGGAACAACAGCACTCATGCTCGTAACATTGCTTAAATCTGTTCCATATTTACAATGTCCGCCACAATTGCAGCTCCTCCCCTTTTCATTTGACTGGTATGCCTTCTTATTTCTAAATGCAAGACTTAATAAAGACTGACAACAATAAGGTTATATTAAAAATGGCAAAAGTGTTTAATAAAAATAAGTTCTGGTCCATAAATTAAAAGTCATTAAAACGTTTTTGGAACCTCTTCCAAACAGACATAAAATAGTCCAAAAGAAAAAAAATCAAATGATAAATTATTTTACATTTTGATATGACAAATTAACAGTATAGGAGACATTTACAGTATATATATATATAAAAAACCTTCATTATTCTGCCTACTTTTGTTTGTTTCAGTGGCAAAAAAAATCCTTCAGCTGTCTAACTGACAAATAAAACCATTTCTACAGTGCTTTATCAAAGGCTCGTCAAAACATAATTGCTTACATGCAAATCCAGATGCATGTTTATAATCTACCTATATGGTTGAAGCCACTATGGAAAGTGTAATAATGTTACATATATCATATGAATAACATTTGTTTGCATTTTCATTGAACGTACAAACTTAAGAAAACATATTGCTTACACATTTTTTTCTTCTTTAAAAATTAAAATACTTAAAAGTATCAATGTCAACATAGCATTGCATTCAATAACAGATTTATGACAGTTAATCTGTCCCATTTTACTTAATACAGATCTCGTCAAAACTGCACAAAAAAATAGCTGATAATGCTACCATCCAGCACAAAAAAGGAATCGGACATGTAATGTGTATGGAAGCATTGTACTGCATATTACAGAATTCTCTACAGCTGATGTCAAGTTCAAGTTTAATATACTAGTAATTTTTGAAAGTAGCTTAAGGCAATGCTATGCATTAAAGGAATACTGTAAACAGTGGACTGTTTTAATATGAATAATCCTTCTTAAGCAGAGCTATGTATAGTCTCATCAAGTGATAAGTGATGGAAACCCATTTATATCCATCAATGGAAAATAGCTTTGGTATTTTACTTTGAACAATCAAAATCTTACAACATTCAATACTTTGGCACATGGGGGCACCCCAAATAGTTACCTCATAACAAAACAGAATAAAAATATATTTTTTTATTTTATTTTACAAAAGTGCCATGATAATTTGCTACACAATATAATCATACCATCAATGCTATGCAAAATAATTAAGTCAAGACTAGAGCAAGAATGTGAGGTGCAAATCTTAGCAAAAACCTTCAGGGTTTTAGCATAAGTGCTTGTTGCTATATGTATAACCTGATCTGTCACAAAGAAAAAAAAGAATCGAGGTCGGCTATGACAGCTGCTTGCTTCCTAGACACTGTATTCAACAGTCTGGGAGCTAAAGATGGAGTTCCCAAATCCACCTACAGGGGGAGATACAAACACACACAATATATACAGTAGCTATTGTTAATATTGCACATATTTACCCTTCAAACAAGTTTGTACATTTTTTAAGTTATAATTCACTCACCCTCATGCCATCCCAGATGTGTATAACTTTCTGTCTTTTGCAGAACACAAATTAAAGTTCTTAGAAGAATATTTCAGCTCTGTAGATCCTCACAATGTAAGTGAATGGGTGCCAACATTTTTAAGCTCCAAAATTCATCTAAAAGCAGCACAAAAGTAATCAATAAGACTCCAGTGTTTAAATCTATATCTTCAGAAGCAATAAGGTCATCATAAATTCCTTTTTTTATGAATTTTTATCATAAATTCTACTCCCTGCCCCAAAGGGGGGGCGATATGCACGAAGGATGTGAATCACCAAAGACAGAAGATGGAGAATGCGAAAGTGAAGTGGACATTGACTGAGCAGGGAGGAGAATTTAAAGTAAAAAAGGAATTAAGTATTCTTCAAATATTCTTCAAAAAAATCTTAATTTGTGTTCTGCAGAAGAAAGAAAGTCATACACATCTGGGATGGCATGAGGGTGAGTAAATTATGAGATAATTTTAATTTTGGGGTGAACTATCCCTTTAAAAATGAGCTTTGAGTTTTTACATTAGTTGTAATGCATTAAGTATCATGAGCTAACAATAAAAAATGTTTTTACAGAATTTATTAATCTTGGTTAATGTTAATTTATAAATGTATTAGTGTTCTTTGGTTGTTCCTTTGTGCATTACTTTATAATGCACTCATGTTAACGTATACAGCTTTTGACAATTAGTAGAAATTTATTTTAAATCAAGATTAATAAAAGATGTAAAAGTATATTTCACAGTTAGTTTATGTCAACGATTGTGTTAAAGGAATAGTTAATCCAAAAATCTAAATTCTCATCATTAACCCATCATTTATCTATTTGGTTTTGGGTGAGAACAGACCAAAATATACACATTTTTTCACTGTACATCTTGCCATTTCAGAGCACCTGCAGAGCACTAGATGGTCCTAGGAAGTGTAATAAAGCTTGAAATCATGATCGCCAAGGAGACTGCTGATGTCAAGATTATAGTGAAAAATATTTTACATTTTGGTATGTTCTCACCCAAAACTGATTAATCTGCTTTAGAAGACATTCATTAAACCACTGGAGTTTTATGGATTAAATGTATGTGTTTAATGAATGGACCTACATAGCTGAGATATTCTTCTAAATATCTTTGTTTTACTTCTGCAGAAGAAAGTCATACATATCTGGGATGGCATGAGGGAGAATAAATGATGAGATCATTTGTTTTGGGGGAACAATCCCTTTAATGTTAACATATACTGTACAACCAAATGTGTTACCCAAACGATGAGTATTATCACTGTAATGAACATTTAGAGATGCTCAGTGATAATGGGAAGGATATAAGGGGAACGAGCTCACTTGTAGCAAGTAGATGACTGTGACAAACTCTCGACCGTTACGCTGGTTGGGTTGAAGGATCCATGCGCTGGGGAGCATCTCACCACGAACAGTATTCACAGTGGGGCGTGGAAGTGTCTCCTCAAACACAGACTGCATGGCCAACACCCACATATCATCCTAAAGAAAGATGCATTATAAGTGATATCAAAAGAGCAGCTAATGTATGAGAGAGGTGAAAAGGTGCATGATGGTTATAATTTGATTAAAATTAAAATGTGTTAAACGCATAAGGGTCAAATGAGGACAGCTTTTAAAAAATCTAGTTTACAACACATGTGCCAAGTTCTTGAATGTAATCTTAGTATTCATGCTGGCATCATACTTTTCTTGAAAAAAATATTTTTATACCATTTTCTACAAAAATGTGACTACAATGACTAAAAAACCTAAATCAAAATGACTTTTAATTAAGAAATTGAAAACATGTTAATCATGCTGTATGGGAGAAGCTCGTTTGAGCACTCACTAATACCATATACCTTCAGAAGACTTGGAATATGACACACGAGTTGCATGGACTACTTTTATGATACTTTTGGGTCCTTTTTTAAGCCTTTAAATGTCATCATCACGACACTCTTTAAAAATATTCATGAGATGCAGCTGGCTGTCAAACACAAATTGAACTACACATAATCTACACATAAGTTACACATATGTATTTTCTCAGGCACTAATATAGTCTAAATAGATGCACAACTTACAACATTTCAGTAGTACACCCAAATGACAATAGTCATATCATAATGTTCATGTGTTACACGTGCTATAGGTCTCTAAAGATCCTATACCCTATATATATATTTTGTCTTACATTATTTATAAGAGATAGACTGAGGAATACTAAAGAGGTGTGGTCACAACTCCAAAAAATAGATACGGTACAGGGGGTGGAATGAGGTCATGGGTCTCTAAAGACCTGAAGTATGCGCTTAAGGGTTCAAGCCAGTCACAGAAAAGGTGAGTACACAAAATACCTGTTTCAATTCTGTGCTGAGGCAGCAGAAATCCCGAGGCTGTTTAAGCTGGCAGTCGGATGTCTCTGTTAACAGGTAGACTTCAAAGAAAGAGAGAAAGAGGTGGACACAAGGCAATACAATCAGTAAAGTTTATGCTGTTTTTGTCAGCATTTGAAGCTAATAGTGTCCTTGAAGTGCTACAGTTCTCGAGAAAACTGAAAAAGTTATAAGCATTACCTTTCTGTGCCTTACCTAGTTGTGTACTTTCATCCAGTGGTCGTGTCCAAGCAGATCTGACAGACTTGTGGTAGAGATGAGTCTTTGAGTGATCTCGAACCGTACACCACAGACTGGCCAGAGGTCTCTCCAGCTCCATTGCACCTAGAAACCCATGAGCCGTGGGCCTGGATGAAGCCTTGTGAAAGACCTGAATGCGTCTCTCCACACCTTGGTGCCTGGTCAGGAATGACACATGAGAACAGAACTCCAACTAAAGGCCCCAGTATACTTCATATGAAATCAAAGCACAAACGGGTGTGACTTTAATTTTAACAAAATCTGCCCAAAACGATGGTGTTTTTGAGTTTGTTTCAGTTGTTTGGAACAGCCTGCAAATGCAGCTTTCAGGAAAACGTTGTACCGCAAAGTAAGATATGCCTCTCTTATCCTATTTTTTTTGTCTGTATTCTGAGCTTTAACTCTCTTTTAAACACCCACTATTGCAGTAGTAACGGTGTCATCATAAATTAAAATAACAGAACATAATCGGCACATAATATGGCCACGTTTAGCCTGTTAGCACCATTAATGCAGAATGTAAACATGACAAATTACACATTATCTACTGCATATATATTACTTGAAATCATCAGTGAGTGTTTAAACAGCTTGTGAATTCTACTCATAGAATGAGGCATGAAGTTATGGATAACACATTTTTTAATGTCACATTAGTTAAAGGTTTTACATGTAGTCTTGCGCATCCTCATATTTAAATATTCCTCTAAACAGCTCCCCCAGCGGTGCAGCCTGTGTCTGAATATTCGCAAACACTATAGTGTTGCTAAGCTGTTTCGAACTTCTTTTTGGCTCTGAAGAACATCTCCATGAGTATACCAAGGCCTTAAAGCTGTTTTCCCAGCTGGTCTGAAGGCTTGGTTCAAACCCAAGTTCGATACCACCTCCGAACTGAACTCTTGACGTCAAAGAAACTTGGTTGCACACAAAAAGCACTAGTATAAATAGCAGTATACATATTACTTTACCTCCAGCCAGCGCTTGATTTCCCTGCCAGTAGGTTCTTCATAACCCCTCCAGAGGCCAAATATACCTGAAGCAGATCAGTCACATCAGTTAAGCAGGTTTGTTTAGCATTTTACATTACATGCTCTAGTATATTTTAAGTTGCAAAGTATTATACCTCTGAAATAGCACTGGCAAGAGTGCAGTCTGCAATATCCTGATATGAAGCTGATATAGATGAGGGAGAGCAAAAAGAGAGAGTGCGTTGTCGAGCACAGGGAGGAGATGATTGAGTGGTGGAGGATTCAGGCTCATATCCAGTGACAGACGTCTCCAGACTGACATCTTAAGACAAAAGTGGTCCAGATTAATGAAGTAGGTTTTCATATTTGGGTGAACAATGCCTTTAATAATGTGGCTTTGATGCATAGCCCTTGGTTTTTCAGCTTTAAAGAGTTACAGCTCACCCTGGACTGACAGCCATCTACGCTGAGGTTTCAACGTCTGTAAGGGAATCACGGGAGGTCGAGTTCTGACTTGGAATCCTGAGGCTCCATTTGCCTAAAGGGGTTAGGACAAAAAGAAGAGGTGAAAACATTGAAAAATTGCATTTAAAGGGATAGTTCATGTTGTTCCAAACCCGTATGACTTACTTTTTTCTGTGGAACACAAAAGGAGATGTTAGGCAGTTAGTATGTTACTATAAGTTATAATTTACTTTCATTGCATCTTTTTCCATCCTCTGAAAGTGAAAGGTAACGGAGACAGTCATTTTCCCCAACATCTCATTTTGTGTTCCACAGAAGAATGTAAGTCATACAGGTTTGGAACAACAATAACAGTGAGTAAATGATGACAGATTTTTAATATTTGCGACAACTATCCCTTACAATTTAAATAAAATGGAAGATTTTTGGTGCTGTGCCTCACCTGTATTATTGGCGAGGTATTGTCTTTTAGTAATGCAGAATTGCTGCTGCTGTAGCCTGATGTATGTCCTGAGGAAAGAGTCAGGTTTGAATCAGTGCATAATGTACTGTTACTAATGCGTGTGTGCAACTGCAGGTCTTCCTATGTAAAACAAGGGGAGAGAGAAAAAGAAAAATAACAAATTACAACTAAGGGCATTAAGGTTAAATGCCTCTTGCAAAGAAACAAAAAAACAAGATGGTTTCTCTGTGGCACTGACCTTCACTGCCTGCGAGAGAACTTGCTGCTGAATCCGCCTCTTCTCCTGTTCTATCCTCTTGCGATGTCTGTCTCGTGCACGTGCAATCTCTGCTCTGGCCTCCTTACGGGCTCGGCTGTAGTCGCGCAATAGTAGCTCAATATCAGATGAACACTGACCCTCCTGCCTTGGTGGATAGGGAACACTGGGGAAAAACATTTGGTTGAGTATACAGAAATAAAACATTTAATTAGTTTTACCAATTAGTTTTGTGTATTTCTAAATTACCTGCTGGTTTCAACTACCTCTTGGTGGAGCTGTTGCAGATAATCCCTGCGGCTGCTTGGTAGGTCAAAAATTATTTGAGATTGCTCCTTCTCATGATTTATAGGTATCCGGTGCTTACTGGGACTGAGGCTCCGAGCCCGGTGGCACGCTTGAAGACGGGCATCTCTTTCTCTTCTTAAACTCTCAATGCTCCTCCTGTGCCTAATGACAGGATGAAATTCCATTCATAACAAACTCTGTAAATGAATTACCAATTCCAAAATATTATAAAACAAATCTAAGCAAACCCTAACTTTAAACATTTGACACTGGGGAGGAGGAGGGTTTCAGAGAAAACTAACAATGTGCTGCAGTAAAACTGACTTTCTTGCAAAGTGTGCAAATTGAAATGTTTGACAAAGAGAGAGTATGAAAGTTGTTTGGCTACCATTTTACATGTCAAATGACCTATCAACTAACACTCTACAAGCCGATTGGCTTAACATATATCATGTGAACGAGTTGACTGGCTAACTGATAACAAGTTTAAAGAACCTATCAGCTTACGCCATGTAGAGTTTCATGCCTGAAATGAGTCATTTATCTCATATATCTTTTGGAGCTTGAAAATTTGGGATTCCATTAATTTGCATTGTATAGACAAACAGACATAATGTCTCCTTCAAATTATCTTCATTTGTGTTCTGCAGAAGAAAAACAAAAAAAAGGGGGAGCTAAAAACTTAATACAGACCTGTCAAGGAGCTCTTGTTTGGTAAAGGCTGAAGGTTCTTCTTTGGAATCAGACTTGAGCATTTTAAGCAAAGCGTCTGTTTCCCCTTGACCATAGTGCAGCCTGGCCTCGGTGAGTTCAACAGTCAGCTGATGAGGGCTCAAATCCAGACATAGAGATGACAAAATCTGCTTGCGCTCTTTCCTCAGCCTCTCAATTTCTCTTGTTCTAGTATTAGTCTCCTCTAACGGTTCTGGTCTATAGATAGGTTTATGGCTTTGAGACTCCACTGGCTGAAGGTAACTGGGACTGAGCCCAAAGAAGTACTGTACGAATGGTCTGTTTATTTTACTGAGAGTTGATGGTGGCTGCTGGCTAATGCCTGACCAGTTTGTAAATTTGTTGTGCATAGTCAGATCATCAGGAATCCACTGATGTTCTTTGAGCAGGCCTGTCTCTGTTAGAGGATTAATGTTGACTAGAACATCGGTGTTGCACTCACTTGGAACCAGAGACATTGCATCATCTTCCTGAGTACTTTGATTCAAATTATGCAAATTCAGCTCAGGTGATCTGTGATTTTTCTTTAGCATAGTACTACTATGACTTAATTGATTGCTAAGAGTTGACAAATGGCATCTGTCTGGACATTCCCATTGAGACTGCGTGACTTTATCTGAGAATGATGGGGAAGTTTGGGCACTAATGGTACTGCTTTGTCTTTGTAGTGGGGAACAGTTCATAGTAGAATTAATTATTACCATGTCCTTAACTCCAGAAGAGTGCTCCTTTCTCTTATTTTGCATAAATTTGGTGCTTGAAGACATGCTATTTATTGAGTACTCATCAGATCCATTTAGATTTGGATATTTAAAGTCACTCTGGTTTTCAAGGGTCATAGATGACACAGATTTACCTTTGTATATTTTAGTACTTTGAGTGTGAAGGATACCAAGATTCTCCTGATGTTGAACCTTATTCTGATGATTAGACATTTTATGACTTTTAAATTGCATTTTGCAAAAAGTGCATTTTTGGCCCTCGGATGTCTCATGGTTTGTTAAACACTGGGAAGTATTTGCTTGTCTTTGTTGGGAGTATCTTGCAGCTTTAACAGTAAGGATGGGTGAAGATGCACGGTCCATGAGCAAGACTTGTTTATTACAGCGATTCTGTAGGTCTACATTACTCTGATGGGGCTGCTTCTCTTCTCTTTTTAAGTGTAGGGAGTCTTTTGCTCCAAGGAAGCTGGATGAAGACTTCTTGTATGAATGGTCAACCGTGTTAACGTCAAACGCATCCAACCTTGGAGTTATCCAAGAATTTTGACTGTCTACTGCTTTTGAGTCTTTGTGCCGCAAATCAGGCTTTCTTTTAATCCTTTCAAAGGCCTGTTCTCTCAAGATCTTGGTGTCACCATCTAGTTCAGATACATCTGAGCCAATCACTTTAACAATAACATTGACTTCATGGGCCATAGCAATCTTTGCCCCCAGAGAATTATCAGTCTGGATCCCAATGTCCATGGAAGTTTGCGTATAACAGTCCTTCTTGTGGTTACTGCCAGAATGCACAGTTGAAAATCTGAAACAGTTTATAGGATGCTCATATTTTGGTGGTGGTTCCCCTGTTCGCATACATTGTGTGTTCCCTAGAAGATCAGACGTGCTGTGTATAAGGTCAAAGAGATTTTTAGAGATGTTCTGAAGACTTGCCCATGTATTCGGTGCACCATTCTTCTGTTTGGACATTGGCATCTGAGTGCTGCTTCTTATATGATGACCCTTGCTTTTAAGGTCCATATCAGCATCAATGGTCTGTGTGCCATGATCACACTTGATTTGACATGGATATCCATGTTCCTGAGATTCATACTCGAAGGGATTGACCAGTTCTATTTCATCAACTTGACCTAAACTTTGGTTTAACTCCACTGAGGCACCATTGTAAGATTGACATTTGAAAGCTGATTGGGTCTGCTTATTTGAACAACTACATAAATAAAAACCTTCCCTCAGCAAAGGCTCAGAAGAAATTTGATCTCTTGAATCTTCAACGCTACTCGGTGTGCTAGTGAGCCCTTTATGATTCGCATAAGTGCTCAATTGGGAACTGAGGGGGAAGTTTTTAATATTTAAGCCATTGTCTACACTACAGCACCTCGAAATGGTCTTGTTTGAACTATCGGGTGGAGAGTGTTGGTCGGCTATATTGGTAGCACTTCCAAAGGCCTGGTTTTTGTGGTCAGCTAGGTTCCACTCCATAGCAGTTCTTGTGTGAATTAATGGTTTAATATCGCTTGAGGCAAAATGCATTGCAGAATCTCTAGTATGCAAGATTGGCTGTGCTAGGTCTTCCACATAAACACCTAAAATAGGTTTGGAAGGATCATTACGCATGTCTTTATCAGCCTTTGTTGCAATCGTCTCTGTCTTTTTAATTTTTTCAGTGGAACAATGCTCTCCCTGACATGCCATTGCCTCATTCTCAGCTTCCCAACCCATAGTCACTCCAAACTCAGAGAGTTGCAAACCAGTGTTTGGCTGCTGGGTGTGTCTTTCTCCTGAGTGTACTTCTAATGATCTTGAAATAATTGCTGATATGCTGGGTTCATGGACTGAAGGATATCTGCATCTGTCATAAGCAACAGCACTTTGCCTGCCAGAAGCCTGTGAAACAGGTTTGGTACAAGAAGCCTTACTAGACACGAGAACTTTAGATGTGGTAATCTCATCAAAAGATAAATCAGGTTTTGAGTCAGTGGACGAACTTGAAGGTGCTGTAAAATGGGCCCTTCTGCATCGCTTTTGTTTTCCTCTCTGCCTATCATCTTTAACATTGCCATCAACATGTTTTTTATCATCCACTGCTGTGAGATGTTCTCCTCTAACGTTGTCTGTAGATTTACATTCACTATTATTATGTTTATTTTTGTTTAGACTGGAAGGGGTTTTGTGATACAACTTAAAAGGTGACAAGGGTTTGACAATAGATTTATCAGGCTCTCTTTTTTGCATATGTGTTGACTGGTGCTTTTGAGGCATAGGTGGCTCTTGGTTTCCGATGAGTTGCTTGTTACAGTTCAGAGTTGCTTTGATGCAACCATCTTTATGTCGAGATTTAGTCACCATCTCCATGACTGACTGATTCTCTGATTGTGGTTCGTTGTAAATTTGTCCAGTAGCACAGGTTTTTAGCATGATGCATGTTTGAGGTCTCTGTGACTGTGAGGAACTGCAGACCTGAAGTGTTGGTCCTACATCTGAAATATTGGCATCTTTTCTTAAATTTTCAAAGCTGGAACTCT
Source organism: Xyrauchen texanus (assembly GCF_025860055.1). NCBI lineage: Eukaryota > Metazoa > Chordata > Actinopteri > Cypriniformes > Catostomidae > Xyrauchen > Xyrauchen texanus. The sequence goes on along the minus strand of NC_068297.1, from coordinate 27,966,350 downwards.
GATATGTGTGTTCCTTATCATGACTACTAATAATAACAGTGGCTTTTTTTTCAAGGGCATGCTTGGCATCAGTTTTATATTGGCTCACACAGCTGTGATGATGTCCAAGGTTTCCTGACCCAAATTCATAAAATGCTAACTTGCTTAAAGGTTGGGCTTCAGGAGCATCATCATTAACTATTGAGTGGCAATGTTCCCTGCTTGATATTGTAGAGTTATATTGGCATATATGTGTATTTTCATTTTGTACCTCTGAATAAGCACTTAATGTTGCAGCACTTTCTTCCATATCTTGCTGAAATGTATCAAGTGCATTTGTATTGCAATCACTCCCTTCAGAGTGAACACCTGAGGGAGTATGTTTCACTGTAGATTCAGAGGGTAGTGGCACCTGAAAGTTGCTTTTAGTGGACAGAGTTAAGATCTTGTTTAGACCTGGTGAACACAAAGTTTCATTTGAGAGTCTTAAATGCCCATGCATATGTGGTCTATTGTTAAATTTGTTCGTCATAGCAGTTTCTTTTACACAAGAAAACACTGATTCAATCACATTTGTCCGATCTGTACTCTGTGATTCGATGGCACAATTAACCTCTGACTGCATGTTATCGCTGCTATTCCCACATTTGGGACCTACTTGTTTAACTTTTCTCTCTTTAGAGAGTCCTTCCATTCTTTCTGCCTCTTTTCCTTTGGTTTTCAAGTATGTCTGATCTTTCATAGTCAAAGAATGTTTTGATTTGGTTTGTGCCACACAGTTCACCAAGTAAACTGTCTGAATATTTTCATATTGAAATTTATGTTTGTTTGCCTCGGACTTCAGACCATTCCGTATAGAAGAACTGTTTTGTTTGTTTGTGTCCAAGTTGTGATGTTCTCCACAGTCTTCTATCAGAGAAAGTTTTATATTTTCTTTCACCACCTCTGATATTTTGTCATGAATGGCATGAGAGTCACTCATTTGAAAATATCTGTTATTAAATGTCTTTTTCTCCATAACCTGATCTGCATAATTTGTATCCTCTTTTCTGTTCTCATTAATGTTTTCAATTTTGTGATGGATGGAAGTGTTCAGGCTTGCATGACATGTAGGTGTCAAACCACTGTCACATGTTTTGCTATAATTTCTAAAAATATACCTATGATTTTTGCTGATTAAAGCCTTATGAGCATCGCTGGTTGATGTTGCACATATGATTTTCTTCTCATTCGTATCTTGATTAGAGTTTTCTATCTTGTCAGAAGTATCAACTTCTCCGTCACAGTTCTCTGATAGTTTGATTGTCAATGCATAATCTTTGGTATCTTTTAAGCAATTAATTTCATTGTATTGTTTTGGTAAGAAACAATCATTTTCTTCATAGCCTTGCCTGAAGGATTTGTCATTGTAATTGTTTGCAGAAACTTGTTCTCCATTGATACTGGGATTCTCCATCCTGCAATGAGATACACATACTAATCCCTGCCCATCTTTGAAGCTCTTGACTTCTGGATCTCCTGCATTGTGACATCCTAATACCTTACAACCAGTTCCTTGATTTAAGTTTGACTTCACAGAAAAATGCTCGGGGTACATTGGGTAAGATGATGGGGTTTCCTCTTTAATATGTGAATCTTTCTTAATAGTGCTAACTGGGAAGCACTGCAAAGTACTCATGTCTGTGGAGATGTCACTATCTTTGGAACAAGAGTCGATCATCAGTTCTTCAGTCACTGTGGGTTTCATTTGATCAGATTCATTGGTTGGTTTATTTGTGTATACTTCCCCATCTGGATTGGTGTCTGTATAATCACAGACTGTGTGAGTTGTGCGTGGTTCTGCAATGGTAGTCAGCTCCTTACAATCCTTCAACATCTCAATGCTTTTTTGCACCATGGTAAAACTAGTATCACTATCATAGCTTTCTAACAATAGGGTGTTCTCAAACGACGTGTCATTTTCTTCTTTAAGTGTTGCATTTGCACTCTGAGTGGAGTCAGAACGAGGTGTGGTGATCTCTTCTGACATGTTCATGTTGTCTGAGAGTTCCACACTTGTAGAGCTTTGGCAGCTACTGTTCTCTATTGTTGTGTGTAGATATTGTTTGAATCTGGGGCTAGCAACACTACGCGAGATGTGTGGAGGTTCTCTAGCCATACATTTGTCAATCTCCTTTTTCATCTTTGGACTTCCATATAAGCTGAAAGAAGGTACTTCTCTGGATATTTCCATCTCCTCTTTATTCCCAATTGAGTGAGAGCTACATGAGGCAGGTAATTTACAAATGGTTAGGTGGTTAGGATGCTTTCCACTCCTCTCCATAACAAGAGAATCCTGAGACATCTGACTGTCTTCAATCTCAGTTTGGCAGGAATCACCTTGCTCCAGCTGAAGCTGCTCAGCCAGAGCTGTGGGATAAGCAGATGAAAGGGAATCCAATGAGAAGATACTGTCACAATCTGAGGATCCATTGAAATCCTCTACACTGCTCTGTTCAACCCATCTGGTAGTTTCTTTTTGCACTCCAGCCCTTCGCTTGGTGGTACTCTGAGTTTCTGCACTATGCCAGTGACTCTGCTGCTGTTTTAGTGTGGTAAGCGGCTCCAAACTTTCATGGGACATTGTCATTTTTATCAAGCAATTTTTCAGTTTCTTCACAGTTTGGATTTTGCCTGATTTCTTAATCTGACTTCTGCTGCACACAGATTTTGCACATCTGCCTCCACGGCACCCTGATGGTGGCTTGTGGAAAACCTTGGCCAAGGCAGTCCTGATCCCTGGGCCAACAGAGCAGGAAAAAACCTTGCAGATGTTCTCCAAACCTTTGCTTCCACCCTGAGAGAGACGTTTTGTTCCCTTTACTGAATCTCTCTGTGTGCTTAATTGTTTTATTATTGGTAATACTTTTCTAGTGGCTTTGGTGATTGAATTCAGACAAGGCTTGTCTTGGTCACTTGTGTTTTTCTTGACTAGAGATTTTGGCAGTACAGCTTGTGTTTCAGTCACTCCAGTTGATCTTGCTTCTTTTAAAGAATCTTTGAGGCTCTCTAAAAAACTTGAAGCCCAACTTGAAGATCCTTGGTCATATCCTGAGGGCATTGCGTTTGAACGCCTTCTTAACCTTTGATCTTGGAGACATTCATCAGATACCCATTTAGTGGGGCAAGCCACGCCAGCGAGAGATGCTGTAAAAGATTTATTCCTTTTAAAGAATTGGCTGTTTGGGAAAATAAAAATAAACTTGGTTCAATAATAGTCTCTTAAATTGCAATCACAATTACTTTGTTCATATTCTCATGATACTGATAATTTTTTATGAAGAAATCTAGATGTTTCACAGACAAATTGTGTAATACAGTACATGCCTTTCAGTTTTATCAGATGAGGAAAAAATCCTTAAAGGAAAAGTTCACAAAGAGGACATATTCTAACATTCTGCCTAACATCTCCTTTTTTGTTCCACAGAGGGAAGGCCATATGGGTTTGGAACACAATAAAGGTTATTCAATTATGAAATAATGTTCATTTTCAGGTGAACTATCCCTTTAACAATGTTATTAAGATAGTTTACACTTACCTGAAAGTAGGAGTATGCTCGGGGTACAACCGGAAAAGAAGATCAGTAGAGAAGGAATGTCTTCGCAAGGCCAGTGGACCTCTGAACTTTGAGGTGTACCCCAGCTCTGGAGATGAGGCTTCATCACCCCCTTGTAGAAGCTGATTTTCCAGCCTCTGCAGTTCTTGCTTTGCCTCCAACAGATGGCGCTTTCTCTCAATCTTCTTTAGTTGGTAACATAATCTTTTTCGTCGCACATGGTTCTTGGCTCTGAGCAAGGCGTGATGTTTAAGCAGCTTCTCCTGCACTACTCTTTTCCTGTCACCCATCAACAGTGATGGTGGGACTGTTTCAACATTGTCTTCCTCCATATTCATCTGACTTGAACCATTAAGAATAGGAATAATGGTATCTGTCTGAACCCCTGACTCCAGTGTTCCCTTCTCCCTGTGTGCTGCAAGGCAATGCTTTTCTTGCAAGATCCACTGTTGGACTTTAGGTACAGAAAAGAAAAATACAGTTTAGAAAAGCACGAGGCTATATGCTTAAAGTTTTGACTGGGGCTGCTTGAAAGATTAATGGGTTTCTTCAAACTCAGGCACTATAACAGTGAGCCAGGGGGTCATTTTAATAATAATAAAAAAAAATATATATTTTTATGACGGTTCAATTTATAATTTATAACTGTCTTGGAAACTTTTTACCATGCCTTCATAATTTATTTGTTGCTATTTTTCAAACGCTTATTTATAGATTGTATTGTTTTACCCTTGTCCCAGACCCAGAATTTCAATCTTAAACTGCCAGATAAATATTATTCTAATATTTATAATGATCTAAAGAGTGAAATAAAATTTCTGTAATTTTGTTGTGTGAAAATGATTTATATAAATTTTTATGACTGTCACACAGTTATTATATAATTTCTACACTGTGGAAAATAACCATAATTTGAACTGTAAAGAATGTAAAAATGCTACTGTAAAACAATAGAAGAATAATTGGCTAATGGGTAGTTACCTTAACATATATAGTTTAGTAAATGTTTATTGCATTATTCTAGTGTTACATGTGTTACCCTGATGATGTTTGTGTTTAGGTGAGTGACACTGTGTACATATGTCTCTGTGTGTCTACATGTCTTTTAATCATTGTTCCTGGAAGGGCCGCACTTGATGTACTTTAAGTCATCGTGTGGTCTTCTGTAGAAACTACAGTGATTAACAATACATTTTAAAGTGAAAAGCAGACTTGTAAACTAAAACATATTGGCATCAAATGCACTGATACCACTTTTTCTCTACCGATAAGATTCAAATACCTGAAATCTCTGTATTGGCTGATATCGATATCAATATCAATCCCGATCTGAATCCAGTGTTGTTTTTGTCCTAATTAGTGTAGAATATCTTTACCTTATTGTGTGGAACTGATTGGGGGTACACTTTTATATGAAAAGAAACAAACCTCTAACTACACATTACTTCAATGTAAATGTCCAACCTTTTAAGAAAAGATTAATTGTTAACTAGTCTCCTGGATAATGCAGAAATAACAGTAATTTATGTGAAAGTCTTCAGTAGAATAGAACCAGCTCTCTTTGCACATTTTTCAACTTGTATCTAGACATAAAATGATTTTTTTTGTTTAATTTAGATGTAAAAGGATACAAGTCCCCTTTTCATTCACACAATCATTTTTTAAACCTTAAACTTAAGTATTGTTGTAATTTGAAAACAAATAATTATGATAAACAATAATAATAATATTGATTAACTTTCAGAAATGTGTTATACAGATGTAATATATTCAGTCATGCCTTTTTAACTTTAAAACCCTTGGGCTTTTATTTTGACTGTCGGAACGCTACTGAAGTCTTTTGAGTGTGTGAGTGTGTGTGTGTGTGTGTGTGTGTGTGTATAGCCTAGTTTACAGTATTTTAATATGGTTATTCAAATAGTTGTGAAAGGGTCCTCTTGGGCCGTTCTCAATGCATGTTACAGGCAAACCAAACTATTGAGCATCTAGTTGTGCTCACATAATGCCACCGCTCTTTGAAACAGCTGTGCGAATGTGTGTCAACAGGACAGTACGCATTCAATGCAAAGCACTGTGCATGCGGTCTAAATATTTACTTTTCAAACACAGTGATATACTAAGATTCACAGAGTTATATGGACTACTTTAATGGTGCTTTTATGGTTCTTTTGTCATGTTTTGGGGCTTCACAGTAATGAATATTACTAACACAGAATTGGATATGGCTTGTCTAAACTTTAGACTTTATTTTCCATATATCCCATAAAAATGGCAAAATACACCCATAGTTGAATAAACTTCCTTACAAGCTGTCAAATGACATTCCTCATAATAGTCAGGTGCAAAATTCAAAATTGGTGGAAATTTCAGATACTTCTTGAAGGTTAAAACAAAGCAGTAAAATGTATTATAAAATAGTGTGATTCAGCACTGAATCAAGCCTTTAAGTATGTCAATATATTCAGTACTCACTCTCAGTGTGTTTCTGTCTGAGACAGGCCTGCTCACTCTCCAGATCTCTCTCCGCTTGTCTCTGCTCCAGCTGAATCTCCTCTCGTAAACACGCTACGTACCGTTGCTGCTCCGTTAGTCGCAGTCTAGGAGCTGGTCCATTGCCGTTCTCATGACAACATGCTCCAGCAACCCTGAGCACACAACAACAAACATTAACTCACACACTGGGGATGAGGCACTAGTCCACCACAAAGCAATACGTTCACTCTTTAAAGATTCAAGCAGAAACAAAAACAATTCAAGTGAAAGTATTTAATTTAATAATGCATTACAACAACAAAGTGAACAAACTAATTTAATTCCATCTATCCTATCCTTTGTTGTTTGCATACTCCCTGTAGTAACCCAGCAACAGCAAGTACATTCTATAAACAAGGTAATGTTTCTCCAGAGAGTTCATTACCAGTTCAACATTTAGAAACATCATGAACTTAAACAATACATCAACAAAATGTATTGTTCTTGAATTAACAAGAACATATTTACCTGGAGTCTGAACTGAGCAGGTTGAGGTGTGTAGAGTTGAAGATCAGACCTCCTTCACTGGTCTGCAAACACAACAAAATTACTATTACTCTTCAATTCAAGCAAATTAAGTAAAACATTTTTATTTTGCATTCATAAAATTTTAGCTATGCATGAAAATGTACATAAGAAACATAATAACTTTTTCATTTATGCAAGTCCTTGTTATAAACAAATCTAACATAAAATATATCTTCACTACAAAAATACATTTTCTTTCCAAGAGTATTTTTGTCTTATTTCAGGTAAGAAACTTTACAAAATGTACTGGGATTTATGCTTAAAGCAAGAAAAATAAATATGTGCCTAAAAGGTTTTCCCTTTGAATCGATCATTGTCAAATAGTTTTACTTGTAAAATTAACTAAACTTTGTTGAATTTCTCTGAAAACAAGACAAAATATCATCATAGTGGTAAAAAAAAAATATTTTTATATTTTTACAGGAAAATAAGATAAAATACTTACAAATATTTTATTAAATTTTCTATCAGTGTAGGAATGTCTTTTATTTTCTTAAATCTGAAAATGCCTTGTACATAACTGTATATCAGCAGTTTTGTAGTATTACAATATTTAAACACTAAAACTTTATGTCCAAGTTAAGGAGACCTATTATGCCCCTTTTTACTAGATGTAATATAAGTCTCAGGTATCCCCAGAATGTGTCTGAGAAGTTTCAGCTCAAAATACCCCATGGATCATTTATTATACCATGTTATAAAGGCCTCTTTTTGGGTGGAATCAAAAACATGCTGATTTTGTGTGTGTCTCTTTAAATGCAAATGAGCTGCTGCTCCCTGCCCCCTTTCCCCAGAATGGGATTTTACATAGCAACTGGCCCAAAAGTTGAGCGGGGGGTGTTCACTGTCCTTTTCTCCATTCGGCCCATTTCGCGGCCGACCCACCGGCCCGCTCGGTTCTCCCAATGGCCAGTCCGCCCCTGATCAGCCCCAAAGTGCGTCGGCCCACCGGGAAAATTCCCGGTATGCTAGATTACCAGTCCAGCTTGTCCACTGTGTCTTCAGTGGCGTTGATGCCGCGAGTGCATGAAGACTCTTATGTTCAATTTTACAGCCAACAACAGAACACTTATGACACTTACAAAGCTGAGACATTATTCTTCTTACTGTATTTGCTCCAGCGCAGAACAAAATGGCGGACTATGTGTAGATCACTCAAGGGAGGATCTATGATAATAGGGTGGAATCTGTCACTAGTTGTGGGTGGGGCCTGCTTTAACGTGACGTCACTTTAGAGCAGAAACGAAAACCGTTCATTTTGACACACTGTTTTTGATTAATAGAAATATAAGAAAGAGGAGTGGGTGGACTTTTAACATTGTAGGTTGGTTGTGTACACACACTGCCGACTCACATTTATGTACAAACACCGTGTAAAAGTGAATTTTGCATAATAGGTCCCCTTTAAAATTCGATTTTACCTAACAACTATTTTATGTGGTCTTTTTCATTCGGAACCCCTTTATATATAGGTGTAATATTATTTGTTGACTGTACCCGTCTCCTCTCCCTCAGAACTGCTGCTTCTGCTGGGTGATTAAACCTGAACTTATGAACACCTCCAAAATTTATCACCGCACCTTAGGGACAATAGATATCCAAAAAAAAAAACATTAGGACATACTCACAATACAGTATAAACCAACATTAAACTGATATTTTGTATGTACAGGTCTATACAGGAAAGAAATGGGTGTAATGTGGTCTTTGTGTACATTGTATTTACCTTGTGAGAGTCTGCAGGGTGCAGTGACCTCTCTCTCACTGACCATGCATATATTCCCCAGGACAGGCTTCAGAGTCACCACACCACTCTGATTCTCAATCTCGCATGCCGAACCATCAGGCAGGACTGAGGGGTTGAGGAGCAAAATCAATCATTCCAGTCATACAGGACTTAATCAAAGATGTTGAGATGAATATGAGATACCTATGTGGGGCTCTTCCAAATTCTCATCCTGAGGCCCAATTCTTGTCACCCCTTCCTACAGCATCAACAAAAAACAAACATTAAAAGGACTTAAATGTAAGCATTTACTACAACAACACATTGTTGGTCATGCACAAAACATTTTTTTCATGAAATGTATTTCTTCCATTTGCAGTTATCTCCAGCTTTGTTCACGCCTCAAAACAGTTTTTCATGAAGCATAAAACACCTGCTTGTATAAATCTAGGCACATAATCATTCCCAGGTGGTTTTAGCTTTTAAAAGGAGGGAAAACGCTGAAACTGCAAAGTCTGGAAAATTTCATGGGCAATGAGGGCTAAACTCCTTGCACAGATATACGTAAACACCACTGAGGAACTCTCACTAAATGTACCACACAAACGCACAAAGGTAGGAAAGTGAAAAAGAGAGAGGAAAATGGAGCAGAGAGAGCAAGACAACAAGACCAAAGATCTTTTTTACCTTCCTGTGAGAAGTATCTCAAGAGTTGTGCACATAGAACAAGAGTAGAAAAGACAAAGGAGAAATTAAGGGAGAATCTATCAAGGGAAAGAAAAATGATTAGTTAAAAAACAGAAAGAGCAGAGGACTTTTTTTAGAGAGCAGACTAGCTAAAGACTCAATGGTTATGAAATGTCTGGAAAAAGCAATAGACCATAGTCAGATTAGATCCCAAAAGCATTTGGGCGAGACAGTTAATAAAATATGCATTCCTCTTCACTGTATTACTGCTTGTAGAGATGAAAACAACTCCCTTCACAACTTGCTTCCAGCGCCCCTCTGTGGACATTATATCCAGAAAAAAAGAGGTCACATGTGTCCATACCAAGGAGCTCTAAAATATGGTCCATATGCCCAACAACACTTATCGCTTTGTGTTACGCTTGCAGATGCAGGCAGATGTGGAGACAGGATCTAATCGCAGTGCAACTTTATTAACAGGGAGAAAACTTAAACAGACAAAACCAAAACAAAGGAAATACCCGTAATGGGGAAATAAACCAAAAACACGGAAAACATACGAGGAGTTTTAACAACTAGGATAAACATATAAAGACCAAGGAAACAGGTGTCCACAAACATCAACGATAGACAAGGGAATGGAGAACAAACAGGGTTTATATACACTGGAGACATGATGATGACAAACTACAATCAGGTGAGCACAATGACACAAGGCTGGCAGTGATAAGGGCCGGGGATCATGAGAAGTGTAGTTTTGGACAGAGACAAGTGAAACCCAGGGCAGACCCAGGCCCCTTGGGTCAGTGTTTTGAATTTCGGTAAAAACAGACAATTTTAGCTAAAGAAATGTCAACTTACGGTTTCCGATTTCACTGTGAGATCAGTTTAAATAATTACAGTGGACAAAAAACACAGGTTGTGAAAATTAGACGTGACCTAGGACCATAAGATAAAAATTAAATAGACAAGTATGTCTATCCCTCACAGCCTCGTTTTTATTTACATGAACTTAGATATGGCATCTACCATGACTAAAGTCTATAGCTGGATAATGCTGAATTTCAAAGAGAACATAATACAGATATGCCAGTACCTGAAGACGGTATATGGTGACCCCTGTGCCGAGGACATCTGGCTCCAGAGCGATGAGGTGGGGCAGGAGGGAGTGGATAAGGACTCCAGCTCTGTCCTGATTTATGTCCACACTGTAGTGTTCTAGTAGGGCTTGCATATCATACCAACTCTCAGATGAGTCTTTAGTCAGCTGTTCCACCTGCAAATGGATTGAAAATATGGGCTGCGCCTAAAAGCTCAAAAATGCTGCCTTCAGAGGAAGTATACGAAGATGGTACAATATCCAGTCTACTAAGACACCTTCATCTGGTTGGTTTTTGAAGGCAGCATAGATGTCTCCTCCTCTGACTATGGTGTCGCACAATCTTTGCAGTATGGTGATTAGTGGGAAGAATAAAAATGGTGTCTGATAGAGAGATTGAAATTTGTTTCCATTTTGTATTTCTTCCATTAATTACCTTAAATAGGCATTGTAGTAATTAAAAATTTGCTTCGTTATGTGAAGGGCTTACTTGAATTTGTTCTAGATCATTAGACATGATGTTATGGTGCCTTAAAAGTCAGTCTAAAACCAGTTTCCTTAAGGCTAGAATATATTTAGTTTTTCATGTACTGTTACGTCTTGTGCATGGTCGAGAGCTTCAGTCTTTCAAAGTATACTTTTTGACCTCAAACCCATATGTATACTCTTTCATACAGTCAATGAGCACAGAAGCAGAAACTGGGCAAAAAGTAATTGACTGACTTGGCAGTGAGGTGGCAAGACAGCCATAGGGTTAGATGGTGAAAAGTGGTACAATAATTTAGTATCCGACTAAATAGTTTCAATTATGTGAACTAACCTTAAGGTCATTCTGTAGGACTATATCAGACAGGCTGCTTTCTCTCTCATCATTGAGCGATGGACTGGGGTTCCTCTGCTGTGAATGGCAAAGACAATCAGTGAGCACAACACTAACACTTTAGTCTTAACAAGGACATTTGGCTAACCAGGTGCAACATGACGATCTCTAACCAGCCATGACATTTTGTCTATTATTTGCATTGATTTTCATTGCTTTAGAAGTCTCAACTGTAGTGAAATATCACTTGTTCAAAATCCTACCCCACACAGCTCTACATTAAACATCAAATGCGATCTTATTGACTATTATTTTGTCACTTTGGACAGCATTTGGCTTTCAGATAAATATTAAGAAATGTTACATTTCGGCTTGTCGTTATGTGTTGTGTCAAGATTGTGACGTGTAAGTCATACCATTTCGAAGCTGAGCAGCATGCTCTTCAGACGATTGATTTCCTCACGCAGCTCTCTGATCAGACTTACATTGGCGTCCTGAGTAAAACAAGTAAATGGTTTTATTTTATTTCTATTCAGTAGATGCATTTTTCTTAAAAGCTGATGTTTTGACAAACTCCAGATCCATCTGGACACACCTCATTGACTCTTGGCTTGTTGACAATGTTCCTGGCGTGAGCTGCATAGCGGAGGGTGCTCAGAGTCTCACTGTAGCTGCTGCTGGATGGTGAGACAGCTGGGGAACAATGAGAAGAATCTCAGAATCAGTTACCTGCTGAGAATTTCCATGCTGGCCCAGCCTGGTTCTGGCTGGTCTAGTTAGCTGGTAAAGCTAGTCAACCGGCATGGTCCTTCTCATGATACTTTTGCTGGTTAACATAGTTTAGAAGCCTGCTAGGAATACCAGCAAACCAATATTCCAAGCTGGGGACCAGCAAACAAAACGCAACATATGCTCCTGACCAACAATGCTGTTTTGACTTACTTGCAATCATGATGGTCTTGGAGTTGCCACCCAGACTGTCTTTGAGGAGCCAGGTGAGGACGGAGTCTCTGTAGGGGATGAAGCAATGTCTGCGTCCACTGCCTGACAGTGAGCTGGACTGGCTGCCTACTGTGCTCCCTTCACCCTCACTGAGCACACTGTTAATGCTCTGACTGCTGCTGAACATCTGACAGTTCTGGGCTGGAGGTGCCAGAAGTAATTTAATTTAACAAGGAGGAAAAAACATCAGACCGTTCTGGGCTGGAGATGGCAGCAATAATTATATTTAACAAGGGTTAAAAGATAAAGAGAATTGTACACATTCTTTAGAAAATATGAGTGGTGCTTGCCCATGCAAAACTTGCTGCTACTATGCCTATGCCTATATGACTGTTTAGCCAGAGACAAAGAATTTTTATTAAAATTAATGGGAGACATTAGAACACCCAATATGGCAGATGTAGAAAATGAAGTCCAACCTTACAGATAAAAGAGCCAATCACCTTTCAGATACAGACAACGCCTGTCAGTCAACTCAAGAATGCGCATGCACATTAGCTCGACCAGCCTGAAAAAGTTCATTTTTTAGCATGAATTGAGCTAAATAAGCACAATTAATGATACCACTGTTTTCAGATTTCACTGCTGATTTGTAATATTTTTTTGATCATAATCTTGACTGACTGTTTTGTAAATTTGATCTATCCTCATTCAAGTAGATATGAGCTGTAGTTTTATGCTGTTTGTCTCCATAGAAAATATGGCCACCTAATTGACTGACTTGCCTGGAAAAGGGACTTTTATAATAACCACATTCCCATATGAAGTACTCAGGAATGTGATCATACCACTCATACTTAAAGAAATTATATTCTTCATCAAATACTGTACATACAAATACATCAGAACATACTCCGACAGTATGCAGATTCAGACTCGGTTATTGCATCACTAATAAGAGTAGAGAAGAAGAGTAAAGAAGGCCAGTGCTTACCAAGAGCAGAGATGACGATGCCAAGGGTGACGAGAGATTTGTTGATGTTGGCTCCCTCTGTTATTCTGTCTCTGCAGTAGTGCGGGTCTGCTCGCTCACTGACACAGCACAAAGGATGGATTTTCACTGTTCACTATTAAGCTGGCCTTTCAGTGATCAACCACTAGGGGGCAACTCGACCATGTATAATGGCTTCTCTTTTTCACAGTATATGTAATGTTGATTTAACTAAAAAGACTAACCTGCCAGCCAGATCCACTAAATTGATCTTGCTCACAATTTCCGAAGGGAGGTTATTTTCTATAATAGCCTACAAAAAGTAAACACGATAGATAGGATTATAAAGGTGTGTGCATATAGTGACTGCTACAAGAATATTAGACTGCAGTTCAAACCTGTATGTATTGAATGGTAAAGATGGCATGCGATCGACTGCTAGCGTCATGGACATATGTAGCGGCTGTGATGCGGTTAGCAATGCCCTCCTCAAGCAGATCCACCGCCTGTTTGTAATTGTTCACTACATGCTGAGAAAGACCTAGAAACAACATATAGGTACAGTATAATCATCATATTTTTTTCTGAGATATGAGTCACAAATACTCTCTTCCTGTTGGACAAAGAAACTTAAATTATATAAACAGGATAAAATCAGGAAGAGATGATGCTACATGATGTTTTTGACATTCCAAAAAGCACATAAAGGCATCATAAAAGTAATCCATCCGACTCCAGTGTTTTAATCCATATCTTCAGAAGTCAAGTCAAATTTATTTGTATTATGCGTTTCACAACAGGCTTTGTTTCAAAGCAGCTGTACATGAAATAATGCTATAACAGAAAAATAATTAACATAATGCCAATATTAGTTATTTATATTTTGAACTAAACTAATATAGTGGATAAAATTAGTAAACTCAGTAAGTGTTGTGGGTCAATGATTAAACAAAATGATTTTATATGAAATATAAGTTTAAGTGTTTAAGTCCTTGAAGTCATCGGAAGTCATTAGAAGTCTGAACTGAAGTCTGGCTGGCACATGCTGCAGTTGGTCATCATCACTCGGCAACACAGTGTGATATGAAGTGATATGATAGATGTGGGTGAGAAACAGATCAATAGTTAAGTCCTTTTATGCTAGAAATTCTTCTCCCTGCAAAGTAAGAGGCCGATAAGCATGAAGAATGCGAATCACCAAAAACATTAGAAGAAGAATGTGAAAGTTAAAATTATAGTAAAAAAGGACTTAAATGTTGATCTGTTGATCCCTTCTGAAGACATTGATTTAACCACTGGAGTCTTCTAGATTATCTTTATGCTGATTTATGTGATTTTTTTGGAGTTTCAATATTTTGGCACCCATTCGCTTGCATTATATGGACCAAAGAGCTGAGAAATTATTATAAAAATCTTCACTTGAGTTCAGCAGAAGAAAGAAAGTCATACACATCTGGGATGGAATAAGGGTGAGTAAATGATGAAAGAATTTTCATTTTTGAGTGAACTTCATTCAAAAGGAGGCACTTCAAGAGGAACTGACTTCTCATCTCCTGAAAATGACCTTTGGACCATTTAGTTTAAAGTAATTGCATACATGGCTAGGAAACATGACTTTAGTTCTGAGAAAAGGTCTAGCATTGTATGTTTGCAGATGCCACTTAGTTTGCTGTTTTATTATCTAATCTAATGCAATTACATTTTTTATTTATATATGTGTGAAAGTAATCTTGATCACTACTACTCAACTGGGCTCCAAGCAGCCACATGGAAGTGAGGTAGCTTCCTTTGCTGCTCTGGGCTTTCTCCTAATACAAACAATGACTGAATATTGGGAGGGAGAGACAGAGAGAGAGAGAGAGAGAGAGAGAGAGAGAGAGAGAGAGAGAGAGAGAGAGAGAGAGAGAGAGAGAGAGGGCACAATTTAGAGGCAAAAATATGAGCAGAGTCATGGAGGGATAGAGGGGCACAAACAGACCTACAAGCAGACAACCCTAGGCTCAAACCAGGATACAGGGGCAGAAACAGACCTACAAGCTGACCGCTCTCAGTCCAAACCAGGATAGAGTGGCAGAAACAGACCTACAAGCTGACCGCTCTCAGTCCAAACCAGGATAGAGGGGCAGAAACAGACCTACAAGCTGACCGCTCTCAGTCCAAACCAGGATAGAGGGGCAGAAACAGACCTACAAGCTGACCGCTCTCAGTCCAAACCAGGATAGAGTGGTAGAAACAGACCTACAAGCTGACCGCTCTCAGTCCAAACCAGGATAGAGGGGCAGAAACAGACCTACAAGCTGGCCGCTCTCAGTCCAAACCAGGATAGAGGGGCAGAAACAGACCTACAAGCTGACCGCTCTGTCCAAACCAGGATAGAGTGGCAGAAAAAGACCTACAAGCTGACCGCTCTCAGTCCAAACCAGGATAGAGTGGCAGAAACAGACCTACAAGCTGACCGCTCTCAGTCCAAACCAGGATAGAGGGGCAGAAACAGACCTACAAGCTGACCGCTCTCAGTCCAAACCAGGATAGAGTGGTAGAAACAGACCTACAAGCTGACCGCTCTCAGTCCAAACCAGGATAGAGAGGCAGAAACAGACCTACAAGCTGACCGCTCTCAGTCCAAACCAGGATAGAGTGGTAGAAACAGACCTACAAGCTGACCGCTCTCAGTCCAAACCAGGATAGAGGGGTAGAAACAGACCTACAAGCTGGCCGCTCTCAGTCCAAACCAGGATAGAGGGGCAGAAACAGACCTACAAGCTGACCGCTCTCAGTCCAAACCAGGATAGAGGGGCAGAAACAGACCTACAAGCTGGCCGCTCTCAGTCCAAACCAGGATAGAGGGGTAGAAACAGACCTACAAGCTGACCGCTCTCAGTCCAAACCAGGATAGGGGGCAGAAACAGACCTACAAGCAGACAACCCTCAGCCCAAACCGTGGTGGGAATTGGTTATGCAAGGTGGTTATGTAAGGTGAAATATATTCATTTAAGAGAATTCACTAGACTGAAAAAGGGATAGTTCACCCAAAAATTATTTACTTACCTCATGCTGTTTCAAACCTGTTTTACTTACCTTATATGGATTTAGACAGAATGTTAGACTCGGTCACCATTCACTTTCATTGATCGAGTCTAGCATTTTGCCTAACATCTCATGGTCTTCCACAATAGAAAGTCATACGGTTTGGAACAACATGATTGGTGAGGGAATGATGATTTTTGGGTAAACTATACCTTTAAGTTTCTATTTGTGAACACTCACCCTGCACATATGGCCCTTTCTCTGGGTGTTCTCGAATTCTCAGGGGTGCCGGTTTATTCTGTTCCACACCTCTCAGCAGATCCCGAACACGCTCATTGTAGATCTCTAAAAAACTGCAAAGGAAAACA
The DNA here is from genome assembly GCF_025860055.1 of Xyrauchen texanus. Lineage (NCBI taxonomy): Eukaryota > Metazoa > Chordata > Actinopteri > Cypriniformes > Catostomidae > Xyrauchen > Xyrauchen texanus. The sequence continues at coordinate 27,950,055 of NC_068297.1, read as the reverse complement.
AGGGGTTGTATTTGGTTTTGCTTACAGGCATGCTTATTTTTCAACATCCTGTCTAAAGAACAAGCTTGGTACTGTTGCGAAACAGATAGCAGGGCTCGACAAGAAGGATTTTTTTTTACTGACCCAATCGTGCCAGTGGTTCTTGCTCTGCCAACATTTTCATGGGCCCCAACACAACAAGCATACAATTTATTTTTAGCAATAAGCCAAACAGGCCCAAACGCCTCTATTGAACCCTCAAAAAAAAAAAAAAAAGAAGAAGAAAAATAAAAAAGGTTTCTATCTCACCTTATTACAACTCTACTGCTCTGTCCATCTGCAACATCATCACCAGACCTAAAAAGCCCCTGAACAGATGGTAAAAGTCTCAATCAATAATGTATCAATTTCTGAGAGATTCTTCAGGCAATGTCATGTCCCAGGGTTGATTTTTATTAAAACAAATTAAAATATATATATTTGTTATTACATTCAAATATTAAAACCAATTTAGAAAATTTATACTATGCCTTAATTATTTATTTTGGTACTTTTCAAATGCCTATTATGTAAAGATTTTTTTGTTTTAGCCTGGTCACAGACCCAGACTTTCAATGCTAATTTATGGGAATTGGTGGGAATTTTCAAAACTTTCAGGAAAAAAAAAATAAAAAACACTTACATAAATCTATTGTGATGCACATACAAACACTGTTGGACATTGTTATTAGACAAATTAAATAAACTAGTCAGAGTGTTAAAATGGTTTAACAAGCTAAAAGTGTCCTAAGTTCAAGAAACACCTTTCAGAGTGAAAAGAGGCAGAGCTTGTATCTCATTAGAAAGAACTATCATTATTAAAACCAGTGACTTACATCACAGATCCTTGGAGTCAGCCCCATGGAATCCTGCACAGATAAGTACGACACACAATATTTAGCTTGAAATAATGCTTCCCTAATGTCACCAATGACTTACTTTAACTGATGGCACTGTTACTTACTGGAGTCCCCATCATGGTGTATGTTTTCCCTGAGCCTGTCTGTCCATATGCAAACAGACACACATTATACCCCTCTGAAGCCCCAGACAGAACACACACACCCAGATCCTGAAACACCTAGAGGAGGAGAGGGACATACCTTTTAAACCCTATTTGATTCTGGAAATGCACTCCTTTGTAGGAAAAGATTGTGATAATATAATTAGTTGTGCATGCTAATACAACCATCACTATTATTATTGCTCAACAAACACATAATGCTTAGTAGTAAACTTCGACATGTAACTTGTCCCGCACCATTTGTGCTATGGACATGTCCAAGGTGTCAAATTGTCTTATATGTTTGCATAATTAATCATTTTTCATCACCAACATCCTAAAATCATGGTTATCTTTTCACAGGCAAGCACTTAAAATATAGTATTTATGAATAATCATGAAATTACTAAGTTCAGGCTCAATCAGCTCATATGGTGTAAGCTAAACTCAATCAGCTCATATGGTGTAAGCTAATAGGTCCTTTGACATGTAATCGAGTTGCCAATCAACTTGAATCTCTCTCTTTGTCTAACATTTAAATTTGCTCAGTTTGCAAGTAAGCCAGTTCTGAAACCCTCCACCTCCCCAGCTCCAAATGTCTAGATCAGCTATATGGGGATTGTATTTATGTCTAATTGTGCAGCAGCATGTCCACATGCTAACTCTGTATGTCTGTGTATTTTCTAGTTGTAGCAAGTCTCCATACTTGCTCTGCAGATGAGTAGCAGACCTTCTCCGCCAAGATCAATATCCTATTAATATGTCATACCTACATTAAAATGGTAAATCTTTCAGAAATTTGTAATGACTGAACAAATCATTTTTTTGATATTTTACTTTTGGATAAAAAGTAGTTTCAGAATTGCTATTGGCAAAGATGGAGTGTAATATAAACACAGGTAAATGCCAGCACAGTGCTGAGATGAGCAACATTCTTTAAAGGAGAATTTGTTAAGCCAACGGGCTTCAAAGTATTTTGCAGATAAACAGACTGAATAGAGAAAGAGGAGGAAAGAAAGTAGCCCAAGTGGGGCTGGTGTAAGGGTAGACCACACCAGCGCCTGAGCTGTGGTGAACTGAGCTGTAGTAGGTCTTAGTGTTTTAATTTCTCCTCTCCTTTCAGTGAGAATGGCAGAAGTCTGATCTTCATATGCTGGGGGCTTTGGCAAACACACACACAGCACATTCTCTTCCTTCTAAACATACACCGATAGACTTCAAAGACCAGGCTCACTCACTCTCCATCAAGAACACACAATTATACATAATCAATGATCATCTACATTCATGCTCACTTGAAAAACTAATTCATAGAGCACAGAACAATGATCCGTTCAGTCATGGTGCAGTTCATAGGTTCATTGACATGTAATCTGTCCTTGCATATCTGCTTATCTAGCATTTACAGTAACTTGCCACAGATGCTTGCAGGTAAGCCTGTTTCACTGCAAGGTGCTATGTGAGTTTTCTCCCTGAAACCCTCCTCCTCCCTAACACCACTTGTCTAGATCTGTTTAATGGGGACTGTATGTCAGCAACATGTCATTCATGCTCAACACAGCATGTCTGTTTATGTTCTAGTAGTAGCAAGTCTTTGTACTTGTTGTGCCGCAGCAGCGCAAGCAGATCTAGTCAGCCAAGACCAAACCTACCAACTTGTCATATACATTTGTGGCAGGGAGGAGGGCGGGCCGGGTCGTGATTATACACACCTTATCAGGCAAATCAAGCCTCCGAGAGGGATAAAGGCCGACTGCGGAAGATTGTGCGGGAGAGAGAGATAATTTACGGACATGTCCGTCATGTGTGTGTTTGTGTCGTTTAAGTTCATCATTAAAATATTATTTATGTCCTCTAGCCAGTTCTCGCCTCCTCCCCATTGAACTACGTTACACCGGGTGTGTATAATCACGACCTGGCCCCGCCCTCTGCCCTGCCACAACATTATAACCCTTTCAATTTATTCAGAGAGTTATTACTGAAATAATTTAACCTGTCTGTCGGTTAAAAGAATTTATTATTGTATATGGCAGTCCGATTTCTCAACCAGTTTTAATATCAATCACCATAAATAGATAAAATGGACCCCGTTTACATTTCCAGGTTTGAAACGAAAGTAAACCATAGCAGGGTAAACAGTGTTGAATGGGTGACCGCAGCAATTATTTTTGTGTTCCCATCTGCCCAAACTGTCACTCAATCAGCAGCTGTACTTAAAACACCATCGCATCATAATAATGTTATAAATTTACACTATGTAATTAAAAACTTGAAAACATAAATTTGGCTAAATTTACACTGCTAAATAAAGCAGAAAAATGTCATCACAGTCTATGAAAATGGTCCACTAGGGCTGAACGATTAAATCGAAATTGATATGACTCTTGCGATTTAGTTAAATAAATAGTCTGAATGTGCACAGCTGTTTTGTCTGTAGTGTGTAGTGCTTTCTTAAATAAATATAAACAGCAAGGCTAAATGGTAACCCCACTGGACTGGCGCTTCCGACACTCCTGCTCGCCAATGTACGCTCACTGTACAATAAACTGGACTTTATTAGACTCTGACAGACTACACAACGTGATATTGCTGTGTGTTTGTTTTTAACAAAATGTGGCTAAACAACAACATCCCAAACTCTGCCATTCAGATGCACGTGCTAAACTGCTAAAGAGCAGATAGAGACACAACACTGTCTGGTAAGACTTGCGGAGGTGGCTTGTGTGTGTATATTAACAAGGAATGGAGTAACAATGCTGTGGTAGTCTCCAAACACTTTTCATCTGGTGGAGTTTATGTTTGTGAAGTGTCTACCCTTCGATCTGCCAAGGGAGCTCACAACCATTGTTATTGTGGCTGTGTATATCCCTCCACGTGCCGACACCATGGATGCTCTTCGCGAAATTTACAGCTCTATCAGCGAGCAACAAACAATCAACCCCGGAGGGTTTGATTGTATCTGGTGACTTCAATCATGGAAACTTAGAAACAGTTTTGCCAAAGTTCTACCAACATGTGAACTTTGCAACAAGGGGGAACAACACATTGGACCTGGTTTGAACAACTGGGAAAAATGTATGCAAGGCTGTCCCCCGCCCCCACCTCTGGTACTCACATCACTGTAGTGCTAATTCCAGTGTACAGACCACTTCTCATACTCGCTAAACCAGTTAAAAAACAGATCCCAGTATGGTCAGAGGATGCTACCTCAGCACTTCAGGACTGCCACCTATGACAATCACACATACTTGCAAGAATACACTGAAACAATGACTGCTTACATCAGGATATGCATTGATGATGTGACAGTCACGAAGACCATCACCATATGTGCAAACCAGAAGCCATGGCTAACAGCAGAGGTCCGTGGGCTGCTGAAGACCTGAAATTATACATACATATCTGGGAAAAAAGCAGCCCTCAAAACAGCAGGAGCCAATCTGTCCCATGGCATCAAGGTAAAACAGCTGTATATCGCTGACTACAAGCCCACGCCACAGGCTTGTGATGATGACACATCCCTCCCAGAAGCATGGTTTGAAGCACAGAATGACACACCTGTGCGGAAAACACCTACTGTACATCTTCCAGAGACCAGGTACTCTGCCTGTTCCAGCTGAGGTGAGGAAGACCCTATCCAGGATTAACCCACGCAAGGCTGTGGGTCCCGACAACATACCTGGAGAGACTGTGATGAACAGCTGACAGATGTCCTCACAGATATCTTCAACACCTCACTGAGCCAGGCAGTCGTCCCCATGTGTCTCAGATCCACCACCATCATATCTGTACCAAAGAAGTCACTTGTGGCCTGCCTGAATGACTACCATCTCATAGCACTGACCCCAATCATGATGATGCTTTGAGAGGTTAGTCATGCATCACATCAATACCAGCCTCCCTAACACACTAGACCCATACAGTCTGCATACTGTCCAAACATTCTACAACCGATGCAATATCCTCCACACTCCACCTGGCCCAGAACCACCTAGAACACAAAAACTCATATGTCAGAATGCTATTCATAGACTTCAGCTCAGCATTCAATACAATAATCACACAACAGCTCATCAATAAGCTAAACTTGCTGCACCTGAACACTTGCTGCATCACCCCATATATGTTTTAATCCTGGGGCCTTGCAGGCTCTGTTGCTGTCTCTGTGTAGGTCTGAATAGAGGCTAATTGAGATGCTCTCTACAGGGAGAGCAGATCAGCATCTATCTGTCCCTTCAGTGTGACTCACTATGACTAGCCCGAGTTTGATTTTTGTGTGAAAACCAAAACAATCGGTGAGGGAGCTTGTTAGAGTAGTCCAGCTGAACTTACTCTCCACTGAACTCTGCTCATGTAAGGGCCTTATCACTGTCACAGCACTATAGTGGGGATGTCTTTTTATTTGCTCTCACTGTCACCACTGGACTTTAGATGCTGTTATAGAAGCTCTTAAACAGCTACATATCAGTGATTGGGGACTGTGGTTGTATTCTTTTCTGCCTTGATGGTAGGCAATTGGTCATTCCAACTCAGTATAACTCGGGTATCAAAGTTTTTTCCGAAGTTCGATTATCTCCAAATTCACATGCAACTTTATTTTATGTTAAGTAGCACATGAAAGCAGCTTTACTACATACTTAAAAATGTTTACTTTTCCCCATTATCAGTGAAGTACATCTAGTGTGCAGTATAAGCATGCTTTCCAAAATGTCTGTGTTAATTTGGCAAGCGCTACATTCCAACAGTGCTATCTATTGTTGTTGGCCTGATATTCCCCTATAGTAAAGAAGGCATAAAAATAGGCTCTCACTCAATGGCATTGACCATTTTCCAGGCTTTGGCTAACTACAATAAAGTAGGCAGCAGATGAAGTCAATGTTATGTTTAGACTCCAAGTTCAAACTCTAGTTACAATGGCACCAATTAAGCACCTAACAACAAGTACTGCAAGAATGAATACGGCAATCAACAGGAAATTAATGGCCTTCAAAGCTTAGGTGTGTGTATGCAATTATGTGTGTGGACATTGGAAACCTTTAACAAAAGCAAGTGATTTTTGATTTCCTCCATTTCCCTCCTCAAACAAAAACAAATGCACTTATGGTCACAATGCAAGAGGAAAGCTGAATATAGAGTTGATTCTGGACAGGAAGTTGGCAGTGTAAACTTTGCGAGATGACGTCTTTTAATAACAAACAACATTATCAGCGATTCAGTTTTGGTTTCTCAGTGAATGCTTAAAGGAATAGTTCACCCAAAAATCTAAATTCTGTCTTTATATACTTATTGTTATACTGCTCCAAACCTGTTTGACTTTCTTTCTTTTTTTTAGACCTTTTGAAGACTGTTTCCCATGCTCTTGCTATGACAATGAACAGAGACTAAAGATTACAAGCTTCAAAAAGGAAACACAAAACCACCATATATCTTAAAAGTGGTGCATAATGCACTTGTGCGCTGTAGTCCAAGTCTTCTGAAGCAATACGATAGGTTTGTGTGAGAAACTGACTGAAGCTTACATCATTATTCACTGATAATCTTCCCATCCAGTGAGCTTTTAACCACTGCAACCTGATCATTAAGTCAGTGACTTAAACTCGAGAACTGGATCAATCAGATTTGGGAACGAATCATTCAAACCGGTTTTGGGAACAATGGCAACTGTCATTATTGGGTGAACTGTTCTGCCTGACATACACCTGGGTAAAAAATAGAATGCTTAAGGATAAAAAATTAAAGCAGATACAATAAAAATGTATATGAACTCCACTCCGTTAAGAAGCTATTGGTGTGTAATACGCCCACTTTACAGTCTTAAGGTCTGTAATCAGTGTGTGGAGGGGAAAGGCTCTTTAATGTGGCCTTCTAAACAGCCACTCCTAAAAAAAATCCTTGTTTCTTGTTAGATACCATGGGGAGTGCCAACTAAACCCGATCCAAGGAATGGGCGGTCCTAGACCACAGACAAATACGTCAGCTTCTCTTCTTGTTCTTATACAGAGAACAAAAATACTAAAACACATTGAAGGGAATTTATTCTACATCATACAGATATAAGTGGAATCTTCTCTGATTCAATCAGATTACATTAGAACTTCATAGAATGTAAGCCACGGTTAATAACATGCACATGAGACTGCATTTGATAACATAATAGCCAACAAAGTGACATTTATGTAAGAAAAGATAGATAGCACAAGCACATTTTTCATGCAAAACATTTCACAAAAAATAAAAGTACTTTCTGGCTGTCAAACGTTTGATGAACATGCCCATAGTTACTGTGGCGAAGTGCACCTGTGGTTACTCAGAAAGGAACCAACATCATTCACCTACTGAAAAATAACCCTGTGACCATTTGGTTAAAATATTTATTTTATTAGTCCTAAAGTCCAGCATAATTTGTCTGCAACTCAGATTGATATTTTATAATATAATGCAATGAAATTCATATAACATCTGTATACTCCATGTGGTGACATATTAAGTGTAGCTTAAGTGTCCAAATACTTCAGGGCCACTGCATAATACGCAACAAATCACACAAATACAAAAAACAACAAAAAATATAGAAATGTGCAATGCACAACAATAAAGTGTGCGATGTGCCATGAATGTCACTTAACATGATCAAGGCCATGGAAATTATATTCATTCCTCATTGTTAGGATAGAAGTATATATAATATCTTGCACAATGATTTAGACAACTCCCATATTTTTTTAAACAATGGTCTGAATCACAATGTTGTATCTGACTTTCAAACCTGGAAATAAAAATAACTGCAGGGTCATTCCATATTAACTCATTCAGAGGTCCCCAGCACAAAATGTTTGTTTTTATATATATTTTTTTTAAACTAGCTTTGTCACTAAACTAGCTTCATGCCATTTGACCAATATTTCGTTTCTGACCACTGAAAACTGTTCAAAATGTAATAATTTATTGTTTGACGCCACACTGAGAACCTCAAATCTCTTTGATTTAACCATATAGGGCTTAAAACATAATGATACTGAAAGAAAAGTTTGTTCTGAACCTGAATCTAAAAGGATATTAAGATATATTTAATAGTTCTAGAGTTACAGGCACTCCAGCTTTGGAAAAACAACACAGACAAAGTGTTTTTTCCCCATTTATAGGATCACACCATTGACATTCAATGCACCAAGGGGGCTCAAGTTTAGTAATAGACCTCCCTATCGCTGTGTAAAAATAAACAAATTACACTGCCACCTTTCTAAGATTATTTTTTACCTGTAGTTTTGTTCCAAAATCATAGGCAAAATTTAAATTTTGACCCCTGCTATAAAATAATGAATTACTCAATAAATATTGATCCATTGCATTTCATTTCCTCTTTCATCATCATTTATGTTTGTCTTTCTTCAGAAAAATTATTAACAAAGGGAAAGTTTCTCAAGTTTGCTTGATTTGACATGGAATAACCCTGGCGCCATTAAAACTCCACTGTGATAAGTTTCATGTTATGAGTCTGAGATCATGTTTTGAGCTTGATGTGAGTTTATGGAGAGCTGGGTTACAGTGGACACAAACAGAGGTTGGAGGAGGGGGCTGTGGGAGGAGAGAAAGGCACTGAGCTCATTTCAGCTAGCTGGTCATTCTTCATACTTTCATAGAAATTTGTGGGTCGAATTTGCATGGGAGGGAAAGCGGTCAGGGGATTCCACAGGCTACACAGAGATGGCCTACAGCAAGAGAAAGAAAGCACAAGAGACAGAGAAATTGCACTGAAGTTTTTACTTTTAAACAGGCATTTGATTTCACCAGCTGTTGCAGCAATTGGCCATTGGAGCAAAGGTTAAACTGCAGGATAAAAAAAAAAACCCAATGAAGTCTTTCTCTTGCTCCTTGCTCCACTCTAAAAAAGCTCTCCAAGCGCAGCTGCTCTTACGAGGGTAAATGACTTCCACAGCCTGCAGTGTGATTTAAAGTCCATGCTGCTGTTACAGAAAGGTACATTTATTCTCTAGAGGAGCAGGTCTCAATGAATTCTCTTTTTAAGGTAACAGTTCATCGAGAAATTTGTATTCTGTCATTAGTTATTCAACCTCATGTCAGTCTAGAGCTGGGTGATTTTTTTCAATTAATTAGAATGAATGTTTTTGACATGATTTTTTGTTTTTTCAATCGTGGAATCGAGGATTTTCATAAAATATTAGCAGACGCTGTAGTTAGATACACTGTCAATCCATCAATGTCTGAATATAAAATAGAAAAAAAATGTTCACAGCACTTGGCTTGATGCTGCCCTCAATCTGATAAGCTGTGTGGAAATATGCGTGGCTGCACAGTCTAACGTAACATATGTTAACAACACGGAGACGGATACAAAATTTGTAGGTAGACTTCATCCATCATGCATGTTTACACCGGCTTATCAATCAATAACTATGTTTCGTGTAAGTTGTGAATGTCATGAAGCGCTGAGCTACATTTTCTGAGATGTCAACAGAAATGTATGTGTTTAGGATTGTGTTAGAACATACGTGATGCTTCATATCAAATTATATAATGAATAGACTATAAATGGAATCATCCACATCTCCTTTTACCATGATGATTCAGATAAATAGCTAATTATTGTTTTGTTCTGTGATGTGTTTCAAATGTACTGCATTTATAGCCAACATTTAGGAAGCGAAGCAATCATTTTGAAAAACTGCTATATAATTTAATTTTGCTGCTCTTCTCAGCATGTACCGCTAGAGGGTGCCACGTGCTCACAGCACTGACTGAAGTCATTATTTTAAAGATGCATTCGGTAATTTGGGGATAATTTAAAACGTTTTACACATTAACAATTGAATTGTGTTTTTTTCATGAAGAGTGATCTGAATGGTGTACACTCACATGAGATGAAGACTGTACTCATAATAGTTTTCAATAAAATGTGTTTTTATTATACACGATGCTGGTCACCCCTTCAATGTGTTTAGCCATGTTGAAATGACATTGCGCTCATTGGCTGCTGCCTATGTAGATATGCGTGTCTATGCTTAGCACAATGTTGTTTGGTGATGCGAAGAGCAAAAAGAATACAATGGAACATACTTATTATTGTTCTTTTGAAGCAGAGACACCAGGATATTCAGTAGCTTTCTAAGAAGTGAAAAAGGTCAGAAGCAAGAAGACAGAAAGACTGGCAAAAAGTAGTGATGGTGATTCTTTTTTGTTGGACAGGTAAGACATTATTAATTGTTTAGACCACTCTCTTAAATAGTATCAGTGGAATTTACAGAAATCTCATACAAGCTTCCCTTGAACTTTTTTACATTTCGTGAGTAGTCAACATATGTTAGTAATGGAAAGTTGTGATTTTCTTTTCTTTGTTATCACAGCTCTAGTAAGGGGGACCCATCTACCTCCACTTCAATGAAATGGCACACATCTTCATTCATTTAGTAGCTTGGCACAGCAAATGTTGTGGATTTTGAGTGAGTCATGATGTTGGTTTGCTTGGAAACAAAACAAGTTCTTCAAATACAGTTTTCATGGACATTCTAAATTTGATCATCAAAAACTATTCTAATCCTTCCATGACATTCTATATCACTAGATAATTAAGGTTTATTTCATGCCAAGCAGTTCTCTAATAAAGGTAATAAATGTCTTCAGAAATAATGTGAAACGTAGACAGTCTCCAAAGATTATTCATATGAAGGACACTAATAATCTGTCATTAACTGTAGAAGTTTGTTCACTTGAACTCTAACATTTGTTTTTAGGCAAAGCAATTATATTATATTTGTAATAAATAACTTTAGAAATGACCTAAAACTCCAACATTTTCCAGATGCAAATAAATTTAGACTCTACCTTCATTTATGTTTTACTTGTGTCACTTTCTTAAGCCTATGTCATCTAAACGCAGATTTGCATATAGAATGTGATCCAACATGCCCTTATCTCACAGCAGTTCAACAGCTGTCGTGCATTACCCTCCTTTATCTATTCTGCTCCCAAACCTAATCCAACTCTTCACCAGGCTCTCCTCTCCAGACATGGACATATTGCAGATAGACATGTTCCTCTAGAGACAACCCCCAATCTTTAAGCCACAAGAGCAAACACATAGTATCTTCCCATATATACAGATGGAGACATAGGAAGGGGTGGCTGGCTCCTAAATGAAAGGAGAGGGGGAGAAGTCGGAGAGAAGGACTGGGGCTGGTTTCCCCTCTGCTGATCTGCTGAAGCATCTCTGGAGACCTCACAGGAAGGAGAGGCTCCAGTCTCATTCTGTTACTAGCAGCCACAGAGCATAGGAAGATTGAATTAAAGAGCAACATGTGAGAATTCATGAGACTCTGTGCACTGAAAACCAATTGAACTGAATTGGACTGGAATGAGTGAGTTCCATTTAGGATGAAAACTGCACCCTGGCAGATTTAAATGAATAATATTAAAACAAGATGATGAACAGAGCAAAGCAGTTTAGGCTATCTGTGATGTGGTCAGCATTTCAGAAAGGAATTGAATGCAGGGGTCTTGAGAGTTTTGAAAAGTTGAACTGTACCACCCTTAAAACATGATGCTCATGGCATGAGAAAAAGCAGCAAGATATTGGGAATGTTTCTTGGGGCAGTGTAAACTTGCATTCACACTTAGATGGAAATCCTAATTTGTTTTATGTTTTTTCAGCAGTATCAATATCTGGAATAACTACATATAGGCCAAGGTACATTTTTTGTAAGTGTCATTGTGCCATTGTGACGCAGACTGATCTCACAGTGAAATCGGAAACAGTAGGTTGAATTTTCTTTAGCTAAAATCGGTCTGTTCTTACCAAAATTCCCAAGTGGTAAGTGTTGCTGCAAGTGTGAGCTCCATTTTTTTGGTGTATTGTCCAAAGAGGGGCGCCAAAAGCGAGTTGTGAAGTGAGTTGTAATCCAGTTAAGAGGAATTTTATTTTATAAACTGTACCCCTAACCCAAACCCCAAACCTAAACCTAAAACCTAACCATCAGTGGATTAAAAATGTTATGTCAGAAGGAAAACTGCAACCTCCTAATCACGCTCTTCACTGATTATGTGAACGCATTTACGTCATGGTTTCAATGCTGGATCTGGACTCGGGTCTCCAGTGTCGACTCAAAAATGTCAACATAATGTGGCCAATCTTAGGGTACTGGAATTCTCGGAAACAACGTGCAGACTTTGTGTGTGATCATGTTGTGTGACAAACTCTGCTATATATTTGACTGACTTTTCAATGCCTTTAAAGCTGAAGTGTGCAATTTATGCACCAAAATAATTATTGTATTCAAACAGATTCCTGCAAATTCCCCCCATCTTTCATTGGTTGTACAAAAAGATATCTCAATATTGGTCAAGCCAATGTTGCTGTGTCGGGTGCCACAGAGTTGCACATCTAGATGAAATCAACCTATGGCTTACTTATAGTTGACTGTATGTTAAGCTGGGATATGAGAAATAATTTTACCCTAAAAAAAAAAAAATTACACACATCAGCTTTAATCAGTACTTCGGTTTCTGCATGCTGCATAAACATTTCATTCCTAAGTAACAATATTTCTGAGTGACTAACTGTGAGCTGATCACGGCGCACCACTTGATGCTGAGATTGTTTGGACTGGGCCTCCCTCCCACAGGACTCTAAAACGATGTCAGTCTCTCTGCCTGATTGGACCCGGCTGAAGGCCACCCAAGGAATGTGAGCACCAGGCCTCTGCTGTGAAGCTCTGACTTGGCAATATTGAAAGAAAGGAAGAGCGAAAAGAAATTGGTGTTGTACAGACGAGGTCATCGTCCCTGCGTAGGCAACCACAGATCAGGCTTTCATGAAGTGAGGACAAAGACAGACTCTGAGGGGAACACCAGGGCGTGGCTTAGAGAAGATTCACTCACTGCCTATCTCTGAAAATGACAAATATCCATGCTTTTTTCTTGGTCTGGAGATTGTGATGCCTTGTGATTTTTAGCAACAGTCTAACCCCATGTCTAAACCAGGCGCAACACAGTAAAGTGATGTCCAACAAAACATTTTGGAGGCTGCTTGGTTTCTACAGAGACAGTATAAGGAGAAAGAGATGGATCATTTGTAGAAAAATGTATGTCAATCGCATTGGCCACTATGGTGAACTGTAGGAATTGAAGGGCAACCCTTACATTAAAATTGTTTTCTTTTTGGTCTAGAACATGCACATGCAATATGCCCAAAGTATACTTCAGTCAGACGCTGAACGTCCACATACAGAATGTGTGATGCAAATTTCGGCATCAGCAGAGTTTTCGTGACTTTTTCTAACCATGCGTACTCTGAACGTGCAGAATGTGCCTGGAATTATTTGCACTAATTAGTGGGCCCACAAGATGGCAACACTCACCACTGAGCCATTGGTGTCAAGAAGATGTAATCGCCGCTAAACATCAAGAGACGAAGGTAAAAACAACAACAGCAGAGATTAGCTTGTCAAGATCGCTTGTGTCAGGAGGTCAGGAGATACTTGCATTTGTATAACTCAAGTCTGAAGGAATATAAAGACATAGCAGTCATAGCACGCATGTGCCAACCACCTGTGTATGCGCGCGCAGTACATGGAGTATACTTTCCAAGGCTGCAAGTTCAACAGTTTGCATACGCTAAGCATTCGTGTCAATAGAAGTATACTTTCGGCTTAAGGTGGAATAAACTGAAAAATACAATTTGTTCAGTCAGATTTTATTGGTAGCATACTGTATGTTAGCTACCTGAATTTAAGTTACCAGCAAAAGAATACATTATTAACAAAAATAATACGTTAATTATGTATAATGGGACTGCATGCATGTAATGCTTAGGTTAAGCATTCATCTTTGCATTTGCGTACTTGCATAGGTTATGTTTCTGGCCTTAATCATCCAACCTCGCACAGTCACTGACATTCATATACAAGTAAAAATACAAATCATAGATTATATAGGGAGACGATAATCACTTCACAAAACAATTATGTAATATATTCTACTCTGAGAAAGACTTTTATAAAAGTACTAGTGTTTTGAATCTGCAAAGGGATAATATTTTACTCAGACCTTTTCCTTCTGGTCAAAGGTTTTGATTGGGCTATCATGCTATAGCCTCCACCCAGCACATCAGAGACACACAAGCTTATCAGCGTGACATCAACTTCAGCACTGACACAGTAAACAAGCCTGAGAGTGGGTGCTCACCTCCTCTTGTGATGCGTAGTTGGGGGCTGATGGATCCACAGACCAGTAACAGTAATCAAAGCCAAACTCCATCAGTTTCTCCCTGGAGTCAGCCAGACCCTCCAAACACCCATCTGAACGTCCCTCCAACTACATAGAGAAAGCAAGAAAAGCAAGCAAGAAAGAAAGAAAGAAAAAAGAGAGAGAGGGGGGTGAAGGGGATGTGGTTAACATGATAAACTAGATTTTTACATTCTCTGAAAATAGTGCTTGCCCATCCAAAAGTCACGGTCACGGTGATAGGGCGTTGTTATTCTGTCCTTAAGGTGCATTGAGTGGTCTTTAGTGTGTTACTTTGTGGTTGCTAGGGTTTTCTGCATGGTAATCCTTAAGTCTTTATGATATGCTGTCACATTAAACAAAGTTTGAATCTTAGAAAAACACGTCTCGAGATCAGTATTCGGAATTGATCTCCATCTGGCTGTTTTTGAACGCAAGAGCGCATTCTCATCTTACGGTCAGGCTCCAAAAAGGGACAGGAACTCCAAACTGCCAGCAAATATATACAGAGTCCCTTTCCCTAACCCTAAATGTATGTGTGGAAGTGTTGCCACTTATGGAGCTGGCCCAACATGCTTCTGGAGTAACCCCGCCCTCTTCTGGATTTACTTCTCCCTCTTTTGGAAATCCCACTCCCATTTGGAGATCTACAGGGGTGCTTCTCATTTCTGAAATTGTGCATTCCCATTTTCTTACTTTGCTTCCTTTCCTTGCTCCCTACTGTAGCTCCTCTTATGAAATAAGGAAAGGATGCAAGGAAAGGATATGAGGATGGAGGAATCAAAGCAAGACGTATTTGTAAAATGGAATGTCCTGCTCACTTCAAAGCACCGTCTTTGCATAGCTGCATTACCTCTGTGAGCTTGACATTATGTTGTTGATATTCATTGATATTTTCATGTACTAAATGGTATATTTAAATATATATAGTATACATATTCAGGAACTGTATCTATAAATTAATCAGGGGCAGTAAATGAATACTAAAACAACCAATTCAAGTTTTTATTTTGAAACCTGGCCTTTACAAGTGATACTGGTCGACACGCACTGGTATGTTTGTGCTAAAGAGCAGCTACGTCAGTTATTCAGATGACGTTCTCTAAGTGTAAATGTCAACATCATCATATATGTCTAAAAGATGTTGACTTATTGATGTAATCCATTTGGTCTGCCCCTTTATTCCAACCGCTACTGGTCGGAGGTTTCCGTAAATATTTAGTTTATTCGCGGAGTTACGTTTTTACTAAGTTTAATGGTGCAACGCTCAAATGTGTAGTGAGTGCCCCTTTATGCCACAACTAGGCTAGGTTTTAGCCTACACACATGCTGGTGCAACTGGCTCCTGATCCTATGATCCTGCTCAGATCCCTCCTTCAATGCAAGTCTATGGGACTTTTTTAACATCTGATAGCTTAGAAACTAATAGCACAACCCTCCTCAATAAGAAAAACGATTTGAGGTATCATTCAGAAGCAAAGTACAATAGTCAGGGTTAGGGTTTTGTTGAAATCCCTGAAACACAAATCACATAACTAGTCAATGGCGCCAGTGATATGTTTTCTGTTGGAATAATTGAAGATCACATTACACTATGTTCGTTTTCCTCCCAGCCATGTTTTCAATTAAGCAATTTTCTTATCAACAGTTGATAACCCTTCTATAGCATGGATTCATACCCAGATTGAGTGTTGCTACAAACTACATTAGACTCCATTGAGAAAAATTATTTCCCATTGAAAATCTATTTGGTCTGTCGACAACATTTAATCTATTATTGCGAGACCACACCTTCATGAGCTCAGTTTTTCCACTAATAATGTTACACCACACAGATGCCAAGAACCAAGACTTGTGCGCCTGTAGCCTACGCCTGTGAAACTCTTTACTGCCCTCAAAAGCAACAATTTGGAAGCAGTTAGGCTGAGAAACAAATTACTTGAACATCGAAGTGTGACCTGACTGTCAGCATAAATTAATTAGCTAGATGTCAGCAAACATACATATACATCAGCTCTTTATTTGCCCAGTTAAACAGATCGTCATGGCACTGAATGTGCATGTGCAGGAGAGCAGTTAAAGGAGTGTGTAGACTCATGCCCGTCACCCTGGTATTGTTATTTTCACGGCTCTTGTGTGCAATTATTCAGACAATGGCAATCCCGCAGCTGACTTAATGACCAAACAATATGGCCCACAGCTTCACTAATGAGCCCTAACACTACACTCAGCCCTGTTATATTTAGGCTCAATAATAATAATACACAAAATGAGATTAGATAATGTGGCCATGCTCAAATAGGCCTTGTTTCCAGAAAAATAAGCACTTTTTACATGCTACATTAACTATACAATGAATGTACCATAAACATTGTTACTTACTTACACTGGAGGCCAAAAGTTTGGAATAATGAACAGATTTTGCTCTTATGGAAAGGAATTTGTATTTTTATTCACCAAAGTGGCATTCAACTGATCACAATGTAAAATGTGAAATAATGTTCAGAACTTCTTAAACTACTTCAAAGACTTCTCATCAATTAATCAACCACATGCAGCAATGACAGCTTTGCAGATCCTTGGCTATCTAGCTGTCAGTTTGTCCAGATACTCAGATGATATTCAGGCCACCAGTGTATGTAAACTTAAAAACATCTCATACCACTTGCCTCTACCTCCACAAGTATACAGTAGATTAAGTCACATGTAGTTACAGTATAACGATATTTTGCATTCGTTTTATACCCAAGTTCTACTTTGTAAACAAATGACAATGATTTACGATTGGGAAACCTAAATAATTTAAAATGTTCTTAAGTTAAAGTTAACAATACTTCTGCCATATCTCGGGTTCTCATTTACATGTTAGCATCTTAAAGGAATATTTCGGGTTCAATACAAGTTAAGCTCAAATGATGGCATTTGTGGCATAATATTCATTACAACAAAAATTTATTTCGACCTGCCCCTCCTTTTCTCAAAAAAAAAGCAAAAATCGAGGTGACAGTGAGGCACTTACAATGGAAGCGAATGGGGCCAATTTTCTAACATTAAAATACTCACTATTTCAAAAGTATTGCCACAAGTCATCAACAATATTCATTTAAACATGATTTTATCATGTTTGATCAAATCAGTTACTAACCTTTTCTGTGTAAAGTTTTTGCAAATTTTACAATTTCGTTGACATGACGGTGTAATGTCAACAATCTCTAAAATCCTAAAATGACTATTAAACAAATTACAGCTCACATAATACATGAGTTTTAAGTCTATCTATTTTCTAAATGCATGTTACTGATCTTATTTTAATCGATTCATCCTTGTATATGTTTTATTTATTTAACCTCGTAATCTTTAACCAAAATGTCATAACTCGATCTTCCAGTGAAACTTCTCTCTGGTGACTTATGCAGGATTTCTCCAATCATTTAGTCCACTTAAACCCTGCCCCTTTCTTATAAATACCACAACCTTGTGTAGAGTTGAACGAAGCGTCAATCGCAAGTTGGTGAAGATAGCAAGGTGTATTCCGTCTGTTTTCCTTCAAAACTATCATTCCTTAACCCAAATTTCCTTGGTAACAGGTCAGCTGGCTTGAATTTACATTTCAAATAGAGGAGGAATAACGGCAAATTCGTGGTTGTGTTTGAGACATTTCACGCCTGAATTGCTGAGGTGATCACTAATGAATACAATGCTTCGGATGCCTCTGGAGTTCCTTTATATTTTTTATCTTGGGATGCACAGCATGAGAAAGTGTTTTTTTCCTTTATATTTAGTGTATTGTGGTTAAAATATGGTTATCTTTTTCTCACTCGTCTTCAACAGCTACAGCCTCTTCGTAGGCAAAGACTGCGGTGTGCTCGTTCATTTATGTTGTCATTTTGATCATATATGTGCCGAGATCGCTGCTCAATTTCACCGATAACCAACTCTGGCTCGAGCAGCACGATGGTAAGGGTGTGGTGTGTGTGTCCACTGCAAACTCACATTCACATCTGCCGCCGTTCCGCTACGCAACGTCCATATTTTCATAATCCAATCAAAAACCAATGGATAAACTAAAATCCCTGTCACACATTTTTTTATTTTTCGATAAGCTGTTTCACTCGGAAATATGTCACAACACTTAAGTCGCCCGCAACTTCCGTTTCATTCCGATATTAATGTAGGTGCTTTTATAAAATTAGAAGTTTCACATTTCTGCCTTTCAACCCTCCAAAAATGTACCAGATTCACTTCCATTGTATGTGCCTCGCTGTAACCTCGATTTGTAATTTTTTTAAAGAAAAGGTGGGACAATTCGAAATACATTTTTGTGGTAATAAACATTATGCCACAAATGCTGTCGAATGACCTTATCTTGTTCTGAACCCAGAATATTCCTTTAAATTAGTTCCTGTCGAGTGGCAATCTTCACACTGAGTTCAAGACTTTCATCAATCACAGTTAAACAGTTAAATCCTAGTACTCTGGTGTCAACGAAAACAATGGTCGTGTCAGAGATTACTTATCCTCTAAAGCCCTTTAGAACTGTCCTACTTTCTATAAATAACTTCTCTCAGGGAGCAGGTCTTCATCTCTTTCTTTCCATCTCACTAAAGCTCACAGCAGGTGACCAGATGTAGCTCCTGCAATTTCATTAATCAAGTGCAGAGTGTAAGGGAGTATTTCCGGCTCCAGAGACAATAAAATACAAACCATGCGAATGGGGTGGGCGATATAAGAATATATTCTAAAACAATTTTTACAAATGGTATTATGTGCGCTGGTACTGCATAAGGGGTAAAATAGTCGAAACAACAAAGTGGCAGAAATCTGTCAACCAGTATACATTGTGTAGTATCAGATTTTCTTTTTTACCTTTTTTCTAACCAAATAAAGTCACACAGCATGGCATTTATTTGTCAAATGCTTCAAACCCATTCTAATTCAGATAAGGATACTGTATGCCTAGAACAGACTATAATAATCTGTATCAAAGGTTAGAAAAAAGTTTTCAAAATTCTATGACATTTTTTTTGCCCCGATCCTGGCTAATTTCTGACAGTGGTGCATACAAACATTTTGGTCCCGAAACTAACGAAAACATAACCCAGAAACAGTCCATCTCAACAATCATCCCACCAGTCAGGTTTTGAGGCACTCATTTTAGTCACAAGAATGAGGTGTGGAATAACATACAGAAAAACTGTAAGCTAATGCCTCCTACACACAACACGACTTTCAAAGACGTCGAATCGTGGTACTGTTCATATTACACAACTCTCTGTCTTGTCATATAAGTTGCAGCTTTTTCAAATTACACGAGGAATCGGCGACATGGGTGAACACATTACAAGACGTTTCACTGTTGAAGAATCCCCGACAGCTCTGCCTAGACTCCAAATCCCAACAGAGTACACGCGAGAAGTGATGCGATATACGAAAACAAATGCATGATCATATGTTATGCGTTTCAGAATATAATGTGTATGTTTTTAATCGCTAAACGCATCATATATTTTATTGGTTACAATATGAAAAAGTACCTCATACTGAAAAATCGACCTATTTGCTTCCCTGACTGTCCAAGAGAATTGGCAATTTCTCTCCAACACTTCTCTTTCTCCAATCGGTTGTGGGACAGTTCAGATGAAACATCAAATAGGCAATGGTGCTCCTGCCAATGTTCCACTAATTTTTCCACCTTCCACAGTACTTTGAACTCTTACGGGTTCAAAGTACTATATTATTATAAGTACTGTGTATAATGCGTTTATAAAAACAGGTACTTTCTGAGACCACAAACATTTAAACTAAAGGATGTCTTAGATTAATCCATCATTGAATGTGGAAAAAGTAAACAAAAGCAATAAAAAATTAACTCACCTTCACATTTCGGACCCTAACCACTTTGTCCTCCACCTGTACAGCAACTCGTCCTCCATCCAGACTCTCCCTGCAGAAGGACAGGTTAACACTATATTGCATTTTGCATAACACTTCCAAATAAACATTTAGATGCATGCTAATATTCTTGTTATAAACTAATGTGTCATTAAATGATGATGACTGTTAAAGCCTTTATACTTTAGTGATCATTCAGTTTTGAAAGTGTAACATTTGGCTATATGGGAATAGCATACAACATTCCTAGTCTCACTATTTCTGGAGTACACAGATGTAAACATGGAATTCCAGTGTGATTATTAACCGAAAACAATATTAGCAATTATTTTTACATCTTTTTGTTGACTCATTATTTGATTGGACTGCCAAGAGTTAAGACATTTCACACAAATGGAATTAAAGTCCAGTTTATATATATATATATATATATATATATATATATATATATATATATATATATATACACATATACACACAGTTCAAGTCAGAAGTTTACATACACTTAGGTTGAAATCATTAAAACAAATGTTTTAACCACTTCACAGATTTAATATTAACAAACTATAGTTTTGACAAGTGGGACATCTAGTTTGTGCATGGCACTAGTAATTCTTTCAACAATTGTTTAGACAGATTGTTTCACTTTTAATTGACTATATCACAATTGATGTCAAGCCTTTAGGCAATTAGCTTCTGATAGGAGGTGCACTGAATTCGAGGTTTACCTGTGGATGTATTTTAAGGCCTACCTTCAAACTCAGAGCCTCTTCGCTTGACATCATGGGAAAAATCAAAAGAAATCAGCCAAGACCTCAGAAAAAACTTGACAGACTTGTGGACCTCCACAAGTCTAGTTCATCCTTGGGAGCAATTCCCAAAAGTGTGAAGGAACCACAATCATAAACGTATAAACACCATGGGATCATGCAGACATCATGCCGCTCAGGAAGGAGACACATTCTGTCTCCTTGAGATGAATGTAGTTTGGTGTTGAAATGTGAAAATCAATCCAAGAACAGCAAAGGACCTTGTAAAGATGCTGGAGGAAACAGGTTGACAAGTATCTATATCCACAGTAACACAAGTCCTATATCGACATAACCTGATAGGCTGCTCAGCAAGGAAGAATTCACTGCTCCAAAACCACCATAAAAAAAGCCAGACTTCAGTTTGCAAGTGCACATGGGGACCAAGATCTTACTTTTTTGGAGAAATGTCCTCTGGTCTAATGAAACAAAAATTGTACTGTTTGGCCATAATGACCATTATTAAGTTTGGAGGAAAAAAGGTGAGGCTTGCAAGCTGAAAAACACCATCCCAACTGTGAAGCATGGGGGTGGCAGCATCATGTTGTGGGGGTGCTTTGCTGCAGGAGGGACTGGTGCACTTCACAAAATAGTTGGCATCACGAGGAAGGAAAATTATGCAGATATATTGAAGCAATATCTCAAGACATGGCTTGGTTGCAAATGGGTCTTAAACCAGTCTTCACATTGTAGTGTGGACTGGGAAAACAGATATATCTGTATGATGTATTTGTCATCATGTGCCACAGTCTTGTGATCCATTCAACCAAAACAATCAAGATGGCAGCCTGTGTCATAGCAGCGCTGTTGTGCCTGATATTCACTTTGATAGCATTGTAAAAGAGAAATGTTACTTTGTACAATATTCACATTGCATTCCTTCAAAGGCGACAAGAAGTTTAATTGGAATTGTTGTCCGGCAATAGAACATGAGGACAATTGCGTTTCAGACCGGACATCCAATGGCAATTTTTCGCATGCGCAGTAATGGGATTTAAGCGTTTTCATGTTTTAGTGTGGACAAGCAGCTTTTGGAAAATGCTTGAAAACTGAAGTATGGACGGAGAGCATTTCAAAAATGAAAACGCAGTTTTCAAATGTATCTGGATTAATGTAGATGTAGCCTCAGATTTCTGTTCTTGGCTAACAGAAGTGGAACCCGACGTGGTCTTCTGCTGTTGTAGCCCATTCACCTCAAGGTTTGATATCATGTGTATTCTGAGATGCTATTCTGCTCAATACAATTGTACGGAACGGTTATCCGAGTTACCATAGCCTTTCTGTCAGCTCAAACCAGTCTGGCCATTCTCCATCGACCGCCAACCGGTCTCATCAACAAGTTGTTTCCGTCCACAGAACTGCTGCTCACTGAATGTTTTTTAGCGCCATTCTGTGTCAACTCTAGAAACTGTTGTGTGAAAATCCCAGGAGATCAACAGTTACAGAAATACTCAAACCAGCCCGTCTGGCACCAAAAATCATGTCACAATCCAAATAAATAAGATCAATTTTTTTCCCCAGCTCCTGACCGATATCGGCATGATTTTATGAATTGCACTGCTTTAGATTAGATTCAACTGTATTGTCATTGTGCAGAGTACAAGTACAAAGACAATGAAATGCAGTTAAGCATTTCTGCTGCCACAGGATTGGCTGATTAGACAATCGCATGAATAAGTTAGATGTACCAAGAAATGTGGTCACTGAGTGTATATGATTTTGAATTATGGTCTGAGGACAGGTAGTTTTAGGATAATGTAGTTATAATTTTTATAAAGTAAAGAGAAATTACGCATTTGTGTTAAGAAAATTCTGTGATAATCTCTGACTAATTTTAAAGTGTTTAGTCATTAAATTCCAAATTAACGGCAGGAACACTGTTGCATAATAATTGCATTCCTGACTCAAGAATACTTCACTCTTTCAACTCATTATCTTAAAGGAAAATGCCATTTGACAATGTCAGAAAGTGCAAAAGAAGAAAATATCACGTACTCCTTACGCACAAACTCAAACTAACAGTTGCCTCTTAAAAGCACATGATCTTCATTTGCACAATAGGGATGGAAAGCCACGAAGTTGTCTTTTGTGATGCACACTTCAGGGAGACTCAAGGCAAACGGCAAAGGCCAAGCCATTTCTATGGGCTTAGCACATGGAGGCAGCTTTTTGTATCAACCTGGGTATGGGAGGAGTTTCTTTACTTTCTCTTCCTCCTGCATAGCACCCACAGACTGTAGTAATTTGGCTAATGCTGGAGGGTGGGGCACTGGGCTCTCATGGGGCACACAATGTAGATCAGTGTTCCCCCCAAAGGCTGTACTTAAAACTTGATGTAAAACACATGTGTCATTTATCAAAACATATTTAACATATATAATGTAATTCAGGAATGATACAAATAAAATGTTTTAAAAACCACAATATCAGATATAGAGTTTGGGGTGTTGAGTTAAGAGGATTCAAGGACATTTTGGAGATTACAGTACATGTTTCAGGCATCAAACATTCAAAACAACCTCACATGGTGAAATTATCCATTGCTTATCCATTCTGTCTTTTAATTTTACTATGCACATGTAGCACCATAATAAATGCCAGAACTCAAATGTATTGGTAATGCACAACTAGCCATATCATAACTAAACTCATGCATTACAATGAATGAAATATGATGTACAAAGAGGTCAGGCAATAGCTCTGCTTTTGTTTCAACATAAAAACACTTCAGCGCAGCTCTTTTCCCAGACATAGCAACAGTACCAACAACTTAAGGCTGTCTATGGACTACGTGTCTTGTGCTCTTTTACAATCAGTTTCATACAATATTAGACCATAAAAACTTGTCATACCTGGAGTTCAGGGGACGAACTCGAATCGCGACTTTCACGTTGGCCATTCGTTTGACAGAGGACGGAGGGAAAGATGAAATGCAGTTCAGCTGTTCGCTATAGTTCATTAATTAAGTCCCTCCAGTGTGCTGAATTATGTCGACCAGAATGAGGAAATCTATCCGAAGTCTTTCTGGCCATGTTATTGATATCGTCTACTCTAGACAATCACAGGGCACATCGTGAAGCCGCGGTCACAGTCGTACTGCGCTGAAACTACCTGCTGTCTCTCCGGGAGGGGAGGTTACGAATCCTACTATGGTAAAGACTTTTGCTCATGAATATTAATTATATTTTATGAGCTTCTCAGTTGTGCCTACTGATTGGCTGAAAGACTGGCGCGAGACTTCTACTTTGATACGGCATGGTACATGGATAGTAATTAGGATTTATTCTGGTCATGACTTATTTAATATTCATAAACTCAGCATTCGCCATAGTAATGTAGTAGGAAATTATACCCATGAAATCAAAGGCAGTGTGAGAAATTCCCTTCCACTTTATTTATTTATTTATCCCTTTTTCTCCCAATTTGGAATGCCCAATTCCCACTACTTACCAAGTAACCACAGTTACTCGCCTCAATCCAGGTGGTGGAGGACAAGTCGCATCTTATCACGTGACTCGTTGTGCGCCCCGCGGAGACTCACAGCTTGTGGAGGCTCATGCTACTCTCCGTGATCCACACACAACTTATCACATGCCCACTAATCACGATCAGGAGGAGGTTACCCCATGTGACTCTACCCTCCCTAGCAACCGAACTAATTTGGTTGCTTAGGAGACCTAGCTGGATTCACTCAACACACCCTGGATTTGAATCTGGGACTCCAGGGGTGATAGTCAGCGTCAATACTCACTAAGATACCCAGGCCCCCAGCAGCATGCGTTTTAAGATTCTGTGTAATATTAATTTTAATTAAAACAAATAATAAAAAAATAACTTCAGCAACCCATGATGAAAGATACATAGTTGCAAAAAAGTATATTTTATTACATAGAGCAGTTTAAAATGAACTGATAATACCATTGTCCAACATGAACAAAGTCTATTACAAGTGCAAATCGGATGCTTTTAAACTCAACTTTCACATATATAAATACAGACAATGGGAAACACAAACAAAGAGAAGCACACATAATCACAAACCAACAAACAAGCGGCAGTAAAGGCAACAATCAAATATTAGGTAAGATCTTGGCCGAATCAAACACTTAAAACAAATAAATAGATTGAGGTGGTGCAAATGACTAAGAGTGAAAGCATTGTGAAGAAAAAAAGCAAAAGTCCCACTGAAATTTACCATATAAATGTGTTTTAAAGATGGTTTAAAAACTATGAAGGCGTGGTTTGCCAGCTTAGCGTTATTTTTTCAGTTAAACTAACAATAAGTCAGACTTTTTTTTAATCAAATATATGATTTCAACATTTCTTGTTGTTAAAATATGCATCACTGCCAATTAGTGCAGTTGTTTTGGCGGAGATACTGTTAACAGTTGGAAATTTTGTCTGCTGTGTCCCCCTTGTGGTCACTGAGAGACATGCAGTACGTCCCTATGGTTTGGCACTGAAGGCAATGGGAACTGGGTGGCCAGGGAGAGCTGCTGAAACTTCTCTACAGACTCCTACAAGAGAGAAAAAAAAAGTTAACTCTATTCTTAAGGCTATAGTGTATTTTTCTGTACAAATATCTAATGAGACATTTTAAAGAGCACCTATTATAGCTTTAAACATGCCTAATTTTGTTTTAAAGGTCTCATACAATAGATCTACGTGCATCAGAGGTAAAAAAAAAAACACACACATTCTCTCTTAATTTAAATTGCAGCATTAACTGTGATGTTCACTTAGTAGTCCCAACTGATTTAAATGGCAGAAAAAAAGGCATGGTTCATACAAATTCATTGGGGTTGTTTCTGGTTACTCCAGGAAGGCTACAAAGCAAAAACATGAATTCATATTCATAAGATAAGTTATGAATAAACTCATTAATATTAAATATTATAAGTCAGTTTAATGATAATTAAACAAGAATAAATCGAATCATATTCAAATATTATTAAAAGAGCTGAGAGCAGATGCATTTCTATAACTAATTAAATCACAATATTTTGTGTGTGTTTAATTGCGATTAATCATGGTTCATGGTACATTACAACAAACATTGAAAAAATTATGAACTTGCAATAAATTGGTTAGTCATAATTTATTTAAATATGTTCATATTAGTTGGGCAAAACCATCTACCATTTTCCACTGGAATTTAAGGATCAAATGGGCAGATTCAATTCATAAAGCTTTATTGCCAAGAGAAAGCCAAGTGTGCATTATTAGACACATGCAGATATGAAACAAACTGAATGCTATAGTTTAATTTGCTAGTATAATTTTAAGTTTATAATCTCAAAACTATTATTTTCTCTGGCTGCTGTTCAGTCTCTACAAGTATACCTGGCTGCAGATTGCTGAACAGCCAGGTCCTCTTCAGTCTCTATCGCGCACATACTGGGTCTCTCTCATGTGGTTTCGCTTTTGATAATGGTTCAGATGACAGTGAGTGAGTGTTTAAGGGGACAGGAAGAGATACAGCAGCTTGTTCAGTATCTCTCCCACACCCAATTCTCAGATTGTGGGTGAAGTCTCCATTCTCCATATACTAAATACGCTCAAGTGCCCTTATTAGCCTTCCACCAATACATACGCTATCGGCGTGTATGCTTACCGATTTGCACAGATATGAAAACCTTTTTTCAGAACATATAATGCAGAAAACAATGCTTTAGAATTGGTGTCATAATGTAGTAATGCATTCGCCTCCACTGTTTACAGAGCTGTGCTGACGGTGGCTCTGCAGACAGGGCGGAATTAAGTGGTGCGTTGTTAAGCGGTGTCTTCTCTGTAAGTTGCTAACTAGTTTGTGAAATACATACTGGAAAGTTAGTAAACAATGGCCCCATAATTTTCCCTTTTCAATATAACTAATATAATGTTAACCTTGTCCCTGACAACCATGTCAATCATGTTTAACACATCTGTTTGCCAGCTATAGTCTGTCAGTGCAGTAAGTAATGTAGCAGATTGAAAGTTAAGCATCAGAGCATCTTTTTGCAGCTCAGCAGACAACAGTGCGGTGGTGGATTGTGTCTGTTGAGTGTTGATTTCATGCTACGCTGTTACCTAACTGGTGAGATGCAATGCTGGTCCACCTTTTACTCTCTGTGACAACGAGCTCATAGCTAACTAGCTAACCACGTAGCTCCTTTCATCCCTTGTCAGCTGAGTGGAAGCTAATGTGTAAACATGTATTCACCAAACTGTTTTGTTCAAGATTCACAGTTTGGTACCCCCTTCAACCAAACAATTCCAGTCGTTGCATTTACAAAATGTCAAATGTAAAAGTCTGGTTTCCCACCATTGAAAGTTTCACCTGAACTTGTATAGCAGAATATGGTATAACATCGCTGCCACTGTTTATCTCTTGACTCGGCAGGTGTAAATGTTTCTTGTTTTACAACCTGACAATAATTGACTGGCAGTATTAAAATAGTCAGAATTTGACCGATAATAAACAGTAATACTGATGTTTCTTTAGCTATTTTTATTTAAATGGTCAGCAATTGACTGATACGAAGCATATAGTACTGATGTTTATGAAGCTATTTATTGTATTTTTATGTATTCTCTCAGTGGTCATTTCTAGAATTTGTTGACAATGTATAATAGTCAAATGTTCTTTGCTAAAAATATTTGTTTAGCAGCCTTCAGAGTACCTTTGCAGTCATATCGTTGCAAAATCATTAAACAATCCACATAGAAAAGGTCTGTTTTCATTCCAGCTCAAAAATTATATTTAACTATATTGGCCACCATATCGGTAATCTGCATCGGTCGGGCTCTAATCGCTCCCAAGTTTATTATGCCCGGGACATGTGTCTAACATGCACTGCTCCAAACAATCAGTTTCTGTGCTAGGATGTGTAGTCTAGCGTGTAACTCCAGGAAATTTCTATTTGCCAATTTTACCCACAGGAAGTGGGGAAAAACATTAGTGAATTTTCAGGAAGTGGAAAAATAAAAGCTTAATTTCACAAATTTATGTTAAAAAGTCCACTATTAATCGCAGAAATGAATGTGTTAAATTTCCCAGGCCTAAATATAAACTAACGAATATTAAATAATGTTAATCAGTCCAATAACGCATAAATTACCTCTGGCCAAGATAACGCTGACAACTTCCGCCAGTGGGAGCCAACTTCCTCCTCTCTCAGAAGACCAGTTTCTATAAGCCTTCTTATCAGAAACAGGTAGTCAGTCCTCTGTAAAATTAAATTATACAACTGTTTATCAACAACTGCACACTGGATTTTAAACAGTTCAGCACAACTGCAGTGTTCTACCACCAGTCTTCATCAAAGCTGTTTACCTCACTGTCTGTGGCCCTGAAAATGGCAGTGAAAGTGTGTTCACTGAGGAGGAGGTGCAAAGGTACAGGTGGAGTGGGAGTCCGACACCACAGGGGCAAAAACTTCGCCAGAAGAGCAGATCTCTTGTTCCCCTCAGCTGAGGACACCAGTGGCAGCTCTCCAGACACTGAACACACATATAGACAAAATAAGACATTAATCATATCCAGTATTGATTTTAAAATGTTCTTAAATTTCCCTTAATTGCTCTCTCACCAACTTTGCAGGCCAGCTGGACAGTACAACGCAACAGCATCTGCTCGACTACAGGCGAAAGGAGCTAGAAACCACCAAACATAGAGAGGGTGTGAGACAGACAAACCATACAAAATATTAAAACTACCAAAAATGATGAATGGCCTATATCAAACTTTTTGATGCCAAGGACCAATGCAAGGGACCATCTGTGTGAGAAAAGTAGTAAACATGATATTATAAAGACTTAATTTTTGCAAAAATATTTAATTGCCATTGTGCTAAAGACAAAATATATTTAAAAAATTGTATCTGGAAAATATTCACTTCTAAAATTGACAATTTACTTGACAATTAAAAAATTATAATTATATATATATATATATATATATATATATATAAGTATATTATACAATTAAAATATTTTATTTAAAATATTTATATTTATTGTGAATAGCGGTATATACAGTTGAAGTCAGATGTTTACATACACCTAAAAACTCAGTTTTTAAACAATTTGGCCTGGGTAGCTCAGCGAGTAAAGACGTTGACTACCACCCCTGGAGTCATGAGTTTGAATCCAGGGCTTCCTAAGTGACTCCAGCCAGGTCTCCTAAGCAACCAAATTGGCCAGGTTGCTAGGGAGGGTAGAGTCATATGGGGTAACCTCCTCGTTGTTGCTATAATGTGGTTCTCGCACTCGATGGAGAGTTGAGCGTAGAAGCCGCGGCGAATAGTGTGAAGCCTCGACACGCGCCATGACTCTGTGGTAAAATGCTCAACAAGCCATGTGATAAGATACACGGATTGACGGTCTCATACACAGAGGCAACCTGCATGGTTTTGATGCCAAGGACCCATGCCTACCTTGCATGGGTCCTTGGCATCAAACAGTTTGATATAGGCCATTCATCATTTTTGGTAGTCCTCCAAAACCTGGATTCAGGCGAGTAACTACACCACCACTGGGAATTGGGCATTCAAAATTGGGAGGGAAAAATAGATTGTGAAATGTCAGGATAATAGAGAATTATTTATGTCATCACATTCCCAGTGGGTCAGAAGTTTACATACACTTTGTTAGTATTTGGTAGCATTGCCTTTAAATTGTTTAACTTGGGTCAAATGTTTCGGGTAGCCTTCCACAAGCTTCTCACAACAAGTTGCTGGAATTTTGGCCCATTCCTCCAGACAGAACTGGTGTAACGGAGTTACAAGCCTCAAATTCAAAAAACGTTCTGCCCACAAATTTTCTATCGGTTAGGACTTTGTGATTGCCAATCCAATACCTTGACTTTGTTTTCCTTAAGCTATTTTGCCACAACTTAGGAGCTCTCATGCATCAACATTACAGTTTAAAGTGATCTCATGTTACGTTAAATGATCAAACGACTATTCGACAACTATTTTATTGATGACGTTGTCGATAACGTTGACTAATCATTTCAGTCCTAGCCAATTAAACGTTACCAGTTTGAAAAGCCCTGGTCTACATAACTTTTATATGTTTTATAATGATGGTAATGATGTGTTAATGATCAGTAACAGGAGGTGGTGAATGGTGGGGGTTTGAATACTTTTCTGCATCCAAGTGTCTGTTCCACTTTGTCCAGTAGGGACTCAATTTGATGTGCAGTGAAGACTTCTACACCAGACCTGGGTCCTACAGCAACACTTAGAACCTCCTGAAACATCATAAACACTTTATTTCTTAAATATGCCATGTAAATTTCTCATTATATGAACATTAACAAACATTTTGCATATAATGTGTCATTAGCGAATTAGGAAACATGCCAAGTTGAAATACTGGCTTCTCCGATAACAGTGCTACAGCCAGTATATTCTACTTTTAATTTCCATTCCGGGACAGAACTTCAGTTTATGTTTTGGCCTGTGTGATCCCATTCACTGCCCACTCAACAATAGTATTTCAACACTGCCGGGTTCCAGATTTAAACAAGTGTGCAGGCAAACAACACTGCGTGCTGCAGCCATGGAAGCAGCAAACAAACTGGATCAGAGATAACAGATTCTACCCGACCTAAAAAGCCTCGCCATCCATCTAAATACCACCATGACTAGAGGCGTAGTAAAACAAGGATAAATATTGGTGATGCCTTTGGAAGATGGAGATAGCTTAAAGCCCAGATATTCTTTAAAACTGATTCTGTTGCATGTCCTCATTCTGGCAACCCGCATGAGCTTCGAGTCTGGGGCGGAGCAGGCAAATCTCCAATATTTTGAATTTGGACTGCAGTACCCATTTCAAACGCTTGCTGTCAATCTAACATATAGCACCTTTAAATACATGTTTATTAGCATCTTGACACGGTCACACTCACAAAATATAAAGTCGGAGCTATCAGAAGTAAAACAATTTAGTTTTTCAGGTGTAATTACGAGACAAATTCATAATTATAAGAAATAAAAGTCAGAATTCAGAGATTGTAGGCCACAAATATGCGTGAAAAAGATATTACTTTCTCGCCTCCTCCTTTCCATTGATCACGTTACACTGGTGCCGGAAACCCGGAAAGGAGGCGGCGAGAACCGGCTTGACGATATAAATAATGGTTTAATAATAAACTTAAAAGACCACATAAACACACACATGACGGACATGTCCGTTAACGATCTCTCCCTCCCACACGATCCCCTGCAGTCGACCTTTATCCCTCATGGTGGCTTAATTAGCCTAATACGGGACCGGGTGTGTGGGATCACGACCCGCCCCTCCTCCCTGCCACAAACGCGTTCATTCTTTTCTCAGCTCTTTAAAACTGACTATGCTGTAACATAAATTAGCAACTAACCCAATTCCAAAACGCAATAAATCACCTTAATTTCTATCATGACTTCTGATCCCAGTGGGACTTTATGGGTGCAGTCTGAAGGGCAATAGGAACCAGCGCTGAGCCCTGCAGCACTTCTCTGGACCTGCTGATTTTTGCTTGTTCTCTCGCCCTCTTCAGCTTCCAAACTGGAGGAGGGTACACTCTTCATCACCCTCTCAAAAGCACTCTTCCACTCCCTCTTTAGCAGCACTGAGTGAGATATTTTAACAAGAATATTTCCGATCATGACTATAAACACTACTTGATAAAGTCTAAATGAAGCATTTTTAATTTCTCTGTCACTTAGATTGGGCTTCACTACTTGTGATGTTGGAGGACAGCCAGCTGCAGGCCTTTTCTGTGGCTAAACGAGTGGTGATTCTCTCAGATGTGGTCAGCACCTAAACCACACCACAAAATATTAATTATATAACAACGTAAATTGTTTATTTCTAAAATTTAAAATTACAAACAAGAAATGATCATACAACAACTTCCCATCCAAGACAACAAAATATTGCAGTTCTGAAGCATATCTAAATTTTTCTACAGGGTATTGACTGATTAATTGATGAATAATGAGACTACTCACAGCAGGAGAGGTCTCCAGAGGAAGAAGAACTCTGACAGCTCCAGGCGCATTCTCACTGCAGAACCTATCATGAGAGGATGTGTTAAATGCAAATGAGTCCAAAACACATCCTTCATCATGATATTGATACATAGGCAACAACAAAAAGAGAGAGAAGAGCTACTGACCTGGTGGCTTTCTCCAGAGCTTGCATGCCTGCATCACTGAGCTGAGCGCAGATAGAATCGTTTAGCTTGGCAGTGTTGACACCTTCCAAACCTAAACTATCTTTGAGAGTTTTCTCACCACCCTGCACAAGCTCCAACACAAGTGTAGCTCTGACACACACAGAGTTTGGAAAATATGAAATAATGAACAAAATTCTAAATTCACGAAGATGGACGAACATGAATCATGGGAGACTGACTTGATGTGTTTGACACAGTTGGAACCCACTCTTTCAGCAACAAACTCTACAGTGCGTCTGAGAGAGGGGGGCTGATTGTGAAAGAAGGCCTGTTCCAGATCCACCTACATATGGAAAAACATGGACATACAAACATGGATGACATGTTCTCAATTCCTGGACAGGTGAATAAATGGAAGACTTTTGCTGGCAGTATACCTGTAATTTCTGCTGTGAGCGGGTTGTCGATGGTCCCCTCGGCTCTGCAGATGTGGGGGTGATCTTGCGGATCAGGCCTCCACTCTTGGATGTGCTTCCAGCCACAAAAGCAACAAGAAGTTTACGAAACTCCCCTGGCAACAGAATGAAGAAGAGAGACCTCCATCAACACCCTCGACTGAGAATCTATTTCAAACAAAGCTTTGTGAAATGTGTAATTTAGAGGCATGTAACGTTTTCTGAACAGTTTGCCCTCACCTAAATAAGGGCAGCAAGTGTAGAGAAGCTGCTGGTCAACTAGTGGGATGGTGTCCTGAAAAGCAAATATACAGTTTTAGATACATCCACAACTCTGGAAAAGACAAAAAGTTAAATAAACACTTTTTTTTCCTCCGTGAATGAAAAAGCGAATCATATCCATAGCATGAGATCTTACTATGAACTTTACATCAATGTTTACAAATTGTCCTTGGTAAATGTAATAATTGTCATGTGATCCACTAACCAGCCCTTGCACACTAGCATTACTCTCCAGTTCATCAGTTTCTTCATTTAGATCTGTACTGAAAAAGAGATCTTCAGGGAAAACTGGGATCTGAAAGAGAGAATGCAAGAAAGACACTATTTGCAATCTTTTTCTAATTCTATTAATCAAGAAGTGTTTGTTTTTAAGCACGTCTCACCTGAAAAAGCCAGCCCAGCATCGCCACCATGAGCAGCTGGTTCATATAACACAACTCTCCTTCTCGACCCAATACCATCCTCCTAAAAAAACATGTGCACACATGCAAAGAAATAAACAAACAGCACAATTACACCGATAAGTTCAGTTATATAAATAATATAAATGTACCAAATAGTGCAATGAGATGGTTTGCAATGGATTTAGTAAAAATATTAATGTTGGTATATTGCTGTTTATTACAATGTATGGTTATGTTGATGTACATAAAAAAATATTTGGTTTGAGCGAATCACTGTGAGGAAATTAACCTTCAAATTAATTTTTGTATTATTATAAGAAGTATTAAAGGAAATTTTAAGAGTGGAGACAGGAAATAGGATGGGAAAAAGTGGGACAAAAAGGCATAATCGAACCCGGGTCGTCACTACAGCAACACTAGGGGCACAATTTATCTTCAATTTCAGTGTTTCCACCATCCTATTGGAGTGCAATTAGCAACGCTGTAAGGCAGGTGATATTTTAAATATCACCTTTCAAAACCTTTTCAGAGAAAAAAAATAAACTGAATATCTGTTAAAGCAGAATTCTTTTTAGTCCAGCCCTAGCGTGCAAAAAACGTACTTGTAGATGTGGAGCAGCAGGCACAAGGCGGTCCTGTAACAAGGCAGAAATGGGCCAGTGTAGTCCAGCATAGACAGGAACTCCACCAACCAGGGTACCGTCAAAACAGTGCATCTTCTGTGCACAGAACTCCTCAACACCGCACACACATCCAGCACTGGAGAACTCTGAGTTTCATTCACACATGAAACTAATTTGGACAAATTTGTGACTTGTAAGCACAGAATTCATTGCCTTCAAACGATGTTTACAGTACCTTACTACGCAGAGTGATTGCAGCATCCTGAATGTCTCTAGATGGCGCCTCAGAGGTCTGGTAAGGCAGGAAGGAGATGAAACCCAGAAACTTAGCCAGCAGCCGAGCCGTAAGGAGCACAGTGGAGAAATGCTGCTTCTCGTCCTGACACAGAGAACCCCCACAAATATTTTTTGTTTTAAACCCATTTATAGTCCCTGGTTACTTTGGATAATTTTGGTTTATTTTGCACTCTACTCCAACCTGTTGCTCCATGTCTCCATCTCCAGTCTCTTCTCCCCGTGCTGGGCTGGCATCTAGGCAGAGGATTGACACCTCATCTAGCTTCAGCAGCTGCTGACACAGACCGTCTTTCAGGTGCTGGTTTAGCTGGCAGCTGATACAAAGAGAACAGGAATTTGAGCCAGCACAAAGACATCATGAAAACTTCTCCTTTGAAACAAGCAGTTCTCTTTATGCAGACGGTCTCACCAGCTGGCTATCCGAAGGAAGTCTTTAAAAAATTCCTGATGTCCAGGGAAGGACGGTGGAGGGCAAGGACCAATGAGTCCCTGTGGCTGGACCAGACGCTGCTGCAGACGCTTCAGACGGCCTAGGCTGTCCGCTCCCAGCATGCTCAGAAGGTCGGCATCAGGGGCATCACTGGAAAATCCCAGCAGACAAGGACCCTTACACATCTGGAGAAAGAGAGAGTGCATACATGATGGTAAGAAAGAGAAGAGGAAACGAGAGAAAATGTGAAATGTAATCAACCATTCTGGCGCACCTGGATCAGCTGCTTCTGGAAGAGTCTGGCAAAGTGAGAATGGTTTCCTGCTGCAGTGAGCTGACTCACCATTATCCTGTAATCATATTTCAGTCAACACACTCATTCTAAACTGATGTAGCATTGTTCCATTAAGTACATTTTAATTTGTTAATCAAAGTTTTGTGCACCAAAACAGTCAATATCATTTTAGAATAAAACTGGACAGATTTCTGTGTAAACTGTAATTTCTGTTTCAGAACACGTCTAATTTAGATTTCTGTTTCAGAACACGTCTGTTTTCAGCGTTAGTTCAGTTTCTGCATTTGCAGTTTGGAGATTCCATCAGCAGGTGGTAATTAAATGTATGTCTAAACTTTTAAGATATTTTTTGGTGTTTCAATAAATAAATTTTATTTTGAAAGCAAATCGACCGGTAGATAGATGTGAAGTGTGTGCAAAAATCCAATACTACTTGTGCATGCAATACAATCAGTGGTAATACTATTATTTGAAGAAGACTGAACATTATTTTGTGCAGTTAATGCACCAAAAAAAATGTAAGTCCATATTTCTATTCTTCAAATGCAGTGCATATATCCCACTTACACTACCAACTTCTTATGACTGTGCCATCTTTGTTTATATTGCTGGTGGTTGACAGGGAATGGACTATATAGTAGAACGCAGACAGTGCAATAACCAGAGAAAAACCTCAGAATTAAATTGCAATTGATCCATCCCATTAGCGCTTTGTGTGTGCAATTTCACCAAACCCACTTGTACCTACACTTGGCGCATGCTTGCAAGAAAATGTCAAAATGTCATGGCCAAGCCCATTGACTTATATCTCAAAACAGTCTTCAAATGTATTTGTTGTCTTAATGTAGTCATGTCTCTGATGTCAACACCATGACTATTTTTGAACACACCAATTTTGCAACTTTGTTTTTATACACAGGCTGGGGCATTGATTTGGCATTTTAAGTATGACTACATAGTATAGCCAACGCTTTGATTTTAAAAAAGCAGGTAAAATCCAGTAGAAAAGAATGTTATATTTATATGCTTTTCTGACATTACACTCAAAGCACTCTACACAGTGAACAGGGGACTCTCTTCAACCACCACCAGTGTGCAGCATCCACTTGGATGATGCGACAGCAGTCATAGTGCCTAGTACACTCACCACACAGCAGCTGTTGATGAAGAGGAGAGAGTGGAGTGATAGAGCCAAATAATGGATGGGGATCATTAGGAGGCCATGATTGAGAAGGACCAATGGGGTAATTTGGCCAGGACACCGTTGAGGTTACATCCCAACTCGTTTTGAGAAGTGTCCTGGGATTTTTAATGACCACAGAGAGTCAGCACCTTGGTTTAACGTCTCATCCAAAGGATGGTGCCTTTTTACAGTATAGTGTCCCCATCACTACACCGGGGCATTAGGACCTACACAGTCCGCAGGGTGAGCACCCCCTGCTGGACTCCCCAATACCTCTTCCAGCAGCAAACTTAGTTTTCCCAGGAGGTCTCGCATCCAGGTACTGATCAGACTCAGCCCTGCTTAGCTTCAGTAGGCAACCAGTCTAGAGCTACAGGGTGATATGGCTGGACATATATATATATATATATGTCACTTTTAATATTATAAAGAAACCTCACCTGACTCTATTGCCTAATGCAGCCTCAAAATCCCAGCCAGGCTCTTTATGAGAGTCCTCCCATTCCCTGAGCAGCTCGTAGAACACATCCCTAAAACAGTAGTGAAAAACACACCATGATTCATCTAATTTCACCCAACAGAACCAATCAATGCCCTGAAACATCACATATTTCACATCTCTCTCATACAGAAGACAACTGTAGAAACATGTCTTGTTATACCTCTGTTTCTTGAAGGTGTGGAAGGCCCTGTCACTGGTGAAGTTGGAGCGATTGTCTGTGGCGGGCTGGAATGAGACTGAATGAATGAACAAAGGTGGAGAGGGCAGAACCTGAGGAAGTGAGGACATGATTCAGAATGGAGCTTTCAAAGACAATCAATGAGAAAGTTTGTTTTTGGGTGCTTTTCAATGAATGCATACCTTTGCAGTGCAGTTGTCTTGAGCTTGTGCCAGGCGATCTCTGAGGCCTGGGGAGAAAGCTGCTACTCTCTCGTTCTCAGACAGAAGCCGTAGAGTGCATTTGTCCAAGTGTGACAGCAACCTGATTGAACAGAGGACAGAGTCAGGCACTCTGTGATTAATTACCGGCAGCAAGCGTTAATGATATATCGTCAAACTCACTCAAACTGATTCTCCAGGACTCTCACAGCAAAATACACACAGTTGTGCACATTTCCCAGGTAAGCCCTCTCCAGCACATCTACAAAAACAGAAATGAACAGAAGTGGGGAAAAAGTGAGGTCCATTCTCTTAAATATAAAAAAAACGACAAGTCTTAAGACAAATCATTTTAAACATCAGTTTTTTATTTATTTATTCACTTCTGAAACAGTAAAGACATGTTTAATGAATTTATCTTTGTGGCAGGGCAGAGGGTGGGGCCAGGACGTGATTCCACACACCCGGCCCATAATCAGGCTAATCAAGCCTCAGAGAGGAAGCTGCAGTGCGAGAGAGAGAGATTTACGGAAAACTGTCAGACACCTTTGTGTAAAGGGATTAATGGAAAGGAGGCGGCGAGAACTGGCTTGAGAATTTAAATAATATTTTAATGAAGAACTTAACCAAAAAGACAAACACACAAATTTGTCGGACAGCTGTCTGTAAATCTCGCTGTGTCACACTGCAGCTTCCAGTCAGCCTTTATCCCTCTCGGAGGCTTGATTAGCCCGATTAGGGGCCTGGTGTGCGAATTCATGACCCGGCCCGCCCTCTGCCCTGCCACAATCTTCTTTTCAAATTGTGATTCCATAAAAACAGCAAGAATCTGCATCTCTGCTTCCTGCAGTGCAAATGCCAATGGTGTTTTTCTCGGCTCTTTTTCCCATGTATGTATTTTAAGACATTACTGAACATTTTACCAGAGTTGTGAGCTTACAGTCTGAATTAAATATGATTGAGAAATTATATGAGACACTGTACTGCACAAAAGCACAATTAGAAGCACGCAAAAAACAAACAGACAGTGAGAACAGTGCAATCCGATTCACAAATAAATGACTCTTAAGAGACAGTTCTTTTAATGAATCACTCAAAAAGACTCAAACTCAGTACTACTTAAACACATTAGTTTGAATCAACAAACTATTTACAACATGTAAGAGTTAAAAAAAAAACTTAAAGCATTAAATAAACATGTAAATGGACATGTGATCAAGCTCACCTGGACTGTTTTTACACACACTGGCTCCCTCTTCAGCAGATTCAGAGACAGACACACCACGAGATGTCAAGAGCTGCAGCACAAAGAACAGCTCTAGGAACACACATGGAACCAGGTTCTCTAGAACCAAAACACATTCACAATCATTACAACATAAACCTAAATATTCATGTATGCTTATGTAAAGGAGTATTTCCTTGGTATTGTTCTTGTGAGTCTGTTTCAGATATAGCTTTAAATTTGATGGCCCGACTGATTCAGTAATAAGGCTGAATTATTTATCAATAATAAGCCAACTGGGTCATGAATCATAATGTTAAATACATTTATTTTTCCATCATCGAATTTCCGAAACAAACCTAATCACATATTCCACAGTGTAAAATGAATTTGGCTATATGGCACCCTCTGCAGGTAATTCACCTGAAATGCAGGTACAATACAATTCAGATAATAGGTCCAGCTCTGCAGATTGTGTGACTTTGTCAGGGTCAGGGCAAGGTGCTTGGGAGTCAGGGGTCACTTTCAACCCTTGTCCAACTGTTTTGGTTGGGGTGCAGATAGTAGTGGTGGCTTTCTGTGGAGAGCTAGTCTGCTGGGCAAGTTTAGACCTAGAGAAGATGAGAGGGGAACAGAGGTGAAGACCGAGAAATGGAACTAATTAAAACAGTAAGCAAATGGATGGTTGACATTATATGTGAAGCTGTGTGACATGCTGTACTTCAATAACAGTGTTATTATAGTTAACGAAACCTAAAATAAAAACTAAAACCATTTTTTGTTAACTAAAATAACAAAAATTTTAAAACACTTTTCATAACTCCAAAACTAACAAAAATAAAAATGATCTCAAGTTCATTTCAGTTTTAGGCAAAGTAGGACACTTGGAAATTATAAATTTCTTGGCACTTTTAATTATGATCCAAACACACATAACCTGACATTATACCCTTGAAGAATGCTTAGGATGTTGCTACCTCAGACAAAAGCAAAAATTAAGAAATTATTAATACTGAGAAGTAAAGGGCGTGCTGAGTGACTCCAGCCAAGTCTCCTAAGCAACCAAATTGGCCCAGTTGCTAAGGAGGGTAGTCTCACATGGGGTAACCTCCTTATGATCGCTACAATGTGTTTCTCGCTCTCAGAGGGGCGCATGGTGAGTTGTGCATGGATGCTGCAGAGATTAAAAAGCACATAAAGGCAACATAACGTAGTCCTTAAGTGGTATAATTCATGTCTTCTGAAGAAATCGAATCAGTTTTGGGGGACTGACCAAAATGTTACTTTTTCACTATAAATTTTCCAATTGCAATCTACAGAAACAATCACTAATGAGACTGCTGATGTTAATTAAGATTTACAGTAAAAAAAATAAAAATTAAAAAAAGGATGCTACACTTATGTGCTTTTTGGAGCTTCAAGGTTTTGTACCATGATGACTTGCATTGTATAGAACTGCAGAGCTGAGGTATTCTTCTAAAAATCTTTATTTGTGTTCTGCAGAAGAAAGTTATGCACGTCTGGGATGGCATGAGGGTGATTAGATGAGAGAATTATAATTTTTAGGTAAACTATACCTTTAATTGTTTACTTCCCAAAGACTAGTTAAGAAATTATTTATTATCATCCAAGGAAATTCATTTGGATACAATGGGGATCAAGTTTAATGCCCTGTCAATTTACCCATATTCACCCTTTTATCAAATTTGCAACATTTATAATCCAAATTAAACATGATAATACAAATAGATACATGTAACAACAAGACTGACCTGAGAAATGGAATCTTAGACATTTTTAAATGATACCAGTTAATGGACAGTCAAAGACTGGAAAAACATAGCCTGGTCTGATGAATCTTCAATTCTGATGAGGTACACAGATGGTAGGTCTACTGCAGACTCTGCTTTCTGTTCTTGACTGACAGAAGTGGAACCCGACGTGGTCTTCGGCTGCTGTAGCCATTCACCTCAAGGTATATACATATATATATATATATATATATATATATAGGGGTGGGCGATATACCAGCAGACATGATAAACTGGGTATAATAATCATATAAAATAATCATTTTGGATTATCCTCTGTATCGCGGTTACGCAAAACTGCTTCAAAAGAAATGTTCACTTCATTCTCTTCACATAACACGTATGTGGAACACATTCTGTCAGTGAAGTAGAGGAGGAAGGTGGAGTGGCTTTATGGGAGACTGAGAGAATTGAAGAAAAAGGGCTTTTCAGGTACTGGCCATTTTTCAAAGCAAATACAACATTAATCTTGCATTCTGAATATGCTTCTCATCAGGCGCACGCAGCTGTGTTTTCAAGTGATTTTGCATCAGGCTTCCAGATTGGGCTCCATAGACACTTTCGCTACTCATCCCAGTTTCAAATCTTTCATGACCCATTTTTAATACCCTATCTCTCCCAATTTGGCATGCCCAATTCCCACTACTAAGTAAGTCCTTGTGGTGGCGCGGTTACTCACCTCAATCCGGCTGGCGGATGACAAGTCTCAGTTGCCTCCGCTTCTGAGACGCCAATCCACGCATCTCATCACGTGACTCGTACTGCGACACCGCAGAGACCCACAGCATGTGGAGGCTCATGCTACTCTCCACGATCCATGCACAACTTACCACACACCCCATTGAGAGCGAGAACCACTAATTGTGACCATGAGGAGGTTCCCCCATGTGACTCTACCCTCCCTAGCAACCGGGCCAATTTGGTTGCTAAGGA
The DNA here is from genome assembly GCF_025860055.1 of Xyrauchen texanus. Taxonomy (NCBI): domain Eukaryota; kingdom Metazoa; phylum Chordata; class Actinopteri; order Cypriniformes; family Catostomidae; genus Xyrauchen; species Xyrauchen texanus. The sequence continues at coordinate 27,909,133 of NC_068297.1, read as the reverse complement.
GTACTATCTGGAGTCGCTCCACACACCCTGGATTTGAACTTGCGATTCCAGGATTGGCAGCCAGCATCAATACACACTGAGCTACCAGGCACCAAATGAATTGCATGAACCATTTGGATTCTACTGAGTTTTTTACATTAAAACACTATGGAGGAAGTCAAACATCTCAAACGATAAGAGAGCCCGACATTCTAACAAACACTGCTGAGGAAAACCGCTAAAACTATGTGTCATGCGCCAACAATTCAGTGGAGGTTTAAATTCATTTTCACAACCCCAATCTACCTTTCTCTCCTGAGCAGCTCTCTCTCTTCCTGCAGATTATGGGGACTTTCACAGTTCACTTGGGCTCCAGCAGTCTCTGGAATGACAGGGGGGCTGGCAGGTAAGCTGAGTGGGGTGGATGTGAAGCAGCTCTTGGGTTTAGAGTTAGGCCGCTCTGCACTCACTGGGGTTGGGTTAATTCTGCGGGATGGTTTGGGTTGTCTAGAAAATATATAGGAATGTACAAATTGATAATTCTCATTACACTGAAAATATTTAGCATTTGCTTGACATTATCATATTTGGAGCAATTATTTCCAGGTTTTTGTGCTTTCTGGATTATGGAGGTTGCCAAGTATTAGAAAGCCTATTATTGTCATCACATTATAGATACATTTATTTTGCATATACAGTTGAAGACAAAATTATTAGTCCCCTTTTAAATATTTAGTTATTTTTCAAATAATTCCCAAGTGCCATTTAATGGAGCAAAGGATTTTTTTCAACATAGCATTTCTAAACATAAGTGTTTATTTAGGCAACTTAGAGTGTTTATAATACAAAAAGAAACAAAATTATAACAAAGAACAAAAAAAATTTACAGGTCAAAATGATTAGCCCTCTGATGTTAATAGACAATAGTGTATCCATTTTGCTTGATAACAGCCTTTAGTCATTTGTTGTAATTCTCAACAAGCATTTCTCCTGAGTCGCCGCAACCCTTAGCAAATCTCTCAAGCTCCTCCAACATGTATATCCTTCTCCTTGTTTGTGAGCATTAACAATGCTTTTTCTCAAGTCTAAACAAATTTATTTTGTCTTTGCCAAGATGACAGTTTTATATTACTTAACTAGTTGTTTTGCAAGATACTAATCCTCAGTTTGAAGTGCAATTTAAAGTCTTGGGGGATTAATTAGGCCAGTCATTGGATAACAGTGGTTAGTTCCGTAGCCAATCAAACAGATAATTTCTTAAGGGGGCTAATAATATTGACCTTACCAGTTTTTTTTTTTATAATTATTTTATTCCAGGCAAATTTAAATAAATGAGGCTTTCTTCAGAGGACAAATATAATAAGAAATACTGAGTTAAAATCCCCTTGCTCTGTTAAACATCATTTGGGATATATTTGAAAAAGAACTGAAAATTTCATAGGAGGGCTAATCATTTTGTCTTCAACTGTATACAGTGAAATACTTTTCACATATACCAGCTAAGCTGGGGTCAGGCATAACATGGCACCACTGGAGCAGAAGGGCCTTGCTCAAGGGCCCAACAGCAGCATCTTGGCGGTGTTGGGGCTTGAACCCCCGACTTTCTGATCAGTAACCCAGAGCCTTAAACGCTGAGACTGACATACAAAAGAATCTTACATACACTGTAACATTCACAAACTGACATTAACTGTAGAAAACTCCACAACTTTTGTAACTTGTTTTATTTAATTTCTATGATTTTCTCAGGTTTCCATGACCATGGGAACCCTGGACATGCCTGCGGTCTGAAAAAATGCTGCTTCATATTCTCAAGCTCCTAAACTTAACACCATTATCACAACAACACTAGAATATTAAAAAACTGTGCAAAGCTGAAATGTATCAACACTCACACTGGTGAAGCCTGTGCAGCACCCACTGGAGGAAAGTCTTCCAAATTGTTAAAGTTAAGCTGCACTTGTGTGGGTGGTGACAGTTGTTCAATCCTCCCCATGCCTCTACACCTCCTGCCGCCTCCATCCCAACGACCTACATCATCCGACATGGCACCACGACTCCCTGCCTGTCTGCTGGGTGCACACCCCCCAAACCCCCCACTCCTCTTGCGGCCCTTGTGCTGCTGTGCGGAGGGGCTGGGCTGGGTCTCTGGGGGTGACATCATGAAGTCGCCGAGACTGTGACGCTGGGCGGAGCGTCGCTCCGAGGGTGTGCTCCGGGGAGCAGGGCTCCAGACGGAGCTAAAAGAGGGGCTGCTCAGGGCGCTGACACCACTAAAATACTGAGAGCCAGAGAAAGGGGCCTCCTGCTCATTCCTCCTAGCCACAGGGGACACGGATGGAGCAGGAGAGAAGAGCTGGACACGGCTGGCACTCCGCAGACCCTGGACAGGTGTGGATTTGTTGCCTCTTCGGTCAAAGGAACCCTGAGTCCGGACAGATCTGGAAGTGCTGGGGGTCTTGGCAGGTGTGGTGGGGCCATGGGTCAGTGTGTGACTGCTCTGGTCCCGCAAAAAATTTAACAGATAAGGCACGAATTCCTGTCTCCCAACCTTTACAGAGAGGTCTAGACATTCACAAGCCTGCCAAGACAAAAACAAACATCTACCTTCTTAAATACATGGTATGATTATATAATTAATTATTTATAACTAGTTAGCTCATTGCAATGAACTTTAAAAATTAGAATAGCAAATTCAAAAAAATAAAACATTAAAGTAGTGTAAGCAACTATATATTATATAATACTTTTCTATATTTATAGTTATTGTTTGATTTTTTTTTAGAATAATATAGTCATAACTTCATTATGAAATTCATAACTTCATCTTCACAACAAAATAAATCCATACTGAAATTCGAGTATTATATATATATATATATATATACACACACACACACATATATACAAAAATAATAATTATACCACATATAGCATTATACTATGACATTTTTTTTTTAACCAAAACAATGTACTTATTTTTAACAATGTATACAACTTTACGAACCGAGTATTGTTTATGACAGTGTTTTTTTTTTATTACTTGAGGTTCTGTGTGGTTTTAATAGCAGTCTAAACTTAAACCTTAAACCTAACTCACAAACAAAACTGTAAATAAGCAAAAATCAAATAATGTGACTCGTAATGTGTGCGTAGTGTTGCTAACATAGCTTTCCATTAGCGGCCCAGGTTCAGAAAAACAACATTCGCTCTCTCCGCCACACAACGACAGTGACACTCACAGCATTAGACATAAAATACTTCGCGGTGCGATGACAGTAAAATGCAAACACTTACATGTTGTCCTCTGAGCCAGAGCAAGACCTTGCTGAACTCAACTTTATCCTGCAGTAACGATTCCAAAAGAGCCGCCATTCTGTCCTGAGCAAAATGAGAGTGACGTTTCTCTAGTCCGCATTGGGATTGGCTGAACAGTGATGCGCGCATGCGCTGTAACGACAACTAGCCCTGTGTCTCAATCAGCTCCTTAGCACCCTATGTAGTGAACACGAATACGGGCACTGGAGAAGGTGTTCATCTACTGAACATTGGCACACTTATAAATCATCTGTGACACGATAATGAGCTTGCGATTCGTTATTAACAGCACCATGGCTGTATAAATGACACTATCATTCATTTTGTTGAAGATATTCGAAAGTACAGTGTTATTATAACAGATAAATAAAAATATATAGGAGTGTATTTTAAACCTTCTTTTAACAACTTAAATATTTAAAAGATTGTTTCACTTTCATGGTATATATATATATATATATATATATATATATATATATATATATATATATATATATATATATATATATATATATGGATGAAGGGCATTACAAACAACAGGCTTGTACTTCATAGTTTTATACTCCTGCTCGTCGTCTAACGACCTGAGAGACTTCAGAAGACACATGACGTCTCCGGTAAGGGGACATAGGCTGCATTCCATTTCAAATTTGTATCCCCTTCCCTCGCAAACTTCTCTTCCTCTCATGCACTCGGATGTACGCGAGTGTTCACTACTGGCAGAAGATGTGCAATGAGTTTAACTGGAACACCCTAGCCCTTGATCACTTGGAGCATGTTGAAGGCAGATGTCAATTTGTGGAATTATTTAGTGATTTTTGCTCCTGAGAAAACAATGTTTTCAGAGATTGATATTAGAGGCTTATGTATAAATCTCATGTGTTTAATTTTTTTCCAATTACAATGAATCGTTAGAAAGGATCAATCAAGATTTACACAAATGAAAATGTTAGCATAGCAATGAACACATAGGCTATAACTGTGTGATAAACAGTTTAAGGTAGCTAGAATTATTATGCTGTTAAATCTCAATATAACTTTTCTAAACTGCTTAATTGACCTAACTTCCCTTCCATCATAGAGTTGTGTGGGGGTAGGGTTTATGAAGTGCAATCTGCTGTCATGTCACAATCGAGTTGCATTGTGGGATATAGAGTTGCATGAAGCGTACATCAGTGTAGGCTTGCTCCCTCGGTCAAAATCGATGGGTTGAGTGTCTGTCAACAGAAACTTCCCTCGCTCACTAAACGAAGTGTAACAGACTTCCAAAATGGCAGCAGGGATTTCCCAGAGGGGAAGTGCTTAGGGGAGTTAGCGAGTGGATGTTAAATTTGAAATGGATTGCAGCAACAGTGAGCAACAATGGTCCCTGGTTTTTACAGTGCATGTGGGATTTTTTTAGGGAGCAAATGTTTCGTTGCACTGGAAGGATTTTGCAATTGAGACGGACCGAAAAATGGCTGACTCCCTGATCAGTGCCCTGACTACTGAACTAAGAAACTGATTGAGACAGCCAAAGTCTTCTTCTTCTTCTGTGGGTTTACTGGCAGGCTGCAAACCAAGTAATTAGGTGCATTTAGCCACCACCTACTTTGCTGGAGTGTGACGAGGATGAAGTCTAGGAATAAAAGGACGATTTCCTTTATGTTTAGGACCATTAATTCTAAAGAATCTCAGGATTGCTTTTTACTATTTTACCAGTTCCTGAACTAATATTTTAAACATTGCATCAGAGTATTCTGTACATCCTGAAGCTTGTAGTTCTCTTATAAGTTCAATTCTTTCCTGTTCATATTTGATACATTTCATTAAAACATGTTCAACAGTTTCCATTACCTGTCATGTATCACATAAACCTGTGTTACGTTTGCCCATGATGTAAAGTGTTGCATTAAGTTTAGTATGACACATTCTTAAGCGTGTGAGCATGACATGTTTCTCTCCATTAGTAATTTGACCTTGCCTTACATTGCTTTGTATTTTATGGAAATCTCAGCCAGTCGGACAAGTATCCCAGTACTTCTGCCATTTGTAATAGCAATTTTCTAAAATCAGATGTTTCCCTTCCTCCTTAAATTCACTTTTAACCTGATATTATCTATCTTAAGTGCTTCCTTAGACATTTTATCAGCTATTTCGTTTCCTTGCACCCCCACATGTGCTGGTACCCATGTAAAGCTTCCAATCTACCTTAATCTATATAAACTGACCAATATTTCTGTCAAGATAGTTTCTACATGTTTGAAATGATTGAAGGCTTAAGAGTGATGCTATTGAGTCCGAACAAATAACAACCTTATCTGGCAACACTTCCTTGACCCAAGCAAGTGCCATCTGAATAGCAACCAACTCTGCAGTGTACACTTATGCCCCATCCGTTAACCTCCCAAAGTTTCAGATTTTAAACTCTGGTACATAATATGCTGCACCTGTTTATCCAATGTTAGGGTTTCTTGAGCCATCAATGTTCACTGAAAGAAATGCATAATGGGCTGTTCTAATATGTTCCGATGTTATAGATTTTATATTATTTCCACTCACTCCTTTTTGAATGTATTCATGTAATTTAAAGTCAACTTCATGTTCACTGAATAATCATCGGGGGCCTCGGGTTATTGTAACAGTTGTTCAAAATATTCTAGAATCTCTTTTCTTCTGCCCAAGCTCCTTAGTTTTCCATGCAAATCCTGATCCTCTTGAATTTATTGTTTCCCAACTCACTTCTAATACTTTCCTTGCCAGATGTTCTTTCTTATGACACTGTAAATTTAACCAATATGCCATAGATCATTTTTGGCTCCGTATAACGGCATTTCTGACAGCTCTACCTGCATTGCTGCTACTGGTGTTGTTTTAATGGCTCCTGTAATACAACTTAATGCTCTGGCTTGTATAATATCCAGTTTCTTGAGCAAAAAATGTGATTCAGACCCATACACAATGCATCCATAATCTAATACAGAGCAAAGAAGTGCATAGTATATATCCAAAAATGACTGTTTGTCTGCACCCCACTCTAGTCCTGCTACATATCTCAATAGGTTCAGCACTTTATTATAGACTTTATAGACTTCTTTTCTATATATTCAATATACATTTTCCTCGTTAGTTTACTATCCATCCTTAATCTTAAATATTTTAATATTTGAACTTTATTATTCTTTCCAATTGGTGTTTATACATATACAACTGCATATTTTGTCCTATTTTTCCGAAGTACTGACAGCATGAATTTGATATAGAAAATGTTAAGCTCCATTCTAATGACCATTGTTCCACACTCACTATTGCTTGCTGAATTTTCTGAGTAATGAATGTAACATTTCTTCCCCTTTTGCACATTCCTCCATCATCTGCATAATTCTGCACTGATGTTTGGATTTACTTCTACAAATATAACATTTATCATAATATTAAATATTATAGGGCTGATAACACTTCCTTGAGGTGTTCCATTTTCCACATTAACCATGTGTGATAGTGTATCACCCACCTTCACTTGAACTGAATGTCCAAACAAAAAACCCAAAACTCAGTTGTACAGCCTTCCCCCTATTCCTTTCTTCTGCAACTTTAATAATAATCCTTCTTAGTAAGAGCAGAGGAGTCATTACATTGATAAGTAAACATCTACAATTCAAATTTCTCAAACAGATTAAAGATAATTTAGGAATAGTAATTTTTGTTTTAGCTGAAATTCAGGGGCACAGTCTTATTTTGGCTGATATTTATGCACCTAAATTTGATGATCAGGGCTTTTTTATGGATCTTGAAAGGATGTTGCAAGCTGTTGGCCGTTTGATGATTCAGTCCTTGATCATAGTGAAGCAAAAGTGTGTAAGCCCCCTACAGCAACACTGACGCTTCACGGGATGTATAAAAATCTTGGTCTTACAGATATTTGGAGACATTTGAACCCATCTTGTAGGGACTATACATTTTTTTATCAGTCCATAAGATTTATTCTAGAATAGATTTATATATATAGTTCCTAATTTCATCTGTTGTGGATTTCTCAATTGCAAACATCTCAGATCTTAGATCACACCCTGGTGAGTTTAGAGGTGTTGCCACATATGGAGAAAAATAAATCATATAGCTGCTGCTTTAATGTATCCCTTTTGCAAAATCATAAATTCCAACAAATCCTAAAGGCTGAAATCAATGTCTATATGGAGACGAACTGGTCCTTAGTATCCTCTGTGGGTGTGGCTCGGGAGGCACTTAAAGCGGTTCTTAGGGGTCAGATCCTACAGTATGCCACATTCATAAAAAAATCCAAAGCACGAGAATTCGTGGAGTTGGAAGGGAATATTAAAAGTGCAGAGGAAGAGCTGAAGTGTCGAATGTTGTCTGATGGCCTCAGAGAATTGCCCCGTTTGAAATACAGATATAATACTATTTTGTCACGGAAGGTTGAGTTTTGACTATTCAGGGCAAGACAGTCATACTTTGAGTCAGAGGACAAAGCAGGGAAGCCTTTGGCTAGATATATAAAACAGAGGGAGTCTTTTTCTACCATTCCCTCAGTGAAATCTGCTGGTGGTGACATTTTTACCTCAGCCACTGATATTAATAATGCTTTTAAAGAATTATATCTTGATCTCTATAGTTCCACATCATCGTCCACTGATGAAGATAGTAGAAACTTTGTGGAAAAATTAGAACTCCCTAAACTGGTGACTGAGCAAAGAAATTCTCTTGATTCTGAGATAAATTTGGAGGAGCTTGGCAATGTAATTAAGGCCTTGCCTAGAGTTAAGGATCCGGGTCCAGATGGCTTTGCTGCTGAGTTTTTTAGATCTTATGCAACAGAACTGGCTCCACTTTTATACTGTATCTTTAAAGGATGGAAAACTTCCACCAACAATGATGCAAGCCCGGATCAGTCTGATTCTTAAAAAGGACAAAGATCCAAGCGAGTGTAAGAGTTATTGTCCAATTTCCCTGATCCAGCTAGACGTTAAAATATTTTCAAAAATTCTGGCTAACAGATTAAGTAAAGTTATGACATGTCTTATACGTATAGATCAGGTGGGGTCTTAGCTCTTCTGATAACATTAGGCGTTTCATCAAAATCATGTGGTAAGTGGCGAATGATCAGATTACGGTCTCTACCATCTCACTTGACACCGAAATGGAGTTTGAAATGGTAGAATGGGATTATCTTTTTACGATTTTGGAAATGTACAGGTTCGGGAGTACGTTTATTGTATGAATCAAGTTACTATATAGACACCCGGTAGCGGCAGTACAAACAAATTGATTAATTTCTGATTACTTTACTCGGCAGGGCTGCCCTCTTTCCCCATTATTGTTCTGTCTTGCCCTGGAACCATTAGCAGCTGTGATAAGAAAGGAGGATGATTTTCCAGGAGTGAGCTTCTGCTTTACGCAGATTATATTTTATTATTCGTCTCCGACGCTACTAGATCTATGCCTTGCCTCTATACCTTTTCTAAGTTCTTAGGATACAGAGTCAGTTGGTCTAAATCCGAAAATTAGTCTCTGATAGCAAACTACCCAGTAACGGCTTTTCAGCTGGCCTCTTCCAGTGGCCCAAACAGGGCATTATGTATTTGGGCATTTTATTCCCAGCAAATTTGTGTGATTTATTTAATAGATTTAATTTTGACCCTTTAATAAAAGTTTTTCGAGTGATGTGAGTAGGTGGGCTTCATTACATTTATCTATGATTGTGATGGTTGATGTAATTAAAATTAATTGTTTTCCAATATTCAACTACCTGCTACAGTCTCTCCCTGTAGATGTCCCCCTCTCTTATTTAATAAATTTGATAGCATTGCGAAGTCCTTCATTTGGAATGGTAAACGTCCCAGATGACATTTAATTAAGCTGCATAGGCCGATTGACAAAGGTGGGCTAGGCCATCCCAAGATTTAGTTTTACTATTATGCATTCGATCTCAGACATTTGGCTCATTGGTTGCTTCCACCTGAGAGAGCCCCTCCCTGGTTTGGTATTGAACAAGATGTTCTTGCCCCTATTTTGCCATTGCAAAGCCTTTATATCAAACTAACTGGAGAAGTTAAGTCACACCCTGTTATCTCACATTTACACTTGATATGGACAAAAGTGTCCAGAGTGTTTAATTTGGACATTTATTTAAATGTTGCCTCGAGTATATGACTGAACCCCAAATTATGTATTAATAAGTCCCCTTTCTGCTGGTCAGAGTGGTTTGTGAGGGAGGTTAATATACGCTCAGTGACCTATATGAGAGTGGAGTATTGAGATCCTTTGAAAATAGGGTTCAACATTTTGGGATTCCCGAATCTTAGTTCTTTAGGTATTTACAGCTGCACCACCTGCTCTGTACTATTTTTGAGAGTAGCATAAACACCCCTAAAGCGGCAGATACTCTGGAAGTGGTGATTACTGCTTTTGGAAAATGTCATGAGGCATCAATGTATTACTCCTTGTTAATTCAGAGTCTGGGGAATGGAGCTTCAACTTCTCTTAAGAAATGTTGAGAGAACAATTTAGGCTTGATATTGGAGGAGGGAGTGTGGACTAGCATTCTAAAAATGTAAGATTTTACATCAAGTCTATTGGATGAGCTCTAGATTGTATAGGCTTGGTCTGGCGATGTCAATCAGAAGACAGGGACTTAACCCATGTTTTTTGGGGATGTGTTAAGATCCAAGAATTTAGGTTGAGGGACCAGTGCTGTATGTGCAATGTATTAGACACTCAATTTTCATTTTGCCCCAGACTCTATTTTGGGCGATGGAGCGGTCATTAATATATGGAATAAATACTTAAGAAATTGGGTCCTAGCCAGTGTCATGGTTGGTAGACAGATCATGGTTGGCTGGTGCATTTTGTCTTCGGAAGTAGTGCATGGATGGGCAGGGTGGCGGCATTTGAGGAGATGTCGGATAGAAGGCTAGGCAACATGGTTTTGTTTGACAAGAAACAGGATAGCTATTTAGCCTTTTTAGTAGGCTCTCGGGGAGGGGAAGTGGAGAGAGACATGTAGTTTTGAATGTATAGGTTGCCACCTTATAGGTTTTTTGTTTTTGACTGTATACTTTTTATGTTTTTTATGTTTCTAAATATTTTTGGTTGATTTATTGTCTATTGTGTGTCATTGTCAATGAAAATTTTGATTCCGTACATTCTGTCATGCCTATTTAATTTGCTGTTTTGAATCAATAAAAACTGTTAATAACAACTAATAAATAACTGTTAATATTCCTTCTTTCCATACATGCCATAGGCTGATTTGCTATCAATTTTGATTTTTGATTTTGCTATTGCCACTAGTACCCCTTTCCTAGCTAGTGCCTTTTTTTAACTTTGGTATCCAGCCTTACAAGTGCATCCAGAGTAGAGTGACCAGGGTGAAAACCATACTGGTATGGTGCTGTTAGTCCTCTGCTTTCTAAAATATAATAAACATATTTGCAATAATTCTTTCCTTCATTTTACAGAGGTTAGATGTAGGGCAATAGTATATTATAGACTCTATAACATCAATGTATGTGACAGATCTACCGAATAAATGTTTTAGTTGTGTGTAACATAGTTTTTCAAGAGAAAATATGTTTTATAACAAATATATACAGATTTTAATATGTTCTGAAAACAGTTTTTTAAACATGCTTGAGCACTTAGCAATGTACTGCCACACACTGAAGTGTGCTAAAATGTAAAATTTCATTTTCACTTTTTTTTTTTTCATTTTCACCTAGGGGTGTGGATGCAACACCATTCAAACACACTATGTTTCAGTTATAGATACCATTTAAACAAAAATCAGTAATATTTATTTACAGTATTTTACAGTATTGTGAAACTTTTTGAATAAAAAATACAAATAAAATACTGAGTGCACCTTTTAGGTAATAACAAAGTCTTTAGCAAGTCAGTCCATGGCCATCTTTGGAATGCTCCCGGGAGACTATTTCCAGTCAAGGCAGTGCAGCTCCTTGAATGGGGAAAACCATAATCTCAAAAACAGATGGTCAAGATTACGATCAAAGAACATATGTCAAATCAAATTCAAATTTTCCCAGCTTGTATAGCTAATGCACATGCGCTTAGCGAGTTGATTGGCAGGCATTGTCTGTGCCTAAAAGGTGATTGGCCCTTTTACCTGTTAGGCGGGACTTCCTTTCTACATTTGTTGACTGTTGGGTGCTAGAGCTTCTTGGCTTGGCATTCCAATTTCTCCCAATCTGCTAAATAATCTCTGGTGGTAATAATTGCAGGTTACCACTTTTAACTGTGTATGTATTCTCTGCTATCTTTACAGACAAGAGAACAACATTGAATTTTATATAGACAATGTCCCTTAGGCCAACCATTATTATTCATGGTTTTCAAAGTAGCATACTAAGGGAGAGGATGTGTCTGCAGCAGTGTTTTTAGTGTATGTATGTAAACTGAATAGTGATGGTTCTACTTGTTTGCATTGTCCATGCTCCCTCCCCTGGGTGAGCTTACTTTACCTCTCTTTGTATGTCTGTTTGCAGACAACTTCTTATCCAAGCTTTTTGGAAAAAGCAGACATTTTGTCTGGGCAATATTTACATAGAAAGCTATCTATAATTGTGTGGGCAGTTTACAATAAGTAATTTCTAAGTAGATTGGGAGTGCCCTGTAAGTGAACTAGGTGTACCAGGAATGTGCTAGAAATTAATTGTTAGGAATATTGTATTAGGAACATAATAGGAGTGCAGATAACAGGTCTTTGCTTGTCCAATTGATGCTTTCCTGCCCACTTAAGAAATTGTAAATCTGCTCTTTTCTCTCACAGCCAAAGAGCCTAGGGCATCCTCTGCAAACCACTGGAGAATGTTCAAATAATGCACTATATGAGGTCACATAACCAACACACAATAGAGCGAAAAAAGTGCTGGGAGGTCAATAAATGTGTTCTGACCTAAAGGAACTTGCTATAAACCACAGTTTACTTATTTTACTATACATTACAACATTTACCACAAATACTACAAGAATAATGAGCTGTTATTATTAAAAGTAATAATTAATAATAAAAGTAATAATTCCAGTCTTGAGGTGGAATAAACTTCCCGTTAGTATTTACAATAATCATATATATATATATATATATATATATATATATATATATATATATATATATGATTATTAAATACTAACTGGAAGTTTTTTCAGGTACCACAGTTAGTTCCGGTCCTCAAATCTGATTGGACGAGAGACGTTCCATGAGCACTGATGGTCTGACACCATCAGCACTCCGACGCTTGACTGTGTGTATCACACCGCGTGTGTTCGTGCTGATCAAAACTAAAGTGTAAGAGCTTGCGTATGTGTTATGAGACATCAGTTTATTTTAATTTTTTTACATTACATATGCTAGCCAGCAGGTGGTGGCAACAGATCATATTTGTGTGTAACATGAGCCAGTTAGGTAAGGTGAAGTGAATCCGAGTCAGCCATTTACACAACAGCTCTTGCTTGTGTTACTACTACTAAAGCTAGAAAATAGCTTTAAACGGCTTCAAACTAATAACTTAAACATTATATGACAGCTGAGAGACACAACAGACTGATTAATTACACAATGGGTGCTATTTAAAATGGCAGAGGACATTGCAGTTTCTATAGTGAATGACACTTGCTACCGTGAAATAGGGCGAAATACCCCCGCTTGGACGCTATTTTTACACTGAGAATCTGATCTTTAGAAAGCTGACAGCATCTCTGCTTGGGAGTGGCAACAGGTGATCACACAGGCTCCATCTCTCTCTCTCTCTCTCTCTGTCTCTCTCTCTCTCTCTCTCTCTCTCACACACACACACACACACACACACACACACACACTTGTTGTGTTTCCATGTTTTATGGGGACTTTCCATAGACATAATGGTTTTTATACTGTACAAACTTTATATTCTATCCCCTAAACCTAACCCTACCCCTAAACCTAACCCTCACAGAAAACTTTCTGCATTTTTACATTTTCAAAAAACATAATTTAGTATGATTTATAAGCTGTTTTCCTCATGGGGACCGACAAAATGTCCCCACAAGGTCAAACATTTCGGGTTTTACTATCCTTATGGGGACATTTGGTCCCCACAAAGTGATAAATACACGCTCACACACACACACACACACACACACACACACACACACACACACACACACACACACACACACACACACACACACACACAACCATCCTTGTTTATCCAATAATTTGTTAGAATCAGCACAAGTGATGATACTATTTCTAAAGTGACATTTTTAATTACTAGTGAAGGCTTGGATGCATCATTTGTTTTGAACCAGCAATGGCAGATTCTGATCCGTCACGTAAGAAAGTAGTTCCATGCACAAATGCATTTTTGGCATTTTTATGACCGGTTTTTACAATTATGTAAACATGTACTTGTTCATTGAACTGTTGTATATAAGCAATATCACACTAGCAATCATGCTATATGGCCCTAAAGCAGTGCTGATGTAGGGCCATATCACACTCTTGCGATATACATATATACTTTTAATTTAAATAAACCATTTAATTTAGATGGTATCCCAATGAAGCACATTTTCAGTGTAGCAAAATGAATATGATAATATATTTGTTTTAGCCTATGTAATACAAACATTTCTTCCATTATAATAATACAAATTAATGGGTCTCTTAATTAACACTAATAAAAATATATTAGTTGGTTTACACATAATATATGAAAATCTATTTAATTCGGATTTATTTGTGCCCACCAGACAAAACAAGAAATAGTTAATGTACTACCGTATGGTGTGCTAGGGGCTTGATTGACAGCCGGGCGGTCCAATAGGACATAAGTATTTATCCTGGCAGCTTAAGTGGGCGTGTTCAAAGAGGCTCGGCGTGTGTGGATCTCTGCTGTAGTAGCGTAGGCTACATACTGCCCTGGTGCCCTTCCCACGAGAATGCGGTTATTGTCATTTAATTTATTTTCCCAAAAGTTGCTTTATAGCAACACCTCCACGTATTTAATCCTGTTTTGATTAGCGCCATTGGATTATTTTGCATTATTTTCGCGCCGCGAGCAGAGGAGAGAGTGCACGCGAGTAATGCCGTCTACGATGGAGGGCTCGTCGGGGGAAGGTGACCTGTTTACCGTGAAACACGAGCTCAGAAACGGTAAATAAACACCGGACTGTCAGTTCTGCGCTTTTATTTGAGAAACAACGCTCCCGTTTGCTCTATTTATAGTGTTTTCGTTGTGGCATAATAGAGCAGTAATTAGATTTTTTTAGCTGGATTAAAAGCATAAAGAAGTGACAGTAAATCGATAATAGTAGTGTTAGTTAAGGTTATTATGGGCCTGGGTTATTTTGGGATTGGTGGGTGTTTTGCATATCCAAGTTCATAATTAATTTCAAAATAGCAAAAGCACCATTTCAATGCATGTCTTCTTTTAAAATGACAAATAAATATACATCAATGTAAAATGACTTGCGATAAACGGACTAATTGCTTTCAATATGTGTCGGTGGCTTCATTAGTTGCCCAGTCATGACATGGCCTTGAGTCCAAAGAAACCTAATTAATGAGGCCAATTTAATCTCTAGGGCCCAGATGAAAGGGTCTCTTTATAGTAGATCAAACTACAAGGTCAGTGCTTGTCACTTATTTGTCTTTGTAAACCTGGTATCTTAGTACAAATGATTAGTAACTATTAATTAAGCATTCATTATGCCGTCCTGACACAGATGAGCTCTCTCTGGTGGTCTATTTGACTTGCTGTATTACATCTCAATAGACCTTTTTCACACTCTGGGTTTAGGAGCGTGGAAGTAAAGTAGGAAGGAAGTAGGTTTGCAGGGTGAACTTTGACAGCGGTGAATGGCAGATCAAAGCTAATATTATTTTCACGTACCCATTTGCTCCAAGAGCAAAAGAAAAATCCACTATTACGTTTGAATGATATTTTCCAAAAGAAGAAAAAATAATGAAAGGTGGATTAAGACGCCAAATTTACCGTCACTCTGTGGTAATTAA
Organism: Xyrauchen texanus; assembly: GCF_025860055.1. Classification (NCBI taxonomy): domain Eukaryota; kingdom Metazoa; phylum Chordata; class Actinopteri; order Cypriniformes; family Catostomidae; genus Xyrauchen; species Xyrauchen texanus. Next base: position 27,893,823 of record NC_068297.1, on the reverse strand, counting down.
TTTTTAAACTAATTCCAGGGTAAAATAACACAAAGCGTGAAAAGTTTGCTAGATTTATGCTGCTAAATAAGGTGGAAAAGAGTCATCACAGTTTGTGGAAAAAGGTCTACAGGTTTCATGTAGTAGTGATTGACCAATATATCGGCCAGGGCATATCGGCATAAAATGGCCAATATTAGGCGATTTTGAGATAATCTGCTGGTAACTGTGCCAGTTTGTTTGATTAACAACAAGTAATCATTCTGCCTAGTTACAGACAGCATTGTCGATGGATAACACACATTTTATTTTTGATTAAAGTTTTGATTAAATATAAGTTAATATAAGTGTTAATTTAATTTCTGCAATTATTGTCTTATTAAACTATACTCTGTATGTTGGCACTATTTGGGCAGTCAATCGCTTCATTCTTTACTTAAAGGAATAGTTCACCCAAAAATGAAAATTCTCTCATTATTTAATCACCCTTATGCCATCCCAGATATGTATGACTTTCTTTCTTCTGCTGAACACAAATTAAGATTTTTAGAATATGTCAGCTCTGTAGGTCCATACAATGCAAGTGAATGGGTGCCAAAATGTTGATGCTTCATTAAGCACAGATAGGCATCATAAAATTAATCCATACAACTCCAGTATTTTAATCCATATCTTCATAAGAGATTTTACAGTTGTGGGTGAGAAATATATCAATATTTATGTCCTTTTTTGCTTGAAATTCTTCTCCTTGCCCAGTAGGGGGCGATATGCATGAAGAATGTGAATCACCAAATGCACAATAAGAAGAATGTTAAAGTGATCTGTTTCTCACCCACACCAATCATATCGCTTCTGAAGATATTGTTTTTGGGTAAGCTATCCCTTTAACGGTATTGGCCAATAAATAAAAACATATTAGTCAATCACTAGTGCTGTATTAGAGACACAGTGACAGAATTTCTTTTATTGTTTTATTTAAAGGGATCCAAAAATGAAGATTCTCTCATCATTTACTCACCCTCATGCCATCCTAGATGTGTATGAAGTTCTCTCTCCTGCTGAACACAAAAAAAGATTTTTAGAAGAATATCTCAGCTCTGTAGGTCCATACATTGCTTATCAACAGGGTCTAAAACTTTGAAGTCCAGATAGCACGAAAGGCAGCATAAAAGTAACCCATAAGGCTCCAGTGCTTAAATCCATGTCTTCAGAAGCGATGTGATAGGTGTAGGTGAGAAATAGTTCAAAATTTCAGTCCTTTTTTACTGTAAATGTCCACTTTCACCAGCCCTCCTAAGTGCTCTCTTCTCTCCTAAGAGTTCTTCTTTTGCTTTTGGTGATTTGTGCATATCGCCATCTACTGCTGAGGGAGTAGATGGCGTACTAATGAGGATGATCAGTTTACAGGCATTTAATTGTTTTGGCTTGTTATGATTAACAAAGTAAGTAACTTTAGAGTGCATGTTTAATGACTAGGTGGCGTCACCTGATATCACTAAAGTTCACCTGAGAATGAAAAATAAAACCCTATGGACCCAAATTCTCTCCATTAATTCCTCCCGAACCTTAGTGGAGAGGGTCAGAGTCAGAGTCAGGGAGCCTATTAATGAACACTGTTGTTCCCAGGGGCCCCTCTTTACTGGTTGCAAGGTGTGTTGTGCAAGTGTGGACCTCCATCTACTTAAGTATGTTACTCAATATCCAATCAGAGGATGTGGTTACGAGAGATGCTCTTCCTTCTAAAATCTGATATTTTGCAAAGAGTGAGAAGATTGGAGGGGACATGGTGAGCAGTTTTGCACAAGATGCAATGCTGTTATGTTATGCTGTTATGAGTGAGGGTAACAGCAGGAATGTGTTCACCTCACTGGGCACGCTCATTGGCATCTACTGCATACAACAAGTGACCTTGCTTTAGGCAAAACACTAGCGTGTAAATATATACCACACACATGCTCACGCTGTGAGCATTCATGAAGGCAATTTTATTCCCCCAATAAATTTTTTCATCAGGCATTTTGTTTCTTTGCAGATTTCCGCAGAATATAAATGCTTTCATGAAGTTCAACACATTCCCTGCTCTTTACATGTTCACTTATTAAATATTAGGGCAATTTAGATGCTTTAAGCTATCAGTTATTGTGTAAAAATCTCAGCTCTTTTTAACAATTTGACTTTATTTAAATCTACCTTGCAGATTATTCCATAAAAACAAAAGCAACAAAAGTCTGCAGATTCTGTCTGGCCCTGTTTATAAGCTGCAGTACATACAGTATTTACACAACAGCTGCAGGCTCATCTAGAGGTTAGCCATTTTGAACATTATGTTTCCTTCAGAGATTTGAGAAACTGGAGTTAACGGTTAAATTAGCCTAAATCGAAGCTCTCAATGCTGATCAAGTTTTACATCGCTTAAAGGCAGGTTTTTTTCAAGGGTGTCAAAGTACTAAATCTTTGTTTTTGAATCTTTTCCACAGCCAATCTGACGGGTCACGTTGAGCATGTGGGCATCGAGAACTTTGAGCTGTTGAAAGTGCTAGGAACAGGAGGTTAGCAATAGTTAAAATTCCTGAACTCTGTGTTCTGTCTTTATCTTTAGTCCTACACCTCTAACACACTGTTGTTCTCCTGCGGGCAGCTTACGGCAAGGTCTTCCTGGTGCGCAAAGTGAGCGGTCATGATTCTAGCAAACTGTATGCAATGAAGGTGCTGAAAAAAGCCACTATTGTGCAGAAGGCGAAGACAGCGGAGCACACACGCACAGAGAGACAGGTCCTCGAGCATATCAGGCAGTCCCCTTTCCTTGTTACACTCCACTATGCCTTCCAGACAGACACCAAGCTGCATCTCATTTTAGGTATGCTGTTTCTTTCTCTCTCTCTCTTACTCTGGGATGGATTGCAAACATGGATATTGCGCATGTGCTTTAATTTGAATTTCAAAGAGTGCAAGCTAGACAACTAGAATTCTTTCTGATCAAGTTTGAATGCTTACTAGCAATGGTCACATTTACATGCACTGAAGAAAACGGTTTATTCCAGGGTTTTTGCAGAAAGTAGCATTCTGAAATGCCATGTAAACGAGAACGCTGATCTCCTTACGCCATTTAAGGGATTAAAAGAAAGCCATTTAACACACCTGGGTTACATGTGGTCATGTAAATGCATAAACGGCATTCTTACAGGTTTTTGAAGAGTACGCATGTGTGTGAACAGACTGTATAATTAAATTCATGGAGCTATGTTGTCAACAAGTCAACACAGTGAAAAGAATTCAACATTTCTGGGAGACAGTGAGAAAATTAAAAAAGCACATGCACTATAAAATATACCCATTTAGATAAATTAATTTAAAATATCGACTGACCCTCACGTCCGAGTTTTACGTGAAATATTTTTTTTATTTCTTTATATTTCCTAACCATACAAAAATGTGAGACACTGTATGTCACCCTTTTATGTCAAATGTTTCAATGTAATAAATCAATTAACATAAATTCTCAATCTGAATAATCAGGTCTCATTTTTCATGTCATTGTGTGTAACTAAGCCTAGAAATAAATATTAAGAAATATATTTTTCTTAATATTTTATTTCAAGGTTGCAATAATACGCAGATTAATTCAGTGCAGGGCATTTTTGCATCCTTTTTTTAAATTAATTTTGTTATAATTTTTGCTCTTAGGCCACATACATTTTTGACCCTGATAACTAGTATCAACACTAAACAAAGTCTTATGATAATGAAAGACGGATGCCACTACAGGAACTCTTGGTTTCTGTGGTTTCGCTTGGATGTGATTGTGCCAGTGTCAGCATTAAAGCAAGATTTCGTAGTAACTGCAAAATACCATACGTGTAACCTGTTAAAATTTTGTCTTAAAAACCTCATTTTGCAGACTATGTGAATGGAGGGGAGCTCTTCACGCACTTGGTCCAAAGGGTTCGCTTTAAAGAGCAAGAGGTTACCTTGTACAGTGGGGAGATTGTACTTGCACTGGAGCACTTGCATAAGGTAAAAAGTGGTATGCTTATTTTCACTCAAAGCCCTCCATTTCCTTTACAATTTTATTGCACAGCATCTAATTTGAGAGCGTAGTGATAGTAGTTCCTTCTTTTGCTTACTTCTCCACTCTCTTGCCTACTCGGGTCAATATCTCTCCCAGCTAACCAGGGCAGGCCGAATATATCTGCAGTACTTAAAATTTCTCGAAGGCTTTGTTTACAGAAAAGGGAAGAGAAGTGTTTTTAAAGCATGTTTGTTCTGTGCATTGCTGCCATTATTCATTGGGAAGAGAGATGCCCAGGGGGCGGTGCGGTGTTTGTAGAAAGGACATTGACGGCAAGATATACTTTCATTTGGTTGGGTCTCATTTTTTGTCGTGACCTATTATGTTATCAGTTATTATTTATTAAAATGACGGTACATTTTCCAGGTTAAGTTTTAATCCAACTAGCAGAACAAATAATTTTGGCAAGGACAAAAGTAATAAAGAAAACAAGGTGGTTAATGATGATAACAAGGTGGAAAATACTAGGTCCCACATCTAAACATAGATGCTTTCACATCTTTGTTTGTTTTTCAGCTGGGAGTCGTCTACCGAGACCTGAAACTCGAGAACATACTTCTTGATTCAAACGGTCACATCGTGCTGACGGATTTTGGCCTTAGCAAGGAATTTCATGAGGTGAGTCAGTCTGCACACCAAGGTCGTCTTCTACTTATATATATAAAAGCTAATTTAAACATTCATGTTTTTTACTAATGCTTGAAATGGATGGTTTTATATTAAAACATAAAAAAATCAGTCAGACTTCAACTTTCCTAGTCTTTTGTGATGAGACAAATGTTGAATCTGTACTAAGAGTTGTTGTCTGGGTTTCTCATCCTTAGTCTATGAGAGGCGCATCGTTTTCTAATGAATGATTGTTTACATCAACCACCCAACATCCTGCAAATGCATGTCCAGGCGTGTCCTACCCTGCAAGGGATGTTCTATTTGGCTCATTTCAGTAGTTCACAATGTACCTCCAACAATCCCATGGATATAATTACATTGCAAGGCTGTTTTCTCAATGTCGTAAATAGTTATCATGCATTTTCTGACCATGTTCTTTGTTCTGAAAGCTTCAGATTATATTAGATCTTTTGGTTTTCTCAATTTGACCTTTGTTTTACCAGTTAACAACCCATTTAAGCCAGAGTTTTCTTTTTTACAAGTGTAGTTTGAGAATACGCCTCGAGCTATTAAGACTTTATAGCATGCATATAAACCGGCACACGTAAAACAAGTAAATTCATAATCTGCAAAAATATGCAGATTATGAGAAGCATAAAAATGAAAGGAATTAATAAATGCACATAGGAACTTTAATTCTAAAAGCCATGTGCTTGTATCAGTATTCAAACACATTGCGAGAATGATAAATGCTCAGAGGATTTTAAAGGAGATTGTACCAGATGTTTTCATGTAATTCATTCTATAAATATACCGCATAATTTCAGAAAGCAGTTTTGCCCAATTTAGAAAGCACAGATGGTTGTCTTAGCCACAATGGCATCTAAGTGCAGTAATTAATCAATCTAGAATGAAAAATCGAGATTAGATGCATAGGAAGTTTACGTAAATTTTATTTGAAACGTTTATTATTTGAAAGACTGTGTTGCAATTGTAGTGTCGCTAGGGAACACAGCCTGTGTAACGTAATACACAAAGTCATGTAAATGCTTCAAGCAGTGTTCATTTATCTGGGAAAGGTTATAAGTGATTTTGACATTGGGGCGGCTGTTGCTCAGGTGGTAGAGCGGGTTGGCCACTAATCGCAGGGTTGGCGGTTTGATTCCTGGCCCACATGACTCCACATGCCGAAGTGTGCTTGGGCAAGACACTAAACACCAAGTTGCTCCCAATGGCAGGCTAGCACCTTGCATGGCAGCTCTGCCGTCATTGGTGTGTGAGTGTGTGCGTAAAGTGCTTTTAAACCACAAAGGTTAAAATTGTAAAATGTAAGTGCAGACCATTTTACATTTAAGTGAAACAAACGTCTATGTTTTTGCTACTTACCCCTATTTTGCTGTGCATGGAAAGACTTAATAATTTCAATATGTAAACACGGTTTTCTGTTGAGTAATGTTTTTATTCCCTTCATCACAGTTCACGGGACAGTGTTCCCAGGTTTTCCGATATTAATAAAAATGGTGTCGTATTCTATTAATATGTAAAATATGTATAAAATTATAAAATATTTGTATTATTTAAATTCTAAAAAATATAAATATATATTCAAATTTATATTATATTTATAATTTATATGATTAAAATTATATTATAAATAAAACATTATAGTTTATTGTTATCTATTATATATTATAAACATTATATACCATTTTACATATTGCAAATAATAATAATTAATCATAAATTTGTTTTACCAAACACATTAAACCGATATTTTTGTTTCTAGTGATCCAAATAAAATAGCTGGCTCATACCAGTATTAATCATAATTTTGGGTCATGTTCCTAAACACATTATTTTGAATTTTCCACAGTAGTGGAATATTAATTTATATCCGCACATGTCCAGACAACAGTGTTTCTGGGTTCTGTGAGGCAGAGACATTTATGGAAAGCCAAATCACAATTTGTGGTGTGAGAAATAGATCTATTTTTATTTTATTTTCGCATTAAAAATAATAAATGAATACAGATGGGCAAAAACATAGATATGTATAAAAATAATGTGCTTGTAAAAGTGGTCATTCATCAGATTGAGTTTCTGAACTACAGCTCTGTCTTGTAGGTAGAGAGGACTTATTCCATCTGTGGCACTATTGAGTATATGGCACCTGAGATCGTAGCAGGAGGAGAGTCAGGACATGACAAGGTAGAGTGTACCTCTCTCATCCATCCCTTCACAACACTATTTCATTTGTTTAATGTTTATTTAATGATAATTCAGTTATCTTTTACACGGCCCGTTATAGATGTGCACACATTATAAATATGTATCTATTCATATATTGTAAATAACCTTTAGAATGTGAAAAAGTGCTGTTGAGAATAAAGTACCAGCATGTTGTTCTAATGTATTCATGTAGGCGGTGGACTGGTGGAGTATGGGAGTTCTAATGTATGAGCTGTTGACCGGAGGTTCTCCTTTCACTGTTGACGGCGATGAGAACTCTCATTCTGACATTGCCGAGTAAAGACCTACACACACACACACACACACACACACACACACACACACACACACACACACACACACACACACACACACATACTCTGCTTTGTGCTCTGTAATATGATGAACACCAGTTCTGTTTTCATTATCTACAGGACAGGTCCGTCTTGTTTTGAAATAGGGATGAGTTAAAGAAAGATTGCAACATCCCTTTTTACAAATGTCATTTAATTAAGCATTTTTAACCCTAGTTTTTGTCTTTACAATTAAAAAATGTAAACGTGTTTACTTTTAGATTCATTCTCTTTTTCTCTGTCCAATAGGAGAATTATGAAGAAAGATCCCCCCTTCTCCAAGGACATGGGGCCCATGGCCAAAGACATTGTCCAGCGACTGCTAATTAAAGACCCAAAGAAGAGGTTGGGCTCGGGGGCCTCAGGGGCGCAGGATGTGAAAAGTCATCCCTTTTATCAGGCAAGAGAAACATGAATCATCTCAAAAGCCTCAATTCCCTTAAATTCATCTTAGAAGAAGAACTTGGAGTTACTGACAGCAAACATGTTTAATTTGTGTTGTTTCAGAAAATGAACTGGGAGGATCTAGCTGCTAAGAAAGTTCCAGCACCTTTTAAGCCTGTAATTCGCGATGAGCTGGATGTGAGCAACTTTGCGGAGGAGTTTACGGAGATGGACCCAACATACTCACCAGCTGCACTCCCCAACAACTGTGACCGCATCTTTCAGGTGACGGGTGGAAATGTTTGGCTATATTGTCTTCTATCTTCTCACCTTTTAAAGCGATAGTTCACCCAAAAATGAAAGTTCTTTCATCATTTACTCACCCTCATGCCATCTCAGATGTCAATGACTTTCTTCTGCTGAACACAAACAAAGATTTTTAGAAGAATATTTCATTCCATTCAATGTAATGGTGGCCAGAACTTTGAAGCTCCAAAAAGCACATAAAAGCAGCATAAAATAAATTCATATGACTCCAGTGATTGAATCCATATCCTCAGAAGTGATATGATAGGCTTGGGTGAGAAACAGATCAATATTTAAGTCCTTTTTTACTACAAATGTGTTCAGCAGAATTTTGGATGGCTGGAGGGTGAGTAAATTATGAGAGAATTTTAATTTATGGGGGAATTATCCCTTTAAAGTAATTTTAAATTAAATCAATATTTTCATGTTCCTTTATTCATTTGAACAGGAGGCCATGTAATAAGTGGGATAATGTACATTATTCTTTTACACATGGCATAGTACAGTTTAATTCTAGCAAATTGCTGAAAATTGCTGAAATAAATGAATACTTATTTCACCAAATATTATAAAGCATATTTGAAAACAATGTCCAAACCAAAGTTTATATTCATTCTGCACCTTAATTTAAAACACGTTTGATATCTGTGGCATGAATTAATTTATGCACATGAGTGGACATTTGACGTTGGGCTGCATAATTGTTCAGTTAACCCTCCGTTATCTGTAAGCAGGAAGTACCAAAGTGGATATGGGCAATTCAGCTTTTATAATGATCACTTACGCAGTGTGAGCCTGGTATTCAGATGAATTAGAGAGCTGTTTCGAGATGTAATTATGGTGATATGGAGATGAATTCAAGCATCAGATGTGAATGACTATTTTTGATGCGGCTTGATCCATAGTGTTGCCTATAGCATGATGCCAGCTGAAATGGGTGGCTTCGAAAGAGATAGTGTCTATGATTGCCTTCTGAATCCTTCAGTCTGGCAGATCAATGGCGCTATTTAACTGCTCTGTTGTGGAATAAAAGGTTGGCGTCTGCAAGAACAACCATGTCTGGCTCAATTACTCCTTCAACCTTTGATTACCAACTTCATCTTGGCTTTTCTAAGCGTTCGCCTTTCATGTGCGCTGGAATTTTGATCCTTCGTAATTCTCGGGCAGTACAAATGCAGAGACGTCTGCAGTGATAACTTTCGCATTGCCCCCCACTCCCCCTCCCCCTCCCCCCCTTCAACACACTCGCACACAAGCACACACATAGATGCATATAAATGGAGCCACCCCCTCAAACTCCTCATAAACTGAAATTAAGCTGCATTAGAGGACTGCAATAATTTGAAAAGGGCAATCAAATACCTTGGCTTAGCAATTAAAAGCATTTCAACCATTCATCTCATCATCCTTCCGTCCAGCCATCCTCGCATCCAGCCAGCCACTCCTCAGCCCATGTAGCACACACAGCTGCAGTCTGGCCGTGTAAGTGGGGCAGGGGCTGGTGGAGGCTTTATTTAGATGGGACTTGGCTAACTGGTTCACATGATGCAGGCATTGCAAACACTGTTACTAGAGTCCCAATGCATGGAGGACATGCATTAAAGAATTTTAATGTGACATTCACACAGCAGCAGAATACTGTTGCCAGTCTTGTTTTGGAGTGCTAAACACAGTTATCTCCACGCACAGTTTGGTTTTAAATGAGATTGACAACCATGTTCTATGTTCTATAACCAAACTTTTGTGGTCTGACCCACATGCTGCCCTTTACTCTGAGAAATAAAAAAGCATTCAAAGTCACTGTCACTGAGCATTTCCTCTGCATTATTTCCCTCTTTCTGCTGTCTGTGAGTGTGTTTATAGATGTTTGTATCTGCAGGGCTATTCCTTCATGGCTCCCTCCATCCTGTTTAAGAGGAATGCAGTAATGGACGTTCCAGCTCAGCTGTGTGGCGGGTCAGAGAGGCCAGGTTCTGTTGCTGTTGCAAGAAGCGTTATGATGAAGGTCCATTTTCATATTGCTTTATTTCAAAATAAGCAACATTATAGCTGAAGTGTGTAATTTGTTAAAGAAATAGTTTACCCAAAAATGTAAATGATCTCATCACATACTTAACCCATAGGCCATCCCAGACGTTTATGACTTTATTTTTTCTGTTGAACACCAACAAAGAGTTTTTGAAGAATGTCCCAGCTCTACAATATTTCCATACAATGCTAGAGTGTTTCCATATATTGAATTGTGGCCAAAAGTGTGAAGCTCCAAAAAGCACATAAAGGCAGCTTAAAACAATCCATATGACTCCAGTTAAATCCATGGCTTCAGAAAGGATACAATATGTGTGAGTGAAAAACAGGTCAATATTAAGGTTAGTTTTTACTATTAATCTCCACTTTCACTTTCATTTCACATTCTTTTTTTAATATTTTTTTATTTGGCGATTCACATTCTTCTTGCATATCGCCACCTACAGTACTAGTCGTGGCTGTTCATAGATGGAGATTTATTGTAAAAAAAGACTTAAATATAGATCTGTTTCTCACCCACACCTATCATATCACTTTAGAAGACATGGATTAAACCACTGGAGTTGTATGGATTGCTTTTATGCTGCCTTTATGTACTTTTTGGAGCTTCAAAGTTCTGGTCACCATTTATTTGCATTGTATGGACTTACAGAGCTGAAATATTCTTCTAAATATCTTTATCTGTGTTCTACAGAAGAAAGAAAAGCAATCGCATCTGGGATGGCATAAGGTGTGTAAACGATGACAGAAATTTTAGTTTTTTGGGAGAAATACTCATTTAAACATTATAAAAATTTCTTCAAGCAGGTTTGAATGTGAAGAGACATTTTGTTTGATTTCCCCAAAAAGTGTTAACAGTGTGGCTCTGTGGCACTATCAAAATGTTTATCTATTTGTTTGAGCATCTCAACCAGCCTGGCCCGGCAAGCTAGGCTCAACCAAAGGTGTCAACCAAACCTGTTTGAAAACAATTATAGGTTTTGCAATTCTATTTAGTGATGCAAGTGGCACAGAAATTACACACTTTAAGGCTTTTGGCTTTAAGGACAGTATCTTCATTTCCTCAAGTTAATGCAAGTGCTTGCAAGGCAGAAAAAGATTAGTTTTGCTTCATCTAGCACTGATTTTATGGGCTTGTCTATGGGATGGACTTCAAATACACTTATTCATTCATCTTACAGTTCAATCAATAGCCTTTAGTTTTAAAGGGATATTTCACCCAAAAAAGACAATTCTCATTATTTACTCAACCTCATGTACCCAGATGTCTATGACTTTCTTTCTTCAGCAAAACAATATTTTTTCTATATAACAGAGAAATAGAAAAATATCTCCACTCAATAGGTTCTTAAAATGCAAGTGAATGGAGTTTAAAAATCACAGACAGTCAGCATAAACTTCATCCTTTAGACTTTAAGACATCATTGATATTACAGCATCCTTTTCTGTTACAGCATAATTTTCTGTAAAACTGCTTTGAAAATATTTTGAAAAGCACTATACAAATAAAAATGACTTGACTTTGTGTTGTTGCCTTATTTACTGAATTCCTAAAGTAGTGCAGATATATGTGAATAAGCGGGACAATTAATTTTTAGTACATTTCCCCCAGAATGTACAAAAAACGTCACATGCAGAAATTTCTATGTTTATGACATCACAGCCATGAGTACATTAATATGTGACCCACCACATTTATTAATTGGCATCTGTTCAGTATTCTGCTAATGAAAAGTGTTCCCTTAAGGCCCATTTGCGTTGAGCATGAGCAATAAACATGAGAAATTGCGCTAAAAAAAAAATTAAACAAAAGGAATAAACAAGCCTTTTTCTTGTTTTTGACAATTTCTTTTGAAATAAAAAACAAACACTCTTAGTATTATTTGAAACAAAAAAAAACAAATGACTGCGGTGTACATGGACCCTTTAAGTACTGTTAGTCAGTAGAAGTCAACCAGTGTTCCCTTAACCTCTAATCTTCTGACAATCAGGACTCTCCATTCTACATAAACTATGAGATGGACCTGAGGGAGAACGCTCTGGGTGAGGGAAGCTTCTCCATCTGTAGACAATGTACTCACAAAAAGAGCGGACAGAAATACGCTGTGAAGATCGTCAGTAAAAGGTATCAGCTAATCAGGAATGCAACCTGCCAAAAGACACTTTTCAAAGTCTAAGGCAAAGGTTTACTCACAGGTGCAAAGGTAGTGAAGAAGAAGAAAAATATATGTCATATATTTGTTGTATTCTATGTACAGAAGTTATTATATGCACATAATAATAATAATGCAAAAAATACTGTGTCATGTATTAATGTCCAGTGGAGCAGCAGTATGCATATAAATAGTGCAAGATCCACAGTACATAAGTTGTCTGTGAATGATTGCGCAAAAAACAGCATTAACTGTCCATGAGAATGCATGTGCTTTTTAATGTACTCAGTTTATTTGTATATATAATGCTCATCCATGTGATTTGAAGTTCTCATGTTTTTCTTTTTCTTGAAGAATGGAGGCACAAACACAGAAGGAGATTGCTGCTCTCAAACTGTGTGAAGGACACCCCAACATAGTCAAGCTACATGAGATCTACCATGACCAGGTATGACTGTATTCACTGCTGTCTGAGACTGTGTTTATGTTTGATTAACACTGTGAAACTTAGAGCTGCTCTGTTCAAATCAAAGCTTCATTTAGTCACAGATCTAGGCTACCCTGAATAAGGTTAAACCCTCTTTGTCCTCGCATCTGCCCCACCTGCCTCCTGTCGATAAACTGCCCTCTTACTTTTCATTGTACTAAGTCCTTATCAGATGCAGCCTTAAAGATGGTTAAAACTAACTGCAAAAACAGCATTCTTGTTGGTTATCTTAAAGACAACATGAAAAATTGCCATATTTATTTCTGGAATAAATGCCACTGGTCTTCTTTTTTCTTATTCGAAAGAAAAAAGGTAGTTTCTTTCATCAAAATGTAATACATTTCTCCAGCTCTGAAACAACATAACTGGTGTTGTGATTAAGGCTGTGCAGGAAAAGCAATATTAACCAATAACATATCATATCATATCATACCTTAATACGTCTCCATTCATTTGCTGTCTCCATACGTCTCTGTTCTACATTATTTCCCTCTGAATATACAGTTTCACTGTGATAGTCGCATTATGGAAGTTAAATGCATTTCAAATCATGCATTTCATGTTGTCTTTAATGTAGATTAACTTACATTATGATTAAATAATTGCTTGATTGAGTGATTGATGTTTCTGTGCTATTTATTAAGCTGTAAAACTTCTCATATGTGTGTGTGTGTGTGTGTTTTCTGAGTGTGTGTCAGACAGCTTGATCCAATGTCCTATTCATTAGTGTGATAAGCTGGAGTCAGTTGGACTCCTCTTTAGATCTGAAAACGTGTGTGTGTATGTGTGTGTGCATGCACAATTGCCTAGAGGAGGTTATAAACCCCCACCCACAGTACCCAGTGCTGTGCCCCAGATGAAGCGCAGAGCCGCCCTGCCCGGTCAGGGTCTTTGTTCCTCTATGCCAGAGATAATGAGAGATATTAGCTTGCTCTTGTTCATTTGCCTCTCTTTTTTCTCTCATGCACACACACACACACACACACACACACACACACACACACACACACACACACACACACACACACACACACACACACTTGCACACTCTTACACTCATTTCTGCCTCATCTCGCCCACATGTGCCATGCAAACACTTATTCCGCTGTTCACTTATTCACACATATTCAGTGCATAATGGAAGCCAATTTATAAAATCATCTTAAATCTAAACCTTTGCCAAAAGATTTTTTCCTGCCTTTCCTGAGTTCAAAGGCAAAATTACCCCGGACTGTCTGTCTTTACAGCGGTATCAGGGGAGATGGCTTTGCATTGTATAATGGCAAATCTGCTATTTTGCTTTGTGTAATTGTGATTATATACTGTTCCATGTGGTTGGCTTGAGCTCACTCATTTTATATTTGGTCTTTTGCCTCTTTTATTAAACAGTTAGATAGTAGAATCTGACAAGAAACAGGGAGAGAGAGGGGAAATGGGATCAGGCTGTGTCACAGGCTGAACTCGTTCCTGCATGAGCAGTACCAAGACGCAAAGTTTCTTGATCATATACGCTAACACAGACCTGTGGCCGGATTCAAGAAAAACACAAAAGATCTTAGGATAAATTATAAGAAGTTGGTAAGAACGTTTCTAAGTGCAATTCTTGAAATTTTTTAAGAAGTTCTCAAATATTTTTTTTCTTAAGAATAAAAAGATAGGCTTTGACACTTGCTTTGACAAAATTTGACGTAAGAAAATACGAATTGTTGCATGTTTCCATCCACTACATAATGCACATTATCATGAGGGAGCCGCTTTGTCAGTATGGAGCAGCTGAATGACCTCTCCCTATTTTGGGGACAGTTTTATTTGCAAGATTGGAGCAAGTATCTAATTTTATTAAATGCATCCACGAGACACCGCAGAATAAGTGTACCTGGGAGCGCCCACCCTCAAATCTGTTCTGGCGGGTTGTGAGGACCCACTTTATCGTCCAGCTGTGTGTTAAACACTTCCGAATGACAAACGCTATGTTCAAAGAATTGTGTACCAAGGTCGGACCTTTCTGTGGGCTAGTTACATCAAGCTATCACACACTCAAAACACATGCACGAAAGGTCAAAACATGTTATCGTTTTGCGAATAAACCATTTCAATCACCTTAATGCGCATTTTAACTAACGCAAAACACTAGAAATTCCAACTCCTCCTAGCAAATTAAATAAGTGAATTTAGAAAGTTTGTTTGCATATCAAGTGATTCCATTCAGTATTTCTTATGTTGGATGGAAACCCACCTATTGTCTGCTGTCTCCGCTGTGGCCAACTCCGATAGGGATGTGGATAGGGGGTGAAAAAGAAAGTCTTAGCTTTCTAACATTATAATGAATATGTTTCTATGAACTCTAAAGATCACAGAGAGAGCATGCTATACAGCGCAACCGTTTGAATTACCATGATTGGTCACCACATTAAAAAGCTTAAAAGCCACCGTTATTGTATGATTTTGGTGAAAACATTTACATGGTTTACAAGCTGAAAATAAAAATAACATAAAACACAAAACAGTCTGTAACAGAGTTCTCAGGATGGGCAAGGAGGAGGCAGGAACCGTTGACAATCAACATCAACTTTTAATGGTACAACTAAACTTAAACATAACATAAAGTGCTTTACAGCAAAACAAACAGAAGACACACACAGCACGTGCCTCTCTCTCTCACTGATGTCTCCGACTCCCCTTTATCTCTCTCTCCCACTGATTAGGTGACTCAGCGCCGGCTGTGCATCCTTATGGACTGGCCACGCCCTCCTCCTCGTCACACAGTCAAAAACGTCTAAAATCACATTTCTACGCAAACAGCGCATTATGACTGCTCAACATGATAGAATGCGTCGCATTTGAAACAACCCAGTAAATTCATCAAACATCTTTCCTTTTAGGATTCAAGACAACTGTGAGGTTATCCTAAAATGAAGATGTTATTTACGATTTTTTTTGTGTGTGTGGATTTTCTCCCCAATTTGGAATGCCCAATTCCCAATGCACTCTAAGTCCTTGTGGTGGCGAAGTGACTCGCCTCAATCCGGGTGGCAGATGATGAATCTCAGTTGCCTCCGCGTCTGAGACCATCAATACATGCATTTTATCACGTGGCTTGTTGAGCGTGTTACCGCGGAGACCTAGCACTTGTGGAGGCTTCACGCTTTTCACTGCGGCATCCAGCCACAACTCACCATGTGACTCTACCTTCCCTAGCAACCGGGCCAATTGGTTGCTTAGAAAGCCTGATTGGAGTCACTCAGCACGCCCTGGATTTGAACTTGTGACTCCTGGTGTGGTAGTCAGCGTCTTTACTTGCTGAGCTACCCAGGCCCTTGTGTAGCTGCACACATATTTATGGCTAATAGCATAACTGCCATCAATCTGATTTAGTGTTTCTGTTATGAACCAATTTTAGAATCACTTTTGGATTGATTTTGTATTTATATTGTATTGTTTAGTATTTGTGATATTTTGTTTTTTGCTTGTGTAGCTGCACACATATCTAGTTCTGGAACTCTTGCGAGGTGGGGAGCTGCTGGAGAGAATCAGGAGGAAGCAGTACTTCAGTGAGACGGAGGCTAGCCGCATCTTGCGCAGACTGGTGTCTGCTGTCAGCCACATGCATGATGTGGGCGTAGTGCACAGGGACCTCAAACCAGAGGTACAGGACTCTCCAACACAATCACTGTTATTAACACAGACGACTCAACCCGCATATCACAGCACTTTAGATTTACATTTGTGTCTTTGCTGAGAGACACCAAAGGACAGGTTGGGCAGAACTTTACATAGTATTAAGGCTTCAGAATGGAACATTTATTGCTGAAGGTCTTGCTTAATTAGAGGGAAACTTATACAAGAAGCTTTAGCCTTGTTAAAGGTGAAATGTGGAATTTGGAAAAAAATTATGATCTGAAATTGGCTGGACAAACAAATAGTTGCGCCCCCAAACTCATGCCATTTTATGCACCATAGTTGCTACTATATCATTTGCGGTGCGGTTTCCCAAAATCATAGTTTTCCCAAAAGCATAGTTGCAAACAGCATCACATAGTTGAAAGTTTTGAACTAAAGCTCTCCATCTGTAGTTAGATAGATTGTTTGTTACTTTAGGATGTCATCATCATATGACTTTGCTTAAGCTTCCATATCTTTTATTCCATATACCTATATCTTTCATTCTGTAAGACACGTCTACCATTTGAAAGCATACCTGTTCTCCATACACCTATGAAGGGAAAGCAATTTAAAACACTTAAGTCATGACAACTTTCAGAATGATTTAGCATGTTAATGTGGGTATGGCATATTTATAAGATATTAGCCTTGGTTGGACAGAATCTGATACGTTGCTGTAGACAAGTAGGAGACTTGCTACTGCTAGGAAATACACAGACATACTGAGGTTAGCATGAGTACATACTGTTGCATAGTTAGACAAAACACAAGACATGCTGCATCGAGCATGTATGAACATGCTGCTGCACAAATAGACATTGCAGACAATCCCCATGTAGCAGATCCAGACCAGTGGATCTGGGGTGGAGGTGGGTATTCGGATAAATATCTCTCCTTGTATGCAAACTGGGGTATTTAAATGTTACATAGAGACACATGTTCACTGGCTTCCCGATTACATGTCAAAGGAACAATCAGCTTACACCAAGTGAGCTAATGGAGATGTTCTTCAACCTCTCTTTTTTTCTTCTTAGAATTTGCTCTTCACTGACGACACTGAGAGTTCTGAGATAAAAATCATTGACTTTGGCTTTGCAAGGCTCAAACCTCCTGACAATCAGCTCCTGAAGACCCCTTGCTTTACTCTTCAGTACGCTGCCCCTGAGATTCTCAAGTATGATGGCTATGATGAGTCCTGCGACCTCTGGAGTTTAGGGGTCATATTGGTAAGTGCTTGCTGAGCGTGCCATTGTGTAATGTGTGGAAACTTGGAGGGGTATAACTGGCATTTTAAACTTCTTGACAGTTCTGTGCTGGGAAGTATTGATGGGGTACATATGCACGTACTGAAAATGACTTGTTAATGAAGTTCCTGCCTATGTAGAGCATTTCAAAGCTTTACTTATAAGATTCCATATCATTTAGAATGCTGCCCCTGAAGGTAGATGCCTATGTAGACAGTAAAGTAACAAGAGTTTGGAACAGAGCTGTTGTGTTCTCATACTGCTTTTATTGAAGAGGGAATGGGTCATGTACTTAGAGTGAGCCACACTGCTCAGTGCTATGGGTCTCATTGAAGTATACTTTGTCAGGCAAATTGTGCATTGAATTGTGTAATTTGAAGGAATATTTGGCTGCTTTATACCATTTCTGCATAAATTATTCAGTTTGAATCAACACGAAGTTTCCATCCTTTTCATTTCACATAGTTTACTCACAAATTCTGTATAGGAGTCTGTGTACTGCTGATTTTGACACTTATTCAGTTGTATACCAACAAAACAAACAAACTGGCCTGCCCCCATTTCCAAAAAGCTTAGCACTACAGATTGGAGTCATCTCAGCTACCTTTAAGCAGAAGTGTTCAGCCAGTTCACCAGAACTTCATTGAGAGAACGATGAGAGGAAATAGAGAGGATGCCTGAAGGTGATGTGCATTTGCAGAGTAATTTTTTTGGGGGGTCTGTTTCTGCCTCACTCTGGGAGCAGGACCTCGCTGTGGCCCCCTGGGGGAAACGTAGAATAGTGCAGCAGACAGGGCTTGATGTGATGATCTGTGACAGGGCGAGGCCCTGAAGCTCCGCACAGCAAGTAGTGAGGCCACTGAACTGAAAGAGAGAAGTGCTGTGTAGCTATTACCGCTGTACTCATTCTCTATTTAGATTTTTTCTTTTTAGTTTGCTAACTTTACTTTGACTTTTTCTTTCTTTAGTAAATTTATATATTTAAAACTAAATAAGAAAACAAGTCGCAAGAAAACTAGAATTTTTAATGCAATAAGATTTTGTAAAATCTCACTGTAACCATTAGTTTGGATCAGGGATAAGAAATGCAATTTTTTACGAGATAATATACTGTAAGTATAACTGTATATTGAGAGAATAAAAATGGTCCTAAGATAGAACGTTGGGGCACATCATATTTGAAATTTAAGTATTGTTGGTCTACATTGCTGATTCATGTTTTAAGTTGCTGTTGTGTGCTGTTATGTTGCAGTACACCATGCTGTCTGGCCAGGTCCCATTCCAGTGTCAGGAGAAGAGTCTAACACACACCAGTGCAGAGGAGATCATGAGGAAGATCAAAAAGGGAGACTTTTCTTTTGAGGGTGAAGCTTGGAGGAATGTATCCAGTCAGGCCAAGGATCTGATACAAGGTGGGACACAGCTGGAGATGTTTAGAGGGCATTTTATGGTGGAATACGTTTGTTAGAACTAATATATGTGTTTGTATGTGGCCTGCTCATTTTATAGAGTTGTTGACGGTGGACCCTGTCAAGCGGATAAAGATGTGTGGTCTGTGTAATAATGCCTGGCTGCAGGATGACAGCCAGCTTTCCTCCAACCCTCTTATGACCCCTGACATCCTGGGCTCTTCCACTGCTTCAGTGCACACATGTGTCAAAGCCACCTTTAATGTAAGTGAGAGATAACTGCAAAAAACTATTCTCATTATTGTAATACAAATAAATACAAAAAAATAATAATACATGTATTAGTTAAATTGTAAAAAATGTACGTATTATGGTAGTATTTGTTAAACTGACATTAAAACATGTCAAGAGCATATCTAGGTAATTTTTCACCTCCATAAATGAAAGAAATATGAAATTTTGCTTAAATGGTCTTTATTAAAATATTTAAAATAATAATAATAATATAATTATATATATACATTGTACAGATTTTGCTCTTATGGAAAGAAATTTGTACTTTTATTCACCAAAGTGGAATTTAACTGATCAAAATGTATATTCAAGTCATTAATAATTTGAAAAAATTACTACTTAAAAAATATTCAAAACTTCTTAAACTACAAAGAGTTCTCATCAAAAAATCCTCCAAATGCAGCAATGACAGCTTTGCAGATCCTTGGTGTTCTAGTTGTCAGTTTGTCCAGATTCTCAGGTGACATTTCACCCCACACTTCCTGTAGTCACATATATGTGGCTGTCTTGTCGGGCACTTCTCACACACACCTTACTAGCTGATCCCACAAAAGCTCAACGGTGTTAAGATCCATAACACTCTTTTACAATTAGCTGTTGTCCAGTGTCTGTGATTCTTTGGCCATTCTAACCTTTTCTTTTTGTTTCTCTGTTTCAAAAGTGTTTTTTTATACATAAGGCCTGCAGCCCTTAGTTTTCTCTTTAAGCAGGTAGAATTCAATGAAGCTGTCAGCTGAGGACATGTGAGGTGTCTATTTCTCAAACTAGAGACTCTGATGTACTTATCCTCTTGTTTAGTTGTACATCTGATCTTCCACATCTCTTTCTGTCCTTGTTAGAGCCAGTTGTCCTCTGTCTTTGAATACTGTAGTGCACACCTTTGCATGAAATCTTCAATTTCAAGCATTGTACAGCCTTCATTCCTTAAAACAATGATTGACTGACGAGTTTCTAGAGAAAGCTGTTTCTTTTTTTGCCATTTTTGACCTAATATTGTCTTTAACACATGCCAGTCTATTGCATACTGTGGCAACTCAACAAACACAAAGACGATATTAAGCTTCATTTAATGAACCAAATAGCTTTCAACTGTTATTGATATAATTGCAAGTGATTTTCTAGTACCAAATTAGCAATTTAGCTGATTACTCAAGGATAAGGTGTTGGAGTGATGGCTGCTGTCTAGAGTTGATCAAAAATGACTTTTTTAAAATAGTGAATGGTGCAGTTTTTTACATCAGTAATGTCTTGACTATACTTTGTGATCAGTTGACTGCTACTTTGGTGAATAAAAGTACCAATTTCCTTCTGAAACAGCAAACTCTGTAAATTATTTCAAACTTTTGGCCACCAGTATATACATATATATATAATATTGTAAAAATGTATATGTTATGGTAGGATTGTTGAACTGCAGTTAAAACCTGTCAAGAGCATATTCAGGTCATTTTTCACCTAAAAAAAAATGTATATATATATATTTTAAAATTATTTTTTAAATATTCAATAAATAAAAGTCTATTTTAGAAACATTGTAATGTTTTGCAATATGAATTTTTTTTAATTTTAAAGCACTTTTCCTCCTAAATTCTCAGTACCATAATGCTAAATATATTTTCATCATTTATCAAATAATATTATTAAATAGTAAACAATATGTTTTTATAGTGTTTGAATAACTGCCATAGAAACTTGTCAAGAGCATAACCAGGTCCAAATATAAAAATCTACATTTATACGGTAGTATTTTTTTTAACTGCCGTTTATTTATGCTAATTTAAGTAAAACAAAATATTATAGTAAGTTTTTTTTAAATGCGAATCATGATTGAGATTTGGGTTTACTGTATAGAATATTGGGAATATTGGGTTTTTACAGAAAAACAAACAAATACAGAAAAATAGGCTTCGTTTTCTGAATGCAAAATGTAATTTCTTCACCTTCTTTATTTTATTTTATTTTGGAATGAAATACCTGTACTTGTTTTTGTGAACTGCACCTGACTAGATATACAGTAGATTGGAGTAAACATTCAATTCAATTGTGTAGATTTGTTGTGTAATACTCCGTCAGGTGATCTCTTCCCCAGGCCTTTAATAAGTGTAAGAGGGAGGGCTTCCGACTCCAGACGGTGGACAAGGCTCCGCTAGCCAAACGCAGAAAGATGAAGAAGACCAGCACAAGCACAGAGACCCACAGCAGCTCCAGTGAGAGCACACACTCTTCCTCCTCTTTTTCACAGTCTCAGGATAAGACTCCACCAAGTGGAGAGATGGCTATCATACCCCAGGTCTCTGTGAGCACACCTCTCACTCTGGGCCCAGACGATGAGCCCTCTCAGAGCCAACCCCAACCTGCCTTCACCTTCACAGAGTGAACCTGTATGAGAATCAGACAGCAGGGTGGGACACACCTCTCCCACCATTCCTTTCTTTCTCCTTCATGCACTGCCAAGGCCACATAACTCCATACTTAGCATGTGGGGAAAGTGGCACCAACCCAAATCCATTGCTAGCAATAGATGCGGAGTGCACTGAAGACAAGGCTAGTGAGCTGTCCTCAACAGGCTCAAGTCCTGCATGGCCAAACATCGCTGCATCCTGTCCTGTGTCTCAAACAGGAGAAAGAACTTTGAGGAGCATTAAAACCTTAAACTGACTAGGAGAAAAGTCAGCTTTTGCAATGTCCTGTCCAACCTAGCACTTTGCTCCATGCAAAGAATATCAAAGAAAGGAATATGTACTGTATTCTTAAAGAATATAAATACAATTTATTTAAGTTGAGATGATTGTGTATACAGACTTTTCTCATATGGTACTGTATATCAGACTATACCAGTTTGTCAGATGCAACAACTTCACTTGTGCTGGGAGCTTTGTGGTGTTGCATTTGTCTAATATCTTAACTTCAGTCCTTGACATCTTCCACAAGATTTCACTGAAGTAGCAACAAATAGCTGTTAAGGAGTTCAAGCATTTCATTCAGTCAACAATTTGTTCAAGTTTGAATCAAGCCGTAGATGTTTCAACTCAACGTCCGCAAAGCTTAATGAAACTCTTTATTGCATTATGAAACATAACCAGACTTTGAAATGACTACAGGCCAACTTTTAGTCCCGTATCAAGAGAAATGCCAGCTAAAACACGTCTGTGGCTTCCTGTCTGGTTTACCATGTAGTGTTGTTTTGGCCCCATGTAGATGGTTGATGCTTTGAGACAGGCTGTGGTAGAGACTGTGGCGTCTAAAATGATGCGCTTGCATGTTTTTCCTCTTTGCATCCTCCATTTCACAAGCACTTGAGCTGATTATGTGGTTCTCAGTGTTTATGCATTTAGTTAGTAATTTCTAACCGACCGTTTCGGTGGCATTTCACAGTTGAAAAGGGAATCATTTTATCTCTGGCCTAAAGGACCATCTGTATTATTTGTGACGTGATGGCATTCGTATTTTCGCAAGCACAACAAATTTGTAATTGAAGGCACTTGAAATCTACGTTGCTATGCAAATGTTATTTCTTCCTTTAGTATGACTTTAACGGTTCTTTTTGTAACCTTTAAGTACCTTTTTATGCATTACAAAAAGTATATAAAACAGTGCCTGCAGAGGGCAAGCATAACTGCCATCTTTAGGGGCGGTCTTAGACTCCACCCTCTAAATAATCATGCATTCCACTTCCTGTGCACTAAGATGGCATATCACATCCTATTAATTAGAGATAAACCGATTATTGGTATAACACTTTTCTACTTAATTGATTCTTTATCTTTAGCGGTTCTTCATACGTGGGTTTCATTTCTTTCTTTCTTCCATGGAATGTAAAATTATATGTTTGGTAGAATGTTAGCCTCAGTCACCATTTACTTTCATTGTATGAAAAAAAAGAGGCGATGAAAGTGAATGGTGACTGAGGCTAACATCTTTTGTGATCTACGGAAGAAGGAAAGTCATAAGGTTTTGATAGGTGAGTAAATGATCACAGAATTGTATTTTTGGGTGTACTATCCCTTTAATATTTAATTCATGCTTAAGATGCTACAGAAATGCGTGACTTGTAGCATTTGAAGCTAAATTATTATTATTAAAGATAAAATATTCACAATGCATATTATGTTTTTATTGTTATAGTCTAATAGTTGCATATCGGTTATTAAGCACGTTCGGTCATACAATATTGATAAAAACAACATCTACTTTTAAATGCTGAGGGCTGGATTTGGACACAACAGGCGGGTGCACACGTCACGCACTCAAACAAACACACAGAAACTGGTGCTTCTGCCCACTTGAAACCGGGCAAAGGACAAGAGCAATAAGACCAGCAGGAGCTCGGCTCACTTTCATGCATCTAAAAGTTGCTGCGTTCTGCCTCTTCTCCATCACTGTTTTCCCTCTCATTACTGCCACCCTCTTTTCTTTGGGTTTATTAATAGAACAGGAACAAGGGGAGGGCAGAGAGTCCTAAATTAAACTCTCCTGGGAGAGAAGATGATTTGCTGTGGTGCAGTTTGTCCTAGAGTGAATTCGTCCTTAAGGTTTCCTTGTTCCAATTGCTTGACTATTAAAATGAGAGAGAGAACAACATGGAGCTTGTTTTACAGCCCGATAAGATTTTTTTAGAGGTTTATTCGTCTTGTTTTAGCTGTTATGAGATTAAAGGCCATGTGTGTTTTTCTTTATTCCATTTACCATTTGTAGAAATGTAGCGAGCATGTCATAAGCATCCGGGCCCTTAAACTGAATGTGCTGCTTTGATCTGCACACTCCAATTTTGTTGCCCTATTTTAATGCTCTTGGTGGCTTGTAAATTGTGTTGTCTGGATTTGAACGGTAACCGAGAGGCCCTGCATGCCTGTATTTATGATAACTCCGGGTGTGGGCAGCTTCAACTCCACCTTGTTTTTGAAGGGGTTGTGGGATTGTAAATGGAGAGTCGAGGTAATGCCTGGATGTAAATGATGTCAGGGTGTTGTGGATTTGTTTCGACTGCATGGAAACTAGTTTCAGTTCTTGAGATCTTTAGTTGAATTGCCTTGTTCTAGAGGTGACTGATTTAAATTGCCACAGAGTAAAGTAAAATAAAATGCTATATTCTTATTTCACTCCCAAATCAATAGAAAAAAATGAAGTATATTTTATAAGTATCATAAAATGGATAGAATTGGACCATTAAGATTTTATGTGAGATTATTTTCATGACAATTTTTTGCTTTCTATTATATAGTATAGACTTATTTTCCTTTATTGTTTCTTATTATTGTCTTATTAGTTATTTATTTTATTACAATGATTATTGTAATTATATTTTCATTTCGCTGATACAGACATTTTTGTACTTTTTAATAGTTGTTTATTATATTATTTGCTGAATTCATCCTTCATATTCTTTTTGCTAAATTTTATTTCTTATTTCTTTGTTTTGATTTTGAGGTAAAATATCATCCTCTTTATGGCTGTCTGAACATGAATTACTGGACAGAAATGAATAGAATTAACTGTACATAATCATCACAGTAATTGACTTTTTGGCTAACATGGTCAAACAACTGATCTCATTTCATGGTTTGTTGACTTTGGCATGAAGCTTTTATTCCAAAATATGGAAATTGCATTAAATGACAGGTATTTATTTACCTTAGCAGTTGAAATTTGGAAACCTTAAACAGTTCCACATTTGAAATGGATTAGGTAAAATCAATGCAGATTATTTACCTTTATTTAAGTGTCTCCCATTCCAACGCTCCACTTTTATCTGTCTCCTCCGATGTCTTGGAGATCACTGTTGCCCCAAAAGTGAGCTAGTGTCTTCCCTCTGTGAACCTTAAAAACCCCATAAAGATGTTTTATAAATAGATATATCCTTCTTATTTCATTTGACCAAAGTTATGATTCGTAGCAGTGAAACTTGATGCAAAATCTTACAAGCTTGAATTTTCTGGTCTTTCTGTTAGGCTGTTGCCAAAATGACCAATGATATTGCGCTTCCTTCTTCCTGCATTTACTGCTGTGGGACACACTTCCTCTCTGTTTTAACACTTTTTCATGTAATTTTGTTTGTAAAAATGCTTGCGGTAACAATCATTCTCAGAACTAGCACTCCAGCCCAGACCTTTCCATATCTATCACTGTGACCCCTGTTCAGATTGTGAAAGAAAGGGGCAACATTGAAAACGCATGCATTCCTGTTGTTTAGGTAGTGCAGCTGCCAATAAAATGAGTTTGGTCTCCAGTTTTAATGATATCTTTTTTAGATACATTAAGATACTCATAGATTGAAATGAGGTTTTCCAATACCACTCAGTTGTGGAAATGACTATTTCATACTAGTCTTTATTTTACTGTTCAGCTGTGTTCCAACAAGCTGGATTAAACAGCAAATGAAAATTTGAGCAAATTAATTTAAAGGGAATTTTACAGGCTGTTTTCCTCAAAGTGTGCGATCAAGGGCTGCCACCGAGGGGCACTGTTCACATAGATTTGGGCCTGTTTGCGTTGATGGTCATTTTACACAGACCTACTTGAATATGACATGAGCATGGGACCTGAATAGCTTACCATAATTGCATACATTTTTAGTTTTCATGCTGGGCTAGAGTTCCTCTTGCATTAATTTATTTAAATTAATTATTATTAGACCATAATGCTTAAAAGCACCAAAATAATGTCACGTTTATAGTAATAATTCTATAAACAATAATGATTTTATAATATGTGTGTGTGTATATATATATATATATATGTAGTAAGCACCAATATACTCCACCACACAGTATGACACTGAACACTGTTTATGTACCCAGTGCTTTGTTTTAAAATGATATTCTATTGAAAGAAAAGGATACGTTATACATGAAGATTTTCATATTTTCATAAATTAGAATTGATTGGTTGTATTCTTCTTTGTGTAAGGATACAGATGACAAATGGAGTGTCTTGCATGAGTGCTGTAGTCTCAGATGAGTTGAATCAACTCCGTGTGAGGGAGTGTGTGCTCCTTTTTTGAGAAAAATATGTTTGAGGTGGTTATCAAAAATAAGGGCTTTAAAGTTTTGTGTACACATCGTATTGAACCAGAGTAATATCATTTAAATTGCCCAAGGTGGAATAAAACTTCTACATTCCCAAAGTGTTTGTGTCAGTGTTCTGCAATGGTGAGCTTGGACCCTTTTTGTGAAAAATAAATAAAATGTGGAAGTTTGAAAACACAAATTTAAAAAAAAATTAAATATCTCCACTTTTACAGTTATCTGTTTCCACTTAGTAGAGGTGCAATGCAAATGAGGAGGGGAACAACAAACTAATTATAATATTTTATTTACTACCATTTATTTATTTGTATTATTCTCCTGGAGCTATGCTCCTGCACCTAGTTATAGTTATATGTGCCCAAATGTATAAAAAATGTCAGTGAAGTCTATAAATATGTGAAGCTGTTATCTTTGATTGTATTTATTTATTTATTTTCAGAAATGTGACCTGAAAATACACGTCTAAATATCACGTATAAAGTCTGTTTACTCTTTTCTATTACTCCTTTTCCATTACTTTTCCTTTTTTTCTGAGAATAGGAACAACAAAAGGATCAAGTTTGTCCATCCCCAATGCAGACTTTGTGTCTTCCAAGAATGTTAAGATGATACATTTTATACCATTTAATGGTATTTCAGAGCTCTCTCTCATTTGTTTGGCATTGTATACACACACACACACGCACACTTTTTTTTCCAGTTCAAAAGTTCAGCAGCCTACTTTCCAAATGGTTACCAGTTAAAAAAATAAATAAAAGAACGGCTAATAACGTTCTTTTTAAAATGACAGTACTCTGTGCTAAGGGGTGGGAGAAACACCAATTGCAGTTTTGCCAGATCTCGCAACAGAAACAAGCAACCTGGTTTGGAAAAACAAGCTTAAAATAAGCCACTTGCCTCACCAAAATAAGCAAAAATTAGCCATTACATTTTTCCCTGTGTGGTGGATTTATCGGCATAGAAATCATAAGCAGTTAATCAACAGTTAAGTATCATTTTAATTATAGATCTGCTTCTCTGTCAAACCCCGAGAGCATCAAATCTGTATTAATGCATCATATCTAACAATAATTCAGTGAAGACTTGGAAAAGCACTAGCTGTGCATGTACAGTGGGTACGGAAAGTATTCAGACCCCTTTAAATTTTTCGCTCTTTGTTATATTGCAGCCATTTGCTAAAATCATTTAAGTTCATTTTTTCCCTCATTATTGTACACACAGCACCCCATATTGACAGAAAAACACATAATTGTTGACATTTTTGCACATTTATTAAAAAAAGAAAAACTGAAATATGACATGGTCCTAAGTATTCAGACCCTTTGTTCAGTATTTAGTAGAAGCACCCTTTTGATCTAATACAGCCATGAGTCTCTTTGGGAAAGATGCAACAAGTTTTTCACATCTGGATTTGGGTATCCTCTGCCATTCCTGCCTTGCAGATCCTCTCCAGTTCTGTCAGGTTGGATGGTAAACGTTGGTGGACAGCCATTTCCAGGTCTCTCCAGAGATGCTCAATTGGGTTTAAGTCAGGGCTCTGGCTGGGGCCATTCAAGAACAGTCACGGAGTTGTTGTGAAGCCACTCCTTCGTTATTTTAGCGGTGTGCTTAGGGTCATTGTCTTGTTGGAAGATGAACCTTCGGCTCAGTCTGAGGTCCAGAGCACTCTGGAGAAGGTTTTCGTCCAGGATATCCCTGTACTTGGCCGCATTCATCTTTCCCTCGATTGCAACCAGTCGTCCTGTCCCTGCAGCTGAAAAACACCCCCACAGCATGATGCTGCCACCACCATGCTTCACTGTTGAGACTGTATTGGACAGGTGATGAGCAGTGCCTGGTTTTCTCCACACATACCACTTAGAATTAAGGCCAAAAAGTTATATCTTGGTCTCATCAGACCAGAGAATCTTATTTATCACCATCTTGGAGTCCTTCAGGTGTTTTTTAGCAAACTCCATGCGGGCTTTCATGTGTCTTGCACTGAGGAGAGGCTTCCGTCGGGCCACTCTGCCATAAAACCCCGACTGGTGGATGGCTGCAGTGATGGTTGACTTACTACAACTTTCTCCCATCTCCCGACTGCATCTCTGGAGCTCAGCCACAGTGATCTTTGGGTTCTTCTTTACCTCTCTCACCAAGGCTCTTCTCCCCCGATAGCTCAGTTTGGCCGGACGGCCAGCTCTAGGAAGGGTTCTGGTCATCCCAAACGTCTTCCATTTAAGGATTATGGAGGCCACTGTGCTCTTATGAACGTTAAGGGCAGCAGAACTTTTTTTGTAACCTTGGCCAGATCTGTGCCTTGCCACAATTCTGTCTCTGAGCTCTTCAGGCAGTTCCTTTGACCTCATGATTCTCATTAGCTCTGACATGCACTGAGAGCTGTAAGGTCTTATATAGACAGGTGTGTGGCTTTCCTAATCAAGTCCAATCAGTATAATCAAACACAGCTGGACTCAATTGAAGGTGTAGAACCATCTCAAGGATGATCAGAAGAAATGGAACACCACCTGAGTTAAATATATGAGTGTCACAGCAAAGGGTCTGAATACTTAGGACCATGTGATATTTCAGTTTTTCTTTTTTAATAAATGTGCAAAAATGTCAACAATTCTGTGTTTTTCTGTCAATATGGGGTGCTGTGTGTACAATAATGAGGAAAAAAAATTAACTTAAATGATTTTAGCAAATGGCTGCAATATAACAAAGAGTGAAAAATTTAAGGGGGTCTGAATACTTTCCGTACCCACTGTATATGTAGTAATTACACATAGTTGTTAAAAAGGTCTTCAATCACAGAATGCAACATCCACAACGCGCAATTAGGCAAAGAAATGCACAATGCAGTGGTTTCCCTCAGGATCAAAGCACGTTTCGTTTGAATTTAAACTAAGTGATATAGTTCCAAACATTTACTGTGATAAACACTTTGGCTTTTGGTTTCATTTAAAAATAACGTTTTCAACCTGGAACAATTGAAAATCACTTTGTTTCCATTTTTGGCTACATTCTGCAAAAAATTTCAAAACCGGTTTTCGTTTTCGTTCCTTGAACCGTTTTTAGTCCATGAGGAAAATCTTGTAAGTGGGGAACAATATATAATTGAACCACTAAAGTAGATATAACTAAATTTACAAGAATCAGTCCATTAAGATTCAGATCCACCATGTAAGTGGTGATTTGACCAACAGAGGATCTTAACATCACAGACTGACTATTCGGCTTATTGCATATGCTCAAACATCAAAGCAGCACAGTTTGCAGTGTTGTGGGGTCTGAAGTAATATTGTACGTTCAAAGCCTTGTGTGATTGTGGCTTTACAAGATGCAAAAATACAGTGAATTTCTGAACTGGAAACAGGTGTTTTGCCCTCAAGTGGGAGGTGTTGAAGTGCCAATAGCGGGAAATACAGGAATTCTGCCAAAGACCTACATCGCCTATTGTCTCCCTTAAGATTTTGACCAGGCTGCCTAGGCGAGCAATGATGGGACTTTTTCCTTTCTTCTCCACCTCGGTCCTGGGACCCTTCCCTCCCATCTCAGCTGGCATTCCACTGGGCCACCAGAGAAGCTGCTTTAGAGATGGGACTGCCAGCTCTTGGGTGGCCTCTTGTGCAGGGGGCTGCAAAGGGGAGGAGACGATGTCTTATTAATTGACTGGGTGTCTCGGAAGGAGTGTTGGAATTTAGCTGCGAGAGAAAAAGGAAAGGAAGGAAGGACTGCCTCCGAGCTTAACCTGAACCTCCGCTTAGCCTGTACATCCTACTCAGTCATAAATGTCAACTAGATTTTTACTTTTATTGAAGAAAATGTGAGTGGTGCAAAAGTCTTTGCTACAGTTTTGCATTTTTCTGAGTGGTTGCTGAGGTATTGCTGTGCAGTTGCTTGGGTGTTTTTTTTTTTGTTTGTTTTTTTGCTATGTGGTTGCTATGACTTTGATAGGTGGCTGTTAGGGTGTTCCGGGGGTTGCTAGGTGATTGCTTTCTGTCAAAAAAAATAAAAAAAAATAAATCCCATCCTCAAGTCTCTATGCTATTATAATTCCAAAAGTTCAAGGAATTTTCTTTGTTTGATTGTTAATTTTTTTATCTAAAAATTAATCATAAGAAAATAAATTGCACACCACTCCTCAACAAGCCTCAGCACAAATGAGTGAGACAAGTTGCTGTTCATGCAAAGTTTAACACTAATCTAAAAGTTAATTCACTCTGCCCCAACAAATGCCAACAAACACAAACATTTTAGGCATTCAAAAATTAGCCGTTGGATTTAGAAACATTACTGTCTTTTTCACTCTCCCAAACAAACACCAACAGGATTAACACAGTTCATTTACTTGCGCTATAAAATAAACAATAATTTGTCTTTTAAAATGCCATGTAGACGCTTAAGTCTGTGTGAAATCATACCAGTCCAGTTTTTGCAAAGTCAGACTAACAGACCTAGACCATATATTTTAACTCGGCTTCATCCAGCATGTAAAGTCTTTTATCAGACCACAATTGGCCTTGTGCACATGCTCCGAAAGGCAGACGACGCGCAACCAAGTGTATTTAACCCGTTAGTCGAACACGACACAAAGAAGGTACAGATATATTTTTCGATTAAGCATTATGCCATGTATACTTGGACAGACAGACAGGTAAAATGGGCGGTCACACTAGGCTTTGAGCACTATTTTATTTTTTTTTTCCGAACAATGCAACGGACCAGTATATGGCCTGTAAATATACAAAATAATAAGTCATATTATATTTAAAATGCTAAAATATATTATCTACTCACTTTCCGGCAACAATAAAACACGCTGCTTTGAAATTTGTATTATTTGTTTTGAGCCAAGAGTGTGATGTTTCAAGCTTGTATCGGTCACGCATCCTCTCGTCATACAGATTCGCGGGTCAGAGTTCACCAAACTTTTGACGCATCTGAACGCGAAATTTCTTTGCATGAGTTTGTGTTTCCGGTCTTCCATGTTCGGATGCGTTTTAATGGGAGTGAATTGAGCGCGAAGTGTAGTGAGTGACCGCCCCATAAGACTGTGGTGACTACGCCAAAACATGCTGTAGCTTGATTATTGCACATGTAAACTTACTGAATAGTGTGTAATTTTTCAGTAATGTGTAAAAATGTCCTGTAAATGCTTTAGTCCTATTAAAATCGGTCAAATGTTTTTCAAAGTCAGACTAAAGGCTGTCGCATACTGTATGAGATCCGCTGTGTCACATCGCGGCTAGGACACGGCACACGTATCGAACACGGCATGTCGATGCGGTTCAGGTGGCTGACAGTACACATAAAAGTTACCAAGTGTTTTCCCTTCAAGATTGAACAACGCTAGAGTAAATTATTTATAAACCTTTGATAATGATTTGGGTGGAATATAATGGAAAATATTGGTGTGACAAAAATTTGAGCAGCCTCCGGAGCCGTAGCTGGGCGCAGCTGTGCGTACCTTCATTGAAAACAGTTGTTTCAAATTTTTTAACGTGCCATGTCGTCCGCCAGACACATCTGATATGTGACCCTCTTGACAGGACATCTTGACAGACCTAGTTAATGTGATTGTAGCTCGGCTTTGTCTGATGATAATCAGACCACAGTTGTGTTATATTTAACACATTAGCTGATGTCCTTCCTTCAAATATCCGATTACGCTTTTTGTCCTGTACTTGGACAGACAAATGAAAACTGCAGCTTCACTATGCTTTAAACCTGCTTTAGTTTGATTGTAATTACACATGCAATTGCACAGACTCCAACAAAACCGAACAACTGTATTTGTTGGGGGCTGGGGCAATGTACATATGCCTAAAGTATAAGCAATGTTAATAGTGATACTACTTGCAAATTGTTTTTGATTTTCCACATGCATTTGGACTATCCATCTTTAAAAAAGACAACCCTCTTCCATAACCCTGCTCTCGAATCATGGATGGTGACTCGAGTCTGAACAGAGTGTCTGTTTAGATGGCTGTGGGAAAGGCCTGTTCAGTTTGGAGTGCTCCTGTAAACTCTGAATGGACCTGCTGTGGCTGAGTGTGTCAGTGGGATGTGATTGAGTGGGATGTTCTCAGGGTACGGCATGAGGAACAGACAAGGGGGAGGTGTGGAGAAGTGTACTAGCTTCCAATGTGGTCTCCCCTCTCCCCAACTTTCGCCATCAGTGCCCAGAGCCGTAATCCTGTTACATGTGTCCCCATTAGCTCTGACGGGAGCCTCTATTGTCCCCTTGTAAGTCAGTCGAAGTCACCGACCGCACAGTGCCATGTTTGCTCTAGCTTCCCACACCCAGCTGTCCCCATGACAATCCCACACACACTAAAGGCTCATCTTTGGGTCGCAGGGTGAGGAGTGAGGTGAAATGGTCATTAAGAGTTTGAGTTGAGCATTTATGCATGAAAAATACTGTGATACTGCCACAGTACAGAAACCTGCAATTGTTACCTCAAGCATCTATTTCTACTTGATCTAACCCATAAAAAACTTTCTTTGGTGTAACCCAATTTTTGAGGTTGATTTAGTCAGATATTGTTTTTGATTTGAGATATTACCACATGAAGCACATATTAGGTTACCATAAAACATTTGAACAGTGTACCACTGTACTTTTTCATAGGGCAGTTTGGACATGGCTCATACTAAAGAAAGTGACATCAGTTGTAGATGGTTTCAGTCAGTCTTTTCTGTCCACCCTGCAAATCCATCATGCAGTTGATAGAGAGCATGATTGATAGAGCTGACCCAGGCCTGCCCAACACAACCCCCCTGTGCTGACTGTCACTTCAGTACAAAAGCCTGCACTCCTGCAAACACACACTCTCACACAGCAGCGGCTCGACAATTCAGAAAATATCTAAAAAAGTCTTGTGGAATAAACCTTTAATTCCACAAGCTAAATTAGCTTGTGGAATTAGCTTACCTACAAGGATACCTTTTTTATTATTATAATTGTTTACCTAAAATATGTGCTTCATTGGAACATCTGAATAAAAGTTTTTTTGTTTGTTTGTTTTTCACTTAGAAATATTTAACTATATCTCAGTATATCTCAGAATCAACCTAAATACATTAGGTTATGCAAATAAAACAGATTTTATGGTTCAGGGTTGAACCGGTTTTGCATAAGGTCTCACTTAAGTTGGGATGTAAAGTTCACACTAAGAGCTTAGTAACTACTAGTTAGTTAGTAACAAGTTAGTGCTTAATTTGGTTGCACTACCTGTTCTTCAGGCGACACTTAACTAGTAGGTCGTAAACTCTCCGTAAAGTAATGCGTAGTCACATAATATTAGGTTTACCTGTATTGATCCAATAAACAGCCTTCAAATTTAGGCAAAAAGTGGTGAACTTCAATTTGATCTTGTTACTGTTGATGTTCAAACCTTGTTTGTCCACATAACATTCAGCTGTAATAAATTATATCCCCATTGAAATACTATATATAATAGAAGTAGATGTGATAAATAGGAGCCTATATTTGCCCTGTGTAAATAACAATATATAGGAACTATCTAAAATATATAAGGGGTGATACTAATACTAATACTAATACTAATACAACAGGCATTTATTCATTTTAATATCCTATGTATACTTTGAATGTGTTGAAACTTGACACCGGACGACGCACCCTGAAAACTGCACCGTTAGATCGGTTACATGCTGAAGAGTTGTGGTTTTCTCTCTCGAAAATGAAAACGAGTGTAAATGTCATGTCGTAAGGATTGAAGCCTGTCAACCAAAACATGAGCTCATTGGTTGGAGGCTTCTGTATTAATTTAGTTAATATGTAGGGTTACGTGACGTACCATTACCTAAGTTTAATGGTGCAACTATCACATATTAAGTAGTGCGTAAATTGTGACTTAGTGACATTTATGCCACAACTAGGCTGAGTTGTAACTTACGTATAGCTGGTGCAACCGGACCTACTAGGAAAAGTGCCTTAAGGTATCAATTTCAGGTTACCATTTATAAAGTATACAGTGAAACATATTTTAACAAACAATGATTCCTGTTGTAACATCTAAATTAACTGATTTTATACATCTCAAAAAATATAATTTAACATCATTGAATTTTAAAAACAAATTTTAAGGGGTAGATACGGTAGAAATTAAGGTAACAATTCCAGGTTCCCATAGTGTGTAGTAAGGATAGTAAAACCTGTAATCATCCACTCTGTGGGAACCAGTCAGCACTGCAGTCCCCACGAGGAAAACAGCTTAAGAAAGATGCTAACAAATATCTTCATCAGTGTTATTATTGTCTACAGACAATACTTTATTACATTTTTGTTAACTGAAATAACAATGGTTGGATATCATGGTTGGAAAAAACTGAATCTAAATTAAAATACATTTACGTGACCCCAAAACTAAAATAAAATAAAAATGATCAAGCAATCAAATGTATTAATGTTTTAGTTTTAAATACACAGTATATTATACAAATTTGAAACCTTCACAATCTCCCTTTATTAAACATGAAAATGTCACTAGATAGAAACACAAGACTGCCTTGAGAAAGTTAACAATGCTAAACATATTTAAATGATGTCCGTAAAAGCTTTAACTTTTGCAGCCTTAAAATATTAAACCCTAAAACCCCTAACCCTAGAAAACTAAACTACAAACTACTGAAACTGAAACAAGAAAACACTGAGAAAACAAAAACAAAACTATAAAAGAGTGAAAAATAACTAAAACTATAATGAAAAATTATAAAATAACATAGAAATTAAAACTAAACTAAAAATGCAAAACTAAAATACCATTAATGAACCTCTTAATGAAAGTCTAAAAATGCAAAAAGGTTTGATTGCGGGGTAGGTTTAGGGGTAAGGCATTGAAAACATCATTAGCTCACACAAGATAAAAACAAGATAAGTCAAAGAAAAGTCCCCACAAAGATAGAAAAACAAGCATGAATCTTCCAATTGTAGGTTTTTCCTAAGTGGAAAGTCTTTTAAAATAGGAAGAGTAAAGACACAACTTGTGTACATTTTTGGTGTGTTTTGTCTAGCTTTTTCACCTTCTGTCTCTCTCTCTCTCTGCTTGTGCAGTTTTGAAGCATTTACAGTATATTAGCTGTGTAATTTGAGGTCAACAATTTCACTGATCCATGTGCATCATTTCTGTGTGCCCAGGCGTTGTTGATTGGAGTCTGGCCCTCTGGAGGTTTGTTTTAGTTGACAGACATAATCCAAAACTATTTGCTCTCCAATATGATATAAAAGGATGTAAGAATTTTTCAGAATTTAATGGCTCATCCAACACTTATTTTGACTCAAACATGCCAATAGATAGAGGCAATACAATGACCTCTGACAGTATACAACAAATTTGTTAATGTTTTGAGAACCTTAAGGATGATTAGTGGAGAAAACTAATCAACATTGATTTGTAAGAGTGTTTAGCATTCATCAAACTTTGCCAGAGTGTGTTTGCTGTGTGAGTGAGTGTGTGTTAGCTATGTGTGTGTGTGCCCTCTGTGATCTGAAGTACTTTCTGGTTACCATGACAATGGCGCTCGCTGAGGGTTTGAAGAACAATCACCTGTGAGTCTCTGCACTCTGGCCACTGAGGTCTTTGCAGTTCAGCCTTGAGAACAATTGTGCCACTATTCTATATGTATTTTCTAAACAAACAGGATTTGTATAACAGCATCTTATTACACAGCGAAAGACAACAGCTACATAAAAATTAGAGAAATCTCATTTCAAATGGACACCAATAATTGTTTGGTGTTATTTTTTGATGAAATATTTTTTTTATTTCATTTGCAAATTTAAAGTGTTATTTCAGTTGGGGCATGGGTAGCTCAGTGATTATTGACGCTGACTACCACCCCTGGAGTCACGAGATTGAATCCAGGGTGTGCTGAGTGACTCCAGCCAGGTCTCCTAAGCAACTAAATTGGCCCGGTTGCTAGGGAGGGTAGAGTCACATGGGGTAACTTCCTTGTGGTCACAATCAGTGGTTCTCGCTCTCAATGGGGCGTGTGGTAAATTGCGCGTAGATTGTGGAGATTAGCATGAGCCTCCCCATGCTGTGAGTCTCCGCGGTGTCATGCACAATGAGTCACGTGATAAGATGCGCAGATTGACGGTCTCAGTAGCGGAGGCAAATGAGACTTGTCCTCCACCACCTGGATAGAGCTGAGTAACAGCGCCACCATGAGGATCTACTAAGTAGTGTGAATTGAGTATTCCAAAAATAAAAGTGTCATTTCATTCAAAAATGAAAATCACTTTATCATTTATAGACCCTCTTGTTGATCAAAACCCGTTTGATTTTTTTTTCTACCATGGAATACAAAAGGAGATGTTAGGATGAAAGTTAGT
Source organism: Xyrauchen texanus (assembly GCF_025860055.1). Lineage (NCBI taxonomy): Eukaryota > Metazoa > Chordata > Actinopteri > Cypriniformes > Catostomidae > Xyrauchen > Xyrauchen texanus. Next base: position 27,857,246 of record NC_068297.1, on the reverse strand, counting down.
CAAGTGAGTTTGGAAACACATGAGGGTGACTAAATAATGGCAACATTTTCATTTTTGGTTGACTCTTTTAAGACTCTGTAGCGACGACATCCAGACCATATTAACACACTCGCCCAGTTCACAAACGGCATCATTATTTTTTTACATCGGAAAATGGCCACAAACGAAACAATACACCACTGAAGTTTCGTTCACCTCTCATTTCTGTTCTGCGTCATGTAATAAATGCCGTGCACTTATTACAAATGACCAATTACTCTCTTGAACAGTCACCCTTCACTTTGACAAACCTGGACGGCGTTCAATGACTGTCTATGGAACTTCTTGAGACCCAGTCTCTGGCCCCTAAATGCCGGGCTGAGGGTCTCTCTCTTCTGACCTCATTTGCAATTCTAATGGTCAGGAGACAGCTGCCATCCTACATGGAACATGGCCTCTCAGAATTTCCCAAAGGGGGGGGAAGAGGAATAAAAAAACAAAGGCAGACGATAAATGGGTTTGCCTATTATTCGCTGGGCCTTGTGTGCACGGGGTCCTTGAGAGCATGAATTTAAATGACAGTCACCAAGAGAGAGAGAGAGAGAAAGCGAGACAGAACAGTGCAGTAAAAAAGCAAAGATGTCAGTATGAATCTATAATATCGAAAACAAAACACAGACAGGAAAGTATGATTTTTAAAGCATGCCAGTTGAGCTCATTAGCAGAATACTGTTTGAACAATAGCAAATAGAGAGAGCTCTTAATTTAGCCCTCATTCTCTCAGTCACTCAGCCCGCTCCCATGCGGCTATAAGTGTCTCCGTGAGTGATTGTGTGAGCTCTCGCCGAGTGGAGAACACTTGTGGATATTGTAGCGAATATGATGCATATGTGCATATCTGTCAGAATGGCTTTGTGATATCAGTGGTGGAAATAAGTCAGTTTATTTCTGCTCATCAGAAACATTGTGACAGCCACTTTACTTCATCAGAAGGTTAGCGGCTCAACTTGCTTTGTGTTGCTTTTGCTAAGCTGTATTTCTTTGGTTTTCATGGATAACTAGTCACTGCACTGGGGTTCATAACCTATGAGTTTGTTAAAGATAATGTGTGTAAATATTTTGTATACGACTATAGGTAAGCCTTTTGTAGTTTTTTTTTTGTTCTTTTTAAAAAAATATAAGCACTGTGTGTTTGTAGCACTAAAGAAATTACTCTGTTTGTGCGACCCATTCAGCCGACACAACAAAATTGACTCAACCAATGGTGAGTTGGGGGCGGGACTACCTGATTGTTTGATAAACAGCAGATGGGGATGTATTCGTAAAGAGATTCGATACCCTAGGATTGGCCACATTATGCAGACTCACTGACAAGCGCCAGCTCCTATTAGACATTTTTGTAATCGCTCCAACGTGTTTACCTTCCCTTGTGGTGACACCAAAAGCTTGTTGCGTCAGCCAGGAAGTTATTGCGGTCCTCGAGCGCAATTCTGAGGATGAGCTTCTGCCTCTAACATTACAATTCTTACTCCGCTTATAACCATAAAGGTTTAGGTTTGGGGCTACAGTTTATAAAATATGCATTCATCTTCACCTTATTACAGCCTGTACAGCAAAAAAAACTTGCTTTTTGCGCCCCCACGTGGACATAATAACTTGAAAATGGAGCTCAGACATGTCCCTACAACAAACAACAGTTACCACTTTGGCCACTGGGGGCAAATTTCGGTAAGCACAGGCCACTTTTAGCTGAACAAATTCAACCTAATGTTTCCAATTTTACTATGAAAGCTTTAAGGGGCTGTTCACACCAAATGCATTTTTGCATTTGTCCACAATGTTTTTAATACGTGTTTCCATGTAAACTTGCGCTAGACAGTGTGACGAGGAGGAGGGCATGGCCAGGCCATGATGGTGCATGGCCAAGTGCTGAATCAGCTGTTCAGCGGGAGAACAAGATAAAGGGGAGCCGTTAACTCGTTTTAACACACCTAGATTTCGCCCGGAGAATGCGGCTTAATGTGGTTATGTAAACACATAAGCACCATTCTAAAAGAGTTTTGAGGAGTGCGCATGTGCGTGAACAGACCGGATAATAAATGTCATCGGACGGAGCCAAACAAGTAAACAATGCGGAAAGAATTCAAAATTTTTGAGACTGCAGTGGGAAAAGCACATACACTTTAAACTATACCCATTTATTCACACCAATGTAAAATATCAACAGTCCCTCACGGTTGCATATATGTGCTGGTACATTGAGGGAATCCAGAAGTTTTATGTAAGAGGGAATCCCCACTATTACAGTGCAATTTTGCTGCAGTTCATGATAGTAAGTTAAGGAAACAAACACAGCAACAACTCAAGAATAACAAGAATAACTCTGGAAATAAAGTGAAGCAACAGGGAATAAAAAAGTGAAGAATACGCCGAATACCATGTTTTTAATATACACAAGCGTCACTGGTAAACTATGTTGCTGTGGAGAAAGCTGTTTCCTGATCGAGCCACATGTATACGGGAGTAAAGGGTACGCTGTTAATAAACAAGAACGCTGTTTTCTTGCAATACGCTGCTTTTACGCAATGAGCTGCTTTCTTGGTTGCATGTAAACGCATTGAGTGTAAAGTTATATACATGTATTACAACTTAGATGCCATGACGACAGAATGCAGATAAACCCTATAAGCGATTTTATCACAGTAAATTATGTTAATATGCATAATATTCATGTCTTGTGGCTATGCTTTTGAAACAGTGTTTATTTTAATGTAATTGACTGGCCTCATTTACTTCCATTGTAAGCTTTACTGTATCGTTGATTTTCAAATAAACGAGGGAAGAACTGAAAATATTTTCTGGGGTAATCAACATTATGCTACAAATGCAGCTGATTGAGCTTAATTTGTATTGAACCCAGAAAATTTCTTATAAGTTGGCAATCACAAACCACTTTATTTCCATAATGTGATGAATTTCCAAGTGAAACTGGACAACCAAGAAAAGAATGTAGAGTCTTTATTTTATTGGGAATTGGTTGGTTCATAAAGAGTGGTTTCTATTTGACAGGTGGTTTGAGGGGAGGAGTTAAAAAATTTGAGGGATTTGTGATGTCAGCTGAAAAGGAAAGTCGTTCAGAGGTCTTGGATCTTACACTGACACCAATCACTATGGATGCATCATCACACAAAAGTAAAGAAGTAAAGTTTTCAGTTACATTTTGATGAAAATTTTACAAAGACAAACATTTTTGTCTTTGGAATAACATGCACCTTTGGAATAACATGCACCTTATTGGTCAATTAAACCAGGAACCTCCATTAATAAGTAGGTTAGTCAATTTTTATGTCATGCTGACTTACCATGAGTCTTTTAAAGTTTACCTTCATTTTGGGGAAAATACAGAATTTTCTAAAAGTAGGAGGGACGTGTCTGCCATTTCTAAACAGTTATATCGATTGCTACAGCCCTGTGTGTGAGAATGTGTGAATACGTAGAATGGACTAATGCTGAGGCCATAGGAAGTGAGAGCCACCCTTCACAACTCTTTCATTATTTTTACAATTAAACTAAATCTCTTCAGTGCCAAAACTCTTCCCTCTTTATAATGTTTGCTCAGGCTGTCATTGGAAAATGATGTGGAAAACAATGTGTGTGCTTGTGTGTGTGTAGCTATGACAGTGGGAGTGGGTGTGTGTGTCACGTCCATTGATATCACAAGTTAAAGAGTGTCTGTAAATGCCAAGTGCAAAACACAAGAATGTTTCATTTAAAGACTTGTTGCCCTCCTTGGGGATCTGCTCTGTCTCTCGCCCTCCCTTCCCACCCTGTGGGTGTCACAGGCATAATCTAACTCCAGTACAGCACCGCCCAGATCATTATAGACTCTGATCTGGAGTCAGTGAAAAGGGGAATTAGCTTGGAACACAATCCCAGCAACCTTTGTGACCCCGGCACAAAGCCAGAACTGCTGGGGGTCCCAGCGGCCTAAACCACTCCATATGCCTGGACAAAAATGTTACAATAGTCTACACAAAGGAAACACGGTGGGAGGGACAGACTTTCTATGTGGGTGTCTCAGAGGAATTATTTAATGTTCTGGCCATGAATGTGATTATAACTGTGGTTGCAACTCTGGCAGATACTCCCCATGTCTGAATATGTGCACTTCCCTGCTACATAGAATGCAAAAAAAAACCTAGTATGGCATATGAGTAGGATGTCCGAATTCTCATGAAAGCTGTCAAGAAAAAAAGCCTAGGGCAATTACATTTTTTTACATTGTGACATTTGAAGCCGTTTACACCTGGCATTAAGATTTTTGGGTGAGCCGATCACAAGGGGGCAGTGTTAAATACAGGTGTAAACAGGGTTGGGAGGGTTAATTTTTTATGCAATCCATTACAGATTACTGACTACTTCACAATAAATGTAATCAGTAATGTAATCCAATTACAGCAATATGAAAATAATGTATTCAGAATACTTTTCATTACTTTTGGATTACCACAAGGGCACATTTGTAAATAAAATCAAGTTTTTTTTGGCTGGTTGGACATGAGATATTATTGGATATTATTAGTGTTTCGGTGAAAAAGACAAGAGTAAAGAGGTCCGAGATTAAAAACTTGTAAAAGTTACCAAATAAATAAATAAATAAAAAACAGCTGTTTAACAACATTAACTTACAATAGTCAAAGATGACTTCGCATTTTTGCTCACTTCTTGTCTCATGTAGATTGCATATCATGAGCAGCTCAGTGTCTGTCACACTAATGCCTGGCAGGCTGTTGGGCTCAGAACTGAGTTGTTCCAAAAAGTGAGTGGGACATGTTCCCCCCCAGTTATAATGGTTGCTATGCCCCTGAATATCATGACAGTTATGCACATTTTACCCCCCCTATTCCCACAATGTGAAAAAATGTGGTCATCATATCAATTTGGTATTTTTTAAATGGTAAAGTTTTTATATTTCAACGTATAACTCTCTGCCTTTCATGTTTGGTTATTTTAATATAAAAATCATCGTAAAACAGAATACTTTAAAACAGTAAAAAAATTACTGATATGAGAATTGTCAAGTCCAGACACATTACAGTAACATAAATTGGGGTGTAAAACATGCTTAAGTGTCCTGAAAATAATGTCACTACGCAAAAAAATTAAATAATAATCATTTTATGGTCATAAATGAGGATTCATTTTCTTTAGGCAAAATATAATTTCATATGTACTGCAAATACACACTTTACTGTATATATATATATTTTACTTGGGGTTAAATTTGACCATACATTTTCATGACAGATTTCATGAGAATCACCCAAAACTGAATATGCATACTTTCCTGCTACAGGGTACGTCAAAAGGTGCCAAAATGAGTAGGATGTCCGAAAACTCGTCATGACACAGTTGGTAATGCTGAGATTCTGAAGTGTGTAACCAGTGGACACATAACTATCCCATAAGGCCACAGGAACTGAGGAATGGTCAGATTAAAAAAGATTCTGGAAAACTTGAGAAGAATGGCTCATCAAGTGTAAGTGCAAGAAGTACAAAGAAAGTTGTTCCTTGTGGTTCAGCTGAACTTATTTAACAACACTAAGTAAATGGTTTTGTGGTTGTTGTTAATAGAATCTATGACATATATCAAAGAACACGCAGAACAATGCCAACGTGGAGGATGTAGTATGTCCGGTATGTCCGGTATAGTGATATCATAGTAAAGTCAGTGTTTGGGGCTAGTGCTCCATTTGAAGCCCCTCCCTCTCTATCTGTAGCATAAAGCTGCTTCCCAAAGCCTTCCTGCTGTGTGGATGTTAAGTAGCTCTTTGTGTGTGTTAAGAGCAGGAGTATCCTCTGTCCTTCCACCTCTCCTGCACACACACACACTGAGATGGGAACTGTACAAGGTGACACGGAGCTGTGCTTAGTGTGCAGTTGATTCACTTTCCAGTGGACGTGTCTGAGAGATGAGAAAGGGGCCTGTCATCCTGTGCTATTGTCAAAGGATCGTTCTTTTGGGTCAGTCTGAGGCTAAATGCATGCGACAGTCTATTGTCTTCCCAATACATTTAATTTATTTTATAACCTGCACCTCCTGTGGTATTGCGCTTGTGCCAGTGTAAAGCAAACCATTTATAGAGCAATACAGGCAGTTTAGGCAGTTATGGTTAAGCAGATTTGGGATGAGTATTTCATAAAAATGTACCACGGTAACTAGTTTCCACCAAAATACCATATACGTACAGTTATTGTAAAATCATTATAAATAAAAATAGGATCTCCTTCAATTGTTGGAAGAAGCTTTATGAACATTTATGTCATTGGCTATGTTTAAAATGTAATACTATACTGCATAGTCCTACTGTGCATTATACACTGCTTATTATTGTTTACAGCTAGCATGTGAAAAGTTATGCAATATGCAACAACAAAAATTTCAAACGGTTGCGTGCTACATTGTTTTCACATGACCTCATCATATTACATGTTAAATTCGGTGAGTGCCGACCAGTTAATAATAAAACAATTATAATTTATTTTAATAATTTATTAATAAATACATTGGAAATAAACACAGATTTTTTTTTGCATTATTTATTCAATTTTGTGAAAATAACTTCACTCTTACCAATTCTGTAAAATAATTACTCAAGAAGATGAAGATGTTTAAAACCACAGCTCATATTATAAAGTACATTAAATACACATTTTAGCTAATGTAGGAAGGATTCTATGCTTACAAGAAAATGTGCATACTGAGCCCAGTTTACATACTGCACAAATAGCAAGAGTAGCATGGTAATATGCTATTATGAACACAGCAATTTGGTTTTATTACTTATATTGATGTCATTGGTAATTAATGGCAAGTTACCACAGGTTTATAATACATTGTAAAAAAGTCCCAAAATAAATTTTATGATTACATATAACAGGTACAATTTCTACTTGATTTGATCCAGTTACGTTTTAGTCATATTAAGTAATACTTTTGACTTGAATAATATCTATTTTGCTCCCACTTTATTATAGGTGTCTTTAATTACTATGCAATAACATTAAAATACATTGTTTGCTAAATTTGAACAAGATTAACAATTTGATGCTACTGAGGTTGAGGTATGGGTGGGTTTAGGAATAGGGGTTGGATTAGGTTTCGGGTAAGAGATAGGGATAGGGTTAGGGGTAAGGTTTGGGGGTAAGGTTAACAGTGTAACTACAGATGTAATTAAATGCAGGTACATTCAATGTAAGTAAAATGCAACAACAGGTATGTACATATTAATACATTATATCAAATGCTTTAAAGGGATAGTTCACCCAAAAATAAAAATTATCTCATGATTTACTCACTCTCTTGGTATCTCAGATGTGTATGACTTTCTTTCTTCTACAGAACACAAATTAAGATTTTTAGAAGAATATTTCAGCTATGTGGGTCCACACAATACAAAAGTTAAAGGGTGCCACATTTTTTAAGCTCCAAAATTCACATTAAGGCAGCATAAAAGTAATCCATCCGACTACAGTGGTTACATCCATATCTTCAGACATAATATGACAGATGTGTGTAAGAAACAGATACATTTTCAAAAGTACATTTTTAAAATAAATTCTACTCCCTGCACAATAGGGGGCGATATGCACGAAGAAGGTGAATCACCAAAAACAGAAGAAACGGAAAGTGAAAGTGGAGATTGACTGAGCAGGGAGGAGAATTTATAGTAAATAAATTACTTAAATATTTATCTGTTTCTCACCCACACCTATCATATCTCTTCTGAACACATGGATTTAACCACTGGCGTCATCTGGAGTACTTTTATGTTGCCCTTTTGTGGATTTTGGAGCTTCAACATTTTGGCACCCATTCACTTGCATTGTGTGGACCTACAGAGCTGAGAAATTATTCTGAAAATCTTAATTTTTGTTCTGCAGAAGAAAGAAAGTCATTCACATCTGTGAATGCAGGAGGGTTAGTAAATGATGAGATCATTTTCATTTTTGGATGAAGTATCCCTTTAAGTACTATAGTAATTAAAAACATTTAACATAAAGTGGGTGCAAAATATTAATATTATACTATATAAATAACATATTGATATAATATATTATTGATTAATAATAAAATATTTTTGATTTGAATAAAATAGATCATTTAGATTTGACCACATAAGGCACATTTATTGGTTACCTGACAACACTATTTTTAAATGAGTATCAAACAGTAGGAAAGATGGTGTTTTGGCACAAACTATGGTTACCATGTTACATTTTTGCACCATTTTTGTAAATCACTACAGCTAATTCTTATGAAGATTTCTTACCACATAAAACAGCATATCAACAACTTGCCTTGAAATCACCTTTTCCACTAGTACATAAAGACGTATATGTTCAATTCAATGTACAAAAACCACATCAACTTATACCCTTAATATTATATCTGCTTCATAATTAGAGCAACCCCAGTTTACCCTTCCCTCTTCCTTCTCTCTCTTTCTCTCATCGCTCCTCTTCAACCCTTTCTTATTAGCAGGCCCCCAGCTGTGCATCGGGTAGGATCAGAGGCTGCCTCTATTAGCCGGGTCCATTTGTTGAGCGATTGAATCGCTCTCATCCCTCTTCTCTAGTATGGCCTCTAACCCTCTCTCTCTACCTTAGCCTGCCAGAAGGGTCTCTCAATGCTCAAAACACAATGGAGCCTGATAGAGGCCGTCTCCTTCAGGCAAACCAAATGCAATGTGTGCGTGTGTGTGTGTGTTGTGTGTGTGTGTGTGTGTGTGGGCGGGTTTGGGTGGTTTACAAGGACAGTTTTAGGTTACAAACTGGTAATTACAAGGGTATTATGCTATAAATGTGGTTTATAAGGACATTTCAAGTGTCCCCAAAATTCTAATCTCTTAAAAAACATACTAAACTATGTTATAATGCAGAAAGTTTTTGTGAGGGTTAGGTTTAGGGGTAGGGTTAGGTTAGGGTTAGGGGATAGAATCTATAGTTCGTACAGTATAAAAATCAATATGTCTATTGAGAGTACTCATAAAGATAGCCGCACCAAGATGTGTGTGTGTGTGTGTGTGTGTGTGTCGTGCATACAAGAGAGAGAGAGAGAGAGAGAGAGAGAGAGAGAGAGGGGCAGATGAAATATATGATTCTATGACAACAGTTTCATTTGAAGATACCATGCAGACGTGGGTTTCTAAGCTTTCACAGAAAGGCAGTTGTTGTCTGAGCTTTAGTTCATTTCAAATCCAGCAGGTGGCGTACTTGCACAAGCACAGAGGCAGACGCTCCCTTCCCCCATCTAATGTACAGTATGTCTGCCTGTTTCTCTCTTTGTTGTCTCTCTGCACTTTCAGCCACAGTTTAGAGTCCAATATACAGTGCTACATGGACACTCCTGTTAAAGTATCCTCATAGCCAACCTGTCTACTCTCCAACTGTTGTCATACAACGATGGACATCTCTTTCGCTCTCTTCTCTCAGGCATGAAGTGGCGTTCAAAGGCTTTAACAGAGGAACACTCTGTTTCTAAACCATGAGATATAAAGGACAATGCATGCTCGTGTAATTGAACTATTCACATAGGTCAGATCGAAAATGTAAATGAAACCTGAAAAATAAACTGTAACTGTATTTCAGGATGTTGAAAATTTAAAAACAAAGAAACTTTATGACGTAAAATGAATCCGAGATATTTAAAGAAATAATTCACCCAAAAATTAAAATTCTCTCATGGTTTACTCATCCATTTACATCCCAGAGGTGTATTACTTTATTTCTTCTGCAGAAGACAAATTAAGATTTTTAGAAGACTCTTTCAGCTCTGTAGGTCCATACAATGTAGTTCAACAGGGTCAAAACTTTGAAGCTCAAAAAAGCACATAAAGGCAGGATAAAAGTAATCAATATGACTGCGGTGGCTAAATCCATGTGTTCAGAAGTGATGATAGGTGTGGGTGAGAAAAAGATCAATATTTAAGTCCTTTTTCACTATAAATCTCCACTTCCTCTTCCACACATGTGATTTGCATTATTCGTGCATATCGCCAGATTAGCCATCTACTGGCCGGAGCTGGTCAAAGGTTGAGATTTATAGTTTAATAATGGCTTAAATATTTATCTGTATCTCACCTACACTTATAATATTGATTCTGAAGACATGGATTTAACCACTGGAGACTGGTGATTACTTCTATGCTGACTTAATGTGCTTTTTGGAGCTTCAAAGTTTTGGCCACCATTCAATACCTTTAACGGACCTACAGAGCTGAAATATTCTTTTAAAAATCTTAATTTATGTTCTGCAGAAGAAAGAAAGTCACACACATATGGGATGGCATGAGGGAGATTAAATGATGAGAGAATTAAACATTTTTGGGTGAACTATTCCTTTTAAATTCTGCTCTATTTCTAGGTCACTATCAAAGAAGCACATTTTAGACATTACCATGTTAACTTAAAAAGGTCAGATTTCCTTGTTTCCATTGAACGTAAGATGCTTTTTTGGAACATTCTCAAATCATGCCGGGATAACATGGCTCATCTGGTTTTGCACAAACTTGTGGAGTCCATGCTAGCTCGAGTGTATGCTGTATGCTGTCATTAAAGCAAAAGAGGAACAAACCAGATACTAAGAAATTCTCACATTCATATGAGCTTTTCAATTAAAATTTGTACTTATAATATAATTTGTTATAAAAATAAAACTAAAAAAAAACATTCAGTTTGTAAAAAGCAAAATAGAAGAATTTTCATTATTGGCCTCAGACATTTAAGTGACACTGTACATTTTATATTGGATATTTGAACAATAACAGACCCATTTGTGTTGCCGAGACATTTAAGCCAATCATGTCCATTCTCAATTACTGGAGGAGACCTCAAGATGGTCAGATGGACTTTAGGGAAAAGGCTCATGGAGCTTGGAACCCCCCAATATTCACATCCTCTCATATTCTGACCTGCACTCAAGAGAAACGTTTCTTCTTGAGGAGAGATGGCAGCGAGGTGTTCTGCATGGTTGCATCTGAATGTCCCTTTTTTCCAGTTTTGAGGGGCTCACTTGACCACCCCTTTCTGGCACACTGAAAGACAGAGGAGAGAGGTTAGGGAGCGTTTAAAGCTGTCAGTCACACGCTCACTGACTCTAGTCTATTGGGAGTCAACCAAACTGCTTTCCACCTAACGCTATGTAAAGGTTAGGAAAAACGTTGTCAAAATAATGTCTTTGAAACAGCCTTATTATATTATAAGTATCCGTACTAGTATTAGTAAGTAGTATTAGTATTAGAAACAAGTGTGGGAAAAAGGCCCCTTCGCCACCTTTTTAAAAAACTGAATTTTAATCAAAACATCCTTCTGTTATTATTTCTTTTCACACACACAAAAAAAAAGTTTCTCCATTTATATATTCAGATTTAAAAATAAAACCTGTTTCTTTTTCATCTTGATCCATTTTGTGACCAGAAAAAGCTAATTTTCCTTAAGGTGTGCCTTCAAACTCATTCTAACATTTTCACATTCCCACAACCACAATGTAACGTGTGGAAAACGTTTTGAGAACATACATTTGTTAGCTGGGTCCCTGCATTGCTCAGAATGGCACTATAACAGAAATGAGAGAGGGTGACCATCCTGTTTCATTTGTGTTATTTTCCCAAAAACTGGATATTGTTGTTTGATCAAAAACATTGATATTTTATTGTCTGTTCTCATAATATTAAATAATTGTTTTTATATTTTTGATATAACTCGGGGACTTAGAAATGTCATTTGGATATGGACCTTTTCGTTTTTCCTCAAATCTCTTCCCGTTGTTCTTGGCTCAGCTGTGAATGAGGTCTCTGCGGTGCCCTTTGATCGTGGCCATTTGTTCTGGGAGACTCCATCTCCATGGTGATGAAGGAAAAACTCTGGTTCCCCGAGCACAGAAATAAACCTACCTGGCGTTGCCTGAAAATTCTCCTTTAATTGATTCTATGCGCCATGCAAATACTTTTGCACTAATGGATCCTATGTTCTGTGTACATTATTGCTGTAAATCTGTCCATTCTCCATCTGATGCGGTCCGGTAACCTTCATAGCACACACACACACACATTTGTTTTTTAATCTTTTAGTTAAATCAATAGAAACACTGCCCTTGGAGAGCAATCTTGAAGGATTCTTTTCTGTTACTTGTCCAAGGCCTTTCTGGGCCTTCACTCACATAACCATTAAGGATCCTTGTCCTTTGTTTGGGAAAAGCATAAGAATTCAAGTGTCAATTTACCCCCTGAACCATTTACATTTGTATTACTGCTGTAATAACAGCACTACATGAAATGTATGACACTTGTGGGTGGCCAAATGTCATATTATATAATGTAGAAAGTTGTTTCAGGATTATTCCGGGAGTTTAGAGGTGACACACAAACTTCGCCATTTTGTTCACTAATTACATTTGCGTCTACACTGACTCGGGTCAAAAAACATCTCGAATGGCCGCAGCTTGAAAACGTTTAAATTGCACCTTCAACTGGCCTTTGCTAACTCCTTGACTAATTCTGATTGTGATTTGGTGTGGCTCAGGGGAAAATGCATGTGGGTGTCGCCGATGGAAAAAGACAATACAATTAAATGATTAACGCGCAACAGGGCCACCGACAATTAAAACTATTATGGAAATTAAAATGACATTATGTCACAGCGGAGAGTTGATGATACCCGTGTCGTCTTTTTAAAAGCAATTTTCATAATTCCAATAATTGAAATCATAGCATATTCATTAATTTACCGGGTGAGGGGGGCTAAGAGTGGCCACTAATGAAACCCAATCATTAGCATCCAAACAATGTAATTGGCTAGTCCTTTATCTTCAGAAATAGGTGACAAGGCACAATCACCCCCCTCCATCAGAATGCAAAAACAAGTAATTAAACCGCAGACAAAGATGAGCCCAGCTCGCTGTTCATGCACCGTGAACGTTTGAAAACAGCACTGATTGCCTTGATTGGAGACCTTACTGTATCCTCTGATTTTGTTTATGGTTATACTTTTAGGGATGGGGTGCCGTCGAGTTAGGAATAGATGTGTTTGTGTGTAAGCGAGTGTGCGGGAAGGTGCGTGCGTTATCCTTATAATTCTTCATGCATCCCTGAAAATGTTCCCATTAATGTCTTATTCGCTGTGAGTGGAACAAATGATAGACGTGACCAGGAGCGGGCCCACTATAGAAAATAAGAGGGACATATCACCCCAAACATTTAATTAGTGGTCAACCAATATGGCTTTTTCAGTGGTTCATTCTTAAAAGGTATAGTTCTGTTGTAAATCACTTCATGTCATTCTAAACCTGTATAACTTATGCAGATAACAAAAGGAGGTGTTTTACAGAATGTCACAGCCCATCGATTCAATTCAATGGCAGTTGATCGTGACTCACTTAAAAGCTTAAAAAAGCTTAAAATGCAACTTGTGCAACCTTCTGAAGGCATACAATGTAAGTGAGAAAGAATTTGAAATTAAATTTTCATTGTGAACAAGTTTCTCTCATAGTGCTCGTGAATGTGCAGTGGACTTCAATATTTCTTACTGAAAAAATGACCTACATTTCTGGTTACTTCTCATCAAAACCAGCTTTGAATATGATGCACAAGTTGCATGGAGCACTTTTGGACTACATATTATTACGCATGGGCTACTGTTATGATACTTTTGAGTCCTTTTTTAAACTTTATAGTGAACCACTATCCACTTCCATTATATTGAATTGGTGGATCAGTTGAGACTTTCCAGAGAAGAGCTTGACTGTCTCTCTCAGAATGAGTTTCGAGGAGATGCAGGGTTAAGAGGACATGAAGAGAAGAAAAGAAGAAGGGGTTTGAGGAAGACACCAGAAGGAAAATGTGGCCATGGATATAAGGAGTCTTGAGAGAATGAGCTGCTCAAATTCGCCCCCAAACTCACCCCTTTATCTTCCACCCCTTCTTGATTTTTTTCAGTGGGGCATTTTCCCTGCCCCTGTCACCCATTATCTGGCCCTTCGAGGAAGAGAGTCAAAAACATAATTCAAGAGTCCTGACACAAAGCATCACCCAACAACAGGACCCCATTTTTCACTTATTTTCCTACATCTTCACCTTGAGCTTCCCTTTTCCCATCCTCGTCAATCCAATCCTTGAGTAAACTTGTGCTCCATCAAGAGCTTTTTTATTAATCTGGTGAAGTTGAAAAGAGGTTGCTTGAGTCTCACTGGTGGGAGAAAATAACCTTATGCTCTTTCCCGTCCCACAATCATCAGCTCCTCTGAACAATAATCAACTAGTTGATTACCTCATTGGGTCTGTGTTGACTAGTTGTGGATCACATTACTCTTGGTATACTTGAGCACTCATATATTTAGAAATGTATAACGTGAATTGAAAATAAATTGAAACTGGAATGTTTTGGGTTACAAGAGAACTGTGCTGCCACTGTGGACATCTGAGATGTTCTGTGTTCATTTAGGGTGTTTTTGTACAAACAAACATCTTGCGAGTAGCCCTTAAACGAATTTATTGTCAGTCAAAAGCTTATTGAAGCTAAAAGCGAGTGGCAGCATGCGTGTTGCAATGGAGATATGCATGCTTTTGTTTCTTACTCCTATCATAATTATTTTGACTCACATAATCTCTCTGTTGAACAGCACAAACCACAGATGCAGCACAGTCTACAGTTAGTCATTAACATAAAGTAAACATTGATCCACTGACTAATCGACTACTTTTCTGGATGACTAGTAAAAATAAATAGTTGTGCAAGTGTAACGGTAACCAGCTGGTACATGATAGCTGTGCGGTATGTGTAAACCTTACTCCCCTGGCCTCAAGAGGCACATTAGCGACTGATGCTAGAAGTAGTTGTTGAATGCTAGTCTTTAGCCTCCTCATTAGCGCACCTGCCTCTCATGCCGGAGATGCCGGTGTGAATCCCGCTCGGAGCGGGTCAAGCAGGACCGGTTACACAAGCCCTACTGTTTAAATCCCCCAGATAAAAAACAATGACCCCAATGATTTCTATAGACCTTAGTCAGGGTAGACGCCATATTTAATTTGTTACTTTTTGAAACAAGGCTGTGAGGGATAGGCGTACAGTGTGTTCATTCAGTGGGTTTTACTCTAAATTATTACAACCTGTGATTTCTGGAGTTTTTGTCAACTGGATTTATTTTGGCATGATATATTTTGAATGTTTTTGATAAACACAAAGATTGACAACACGTTGAACCCATTGAACTGTGCCACCATGGTACAATGATCACACTCATGCTCTCAAGAGAGCATGGATCACAAGTGGAAGAATACAAAATTATAGGTATTTCACAATGCATGGAGGGATAGTGTCTAAATACAGACAGGCTCTAAAAACTGCCAGGTCTGCATATTTGAGCAAACTCAAAGAAAATAACTACAACAATCTTAGGTGTTTATTCAGTACTGTGGCTAAATTGGTTATAGGAATAAGGAATAAAATATAGGTTAGGAATAAAACTTCTATTGAACCAGATATTCCTTCGCAGCATAGTAGTAATGACTTTATGAATTTCTTTACTGATAAAATGTAAAATGTAAAATTTACAAAATTGGAATTATGCATCCGTCTTCCACAGCACCCCAGAAGACAAACATTTTAGACCCAATACCCAATACTGACTAAACTACTTAAAGAGGTGTTTCCTGTAATCTCAGAACCTCTACTTAATATTATTAACTCCTTGCTATCCTTAGGGCATGTCCCAAGAAACTTTAAGCTGGCAGTTATCAAACCGCTTATCAAGAAACCACAGCTTGATCCACAAGATTTGGCGGATTTAGACCGATTTCAAATCTCCCATTTATGTCGAAAATACTACAAAAGGTAGTGTCCTCCCAACTATGATTCTTTTTTAAAAAGACATTGTATATATGAAGAAATTCAGTCATGATTTAGGCCCCATTATAGTACAGAGACTGCACTTATCAGAGTTACAAATTACTTGCTCTGTGGCTGCATTTCACTACTAGCTCTTTTAGATATTATTTCTGCCTTCAACATGATAGATAACAACATTCTCTTGGATAGGCTTGAGAATTATGTTGGCATCTGTGGACAGGAATTAGCTTGGTTTAGGTCCTATCTATCTGACTGCTACCACTTTATCTGTGTAAATGAAGAACTGTCAGATCAAATTAAATTTAAGTATGGAGTGCCACAGGGATCAGTTTTAGGGCCTTTTCTCCCTAAATATGCTCCCCCTCAGAGACATTATCAAGAACCATGGAATTAGTTTTCACTGTTATCACGAAAATACCCAACTTTCTATTTCTTCAAACTCTGATGAAATTAAATGATATAAATGTATATGAATTAAGTGTATAAATTATATCAAATATTGGATGGCTAGGAATTTCCTTCTACTCAATTCTGATTAAACAGAAGTACTAATTATTGGAACAAAAACCTAAATAAAATAAGACGCCAAAATATAATCTGACTCTTGATGGATGTACTGTAACACCAACTTCTACAGCAAAACATTTAGGTGATATATTTGATAGCAATCTATCCATTGAAAAACTAATTTGCAATATTTGTAGAACTGCATTCTTCCACCTCAGAAATATTGCTAAGTTACAACACATGCAATCTTTTTCTGATGCTAAAAAAGGAATTAATGCATTCATGACCGCAAGACTAGATTATTGTAATGCATTACTAGGTGGATGTCCTGCAAGTTTAATAAATAAACTTGTCCAAATTGCAGCAGCGAGAGTGCTATCTAGAACAAAGAATTATGATTATATCGGCCCCATTTTATAGCCGTTACATTGGCTACCTGTTAATTTTCATATTAAATTTTAAATTATGTTTATTACTTACAAAACTTTGAATGGTCTAGCTCCAAGTACTTAAGTCACCTTCTATCCCGCTATAATCCATTGCGCTCACTACGATCACAAAACTGTTAACAATACAGAGAATATCTCCTCAGTTAATACAGAGGTGTATTTCCTTAGTTAAGTGGGGATGACTTCAAATACTTTAACACTAAAACTGGTTAACTAAAACATTTTAACCATTGACCCTCAACACTTACTTAGTTTGCTAATTTGAACCACTAATAGTTCTAAACATTAATAATTCATATTATGGCATTATATTCATTCTTTTTCTGTTATAGCATAATTTCATGTACAGCTACTTTGAAACAAAGGCTGTTGTAAAAAGCGCTATACAAATAAATTTGACTTGACTTGAATGGACTTAACTGAACTTCTGTCCCTCACACTCTCATTTTCATTGCAGTGAAAATTGAAATATGACGGTACTATGGCTAAATGCTTGAACAGAGATAACAGCCTCTGCTCTCCCATAGGAGAGATTTTAACAGTCAACTAGCATGTTTCGACAGTGAGCCACTGTTTGTAAAAAGCGTTTTTTTTAAAAAAAACCTTACAAACAAATGGGGAGAGCCGTAAATTGACACCTACCTGTCGCAAATTTGTCAGTGACTTTTCTTATAAAACAGAACTTTTATCGATGTAAACTCCACAAAATGTTCACTCCAAAGGGATTGTTTAGTGTAAAACATGTTGAAGATTAGCGGACAGATGGCTCTTTCCTCATGAATACAGTTTATTTACAATACTGAAGGATCTCCTTTATTAACTTCTTTTCAAAAATAACTGCCTCTGGTCTCCTCATCAGCGTAGCACCACGTTACGCTTTGTTTTGCTAACATTGATGGCATCCCCTTGGTATAGGGGTACAATTTACCAGTGTTTCCTCTGGTAGGCCAGGATAATAGATTTACTTTTGTACATACTTGATCTGACCCTGTGGCAGCCAGTGTGCAGTGTGTGTGTGTGTGTGTGTGTGTGTGTGTGTGTGTGTGCATGCGTGTGTATGTTAGAGCTGGTGCTGATGTTCCTATTTCCATCATGTTCTCCCCCACCTCTCTATGCTGTGCTGTGGAATGACCCAGGCCATGGATAAATGCAATGGAAAGAAAGGGACAGAAATTCCTTTTCAAACCTCCAATAAACGAATGAGATTGAGGGCAGAGGGAGAGAGAGAGAGAGAGAGAGAGAGAGAGAGAAAGGGGGGGCTTGCACATAGAGAACTAATATGGCCAGTACTGAGGGGATGTTCTCAAGCAGTATTTGTGGGATTGGGCATTGAAAAGCTGGGTCCAAAATTTACACTCACCACCCTTCTTGAAAAAAAAAAGAAGCAGAATCATCGTGATCTCATGACAATTCATAATAAACTACGAGTTGGTAAAAATTTACAACTTTTACTCACACAGAGAAAAAAATAAACAAACTAACAAACAATGTTTTTTTCTGAGTCTAACCCATACCTAATCCTAACCATAAAGTGTAACCCTTTATTAAGCCTTTATCAAATGCTAAAACTAACAATGATTTTAGTTGTGTACCATGGAATAAAGAAATCAGGGGGTGGAACAAGATGACGGAAATATTACAGGTTGTTCTCACATTTCAGTCATTTGTTTTCCATAAATAAATATGTAATGAGTAACCAAATTTGTTCAGATTCTTCCTCTCTTAAATGAAGTGTTGGATAGTAGGCAGCTAAAATTGAATGCCTGTTGATTGGTTGGTGTCACGATCCCTTGTTGTCTGCCCCGTGTTTCACTTGTCTTTGTCTAAAAACTACACTTCCCACAATTCCCTGATCTCATCACTGCCATCATTGTGTCATTGTTTGCACCTGTTTGTCGTTTGTGATCCTCCTGTGTCTGTGTATATAAACCCTGTTTGTTCTCCACTCTTTGTCGTTTGTTGAATGTTTATGAATGTCTTTCTCGTGGTCAATGTTTCTACCCTTCCAGCTGTGTTCATCCTGCCGTGTTTCCCTAGTTCCGTGTTCCTCCGATGTGTTCGTGTTTTTGTTTCAGTTTTCCCCCCGTGGATGTTTCTTTTGTTCATGTCTGTTTGTTTGCACTTTTGATTTATAATAAAGAATCCGCACGTAGATCCCAATCCTTGTCTGCCCTCGTCTGCATTCTAACAGTTGGTCTCTGGGAATAAAATAAAAAAAAAAACTTTTTTGTTTGAGCCAAGTTCTATGATATCTTATGATTTCGCCATCTTGTGTAAATTATTACAAGTTGTCATGAGACAATGTTTGTGACTTCTTTGGATAACCAGCATTACCAAAAAAACATACTTTTCATACGTACTTTTTTCACCCCTTTTCTCGCCAATTTGGAATGCCCAATTCCTAATGCACTCCTAATCCTCGTTGTGGCGTAGTGACGAATCTCGGTTGCCTCTGTGTCTGAGACGTTAATCCATGCATCATATCATGTGACTTGTTTAGCCTGCTACCGTGGAGGCATGTGAAGGTTTCACACTATTCTCCACGACATCCACGCACAATTCACCACCCTCTCTAGCAACCAGGCCAATTTGGTTGCTTAGGAGACCTGGCTGGAGTCACTCAGCACGCCCTGGATTCAAACTCGCGACTCCAAGGGTGGTAGTCAGCATCAGTACTCGCTGAGCTACACAGGCCCCCAAAAAGCATACTTGTTGACTAGCTTTACCATTCATGGTTTGCTGATGAACAACATGTCTACACTGGTCCACCAGCTAAAGCGGCATCAAACCAGCACTAACTGGTGTTGGCAATTTGTGGAATTTGTCACCAAATTTAGTGATTTTCTCATAGTTGCTGCGACTTTTAATGTTTTAGAGTTGTTTTGGCTATATTTAAATGTACTTAAATTGTTTTTAGCATACTATGTGATAAGAAGCCAGATCAACAAAATATGCATTGACCATCAAGGACATCACAAGTGCAAAACTCTTTTCCGATCAAAAGCAGGTACGTATACTATGGACTCATTCAAAACACCTAGGAATTTTTCTGTTGCTGAGACTGAATGTACCTAAGCCCTTTACTGAGCATGGATCAATCAATTTACCTCTTAGAACAATTATTTAAAGTCTGTTTTAAAGCTGCTACTATCAAATGACACAGTTTATCTGTGAACTCGTTTAATGCATGTTTTATGTGCTTTTTATAACATACACATACATATGTAGGCATATATATAGTGTAAGCATAACGACTCGGTTACTAACGTAACCTCGGTTCCCTGAGAGAGGTCTCTCCTATTGCGTAAGTAGCTTACGCTATGGGAAAACTCCGTTTCTCGAGAAATATTGAAGTCTTTATGTAAAACGCATTGCAGCTGCACAGCAGACAGTGATGAGCGAAGCAGCTCGGTCATTGGCTGTGCTGCGGCAACTGCTCGAACCAATGACGGGGCGATTTAGAACGCCCCGCTTTCGCGCGCTCATAGCCTGCTGAAATTAGCATATGAGGGCTATATAATGAGCATCCCGTTATTCCGGTTCTTTAGGTTCAATCGACTGAAGCGACTGACCAAGCACAGGCACGGCAGCTTACGCAATAGTCGTCCCCTCTCTCAGGGAACCGAGGTTACGTTAGTAACCGAGTCGTTCCCTTATCGAGAGGTCTCTCCTATTGCGTAAGTAGCTTACGCTATGGGAACCCCATGTAAAACGCTAGTGCGTGCTGACTTCGCTGTATAAAGCCAGAGGCGGTGCCTGAGCCTTAAAGCAAAGTGATGTTCCACGAGCCGGCCAGAGGCGAGCTATTTAGTGGGGTATGACAGGGCCCTTACCTACAAGGTGGGGTGCTCCTTGTACAAACACAAACACATATCTTATGTACTGAGTTTTTATGTACTGGTACGCATAATAAACCCTCTAAGCCGGTCAGAGACGGACCTTATAAGGGAGGAGATAATGCCCAGCATGTACATACTCCAGTTCATTCCACAGTCAGACTGATAGAATGTTGGAATGTAGTGAGGGGACCTGTAGGTTATAAAACCTGATAAATGTCGAAGCGAGGCCCAGCCTGCCACCGCACAAATATCTTGAATGGGTATCCCACTCGACCATGCCCACGAGGAGGCCATGCTCCTCGTAGAGTGAGCTCTGACGCCTAAGGGGCATTGAAGGCCCTTGGCCTCATAAGCTAGCGCTATAGCATCCACTATCCAGCGCGATATTCGTTGCTTTGAGACAGCGAGACCCTTAGTTCGGCCGCCAAAGCATACGAATAATTGTTCCGTCTGTCTGAACAGGGCAGAACGTTCCAAATATACTCTGAGCGCCCTGACCGGGCAGAGTAAGTTTGCTTCGTCCTCGTCTGCTGAAGACGATAGCGCTGCCAGAGATATCACCTGTGCTCTGAAGGGTGTAGAGAGCACCTTAGGAATGTACCCGTGCTTTGGCCTAAGGACAACTCTGCAGTCGTTAGGTCCAAATTCCAGGCAAGCAGTGCTTGATGACAGCGCGTGCAGGTCGCCTACTCTTTTAACTGAAGCGAGTGCCAGCAAGAGCGTGGTTTTGAGCGAGAGCTGCTTGAGGTGCACGGCTCGGAGAGGTTCGAACGGGGCACCTTTGAGTGCGTCCAGGACCGTGGCCAGGTCCCAGATCGGCACCGAAGGTGGGCGAGGAGGGTTCATCCTCCTAGCGCCTCTTAGGAAACGAACAATCAGATCGTTCTTTCCCAATGAATGTCCTTTATCAGGATTGTGTGACGCTGCTATGGCAGCCACATAGACTTTGAGCGTGGAGGGTGTGCGGCCCGCCTCCAGCAGCTCCTGCAAAAAGGCAAGTACACTCGGTATCTTGCACGTTTTGAGGTTCAAGCTCTTGGTATCACACCAGTCACTGAACACTTTCCACTTTTGGGCATACAAGCGCCTCGTAGAGGGGGCTCGTGCCTCAGCAATGGTTTTCAGAACTCCACTGGGGAGGTTCTCGGGAACCCGTTGAGGGGCCATGCATGGAGGGCCCACAGATCGGGGCGGGGATGAAGAATCATCCCGCTGGCCTGTCCGAGGAGGTCTTGCCTCAGTGGAATCGGCCATGGGGCAGATTGCATCATCTGTACCAGCTCTGGAAACCACGTCTGGTTTTTCCAGAGTGGGGCTACCAGGAGCACTGCACATTTCACCTTCCTGATCCGACTGATGACCTGAGGCAGCATCGTGATCGGGGGAAAAGCATACAAGGGGCGGCTCGGCCAGATTTGGGCGGCAGCGTCCGTGCTTTTGAGAAGAAGAGAGGGCAGTGCTGCGTTTTCCTTGGAGGCGAAGAGGTCGACCTCTGCCTCGCCAAAGGTTCGCCATAACCACTGAACCGTCCGAGGGTGGAGAGACCATTCTCCTGGGAGAACTTTGTCTCTGGATAGCATGTCCGCTCCTTGGTTCAGGACGCCTGGCACGTGCGCTGCTCTTAGCGAGCGCAGGTGGTGTTGTGACCATAGGATGAGCTCCCTGGCCATAGAGTGCAGGGAGCTCAACCTGAGTCCACCTTGGCGATTTATATACGAAACTACTGTCATGTTGTCCGTTCGGACCAGGACGTGTTCGTTTTGCAGGTACGGAAGCAGGGCTCTGAGAGCCAAGGCGACCGCTTTCATTTCCAGACAGTTTATATGTAGACGCTTTTCCGGGTTTGACCAAAAACCGGAAACAGGCCTGCCCTCGTAAAGGGCCCCCCATCCTATTTTGGAGGCATCTGTCGTGATCATTTTTCTCCGCGTATTCACGCCCAGACTCACGCCGGTTTGATACCATTTTATGGCTTTCCAGGGCATCAGGGCTTTTATACAGCCGTGATTCGCTCTGATCAAAAAGTGGCCTGAGCGCCACGCGTGAGTGGGGACGCGGCTCTTGAGCCAGCGCTGGAGAGGACGCATGTGCAACAATCCTAGCTGGAGTACAGCTGATGCCGAGGCCATGAGGCCGAGCATTCTTTGAAATCGCTTGACGGGGGCGTGCACGCTCGTTTTGAACGATGTTGCAAGGCGTCGAATAGAGAGCGCGCGCTCTGATGAGAGGCGCGCTGTCATCTGCACTGAGTCTAGCACTATTCCCAGAAAAGAAATATTCTGGCTGGGGGATAGCACGCTCTTTGCTAAATTTATTCTCAGACCCAGGCATTGTAAATGGCTGATAGTCCAAGATCTGTGTGTCATTAACTGAACCGCTGATTGTGCTATGATTAGCCAATCATTGAGGTAATTCAGTATCCGCACTCCCCGCTGTCTCAGGGGGGAAAGTGCTGCGTCCATACATTTCGTGAATGTACGGGGGGCCAATGATAGGCCGAATGGTAGTACTGTGTACTGGTATGACTGTCCCTCGAAAGCGAATCTCAGAAAAGGCCTGTGATGAGGCGCTCTCGGGATGTGAAAGTAAGCATCTTTCAGATCCACTGATAGAAACCAATCCCCGGGGCGAACTTGCGCGAGGATATGTTTGGTTGTTAACATTCTGAACGAGCGAATCATTAACGCTTTGTTCAGATGTCTGAGGTCCAGGATGGGGCGATGGCCACCATCCTTTTTCGGGACGAGAAAATAGCGGCTGTAGAAACCCGCCTCGCTCAAAGAGGGAGGAACAGTTTCTATAGAGCCCTTCTCTATCAGTTTGAGCACCTCGGTGCGTAGAACATGTGACACATCTTTCCTCACTTTCGTCTCGACCACCGCTGAAAAGCGGGGTGGTCTCGTGAGCGAATTGAAGTGAGTATCCGTGTTTTATTATGTTCAAAACCCATTTCGGCATGTCGGGATTTTTTCCCAGGCTTCTGCTCGCACAGATATGGGCTGAATGCCGGCTGGGGGTGTGTCGTAGTGACGTATGGGCCCCGCCGGCAAATCGCTTTGTGCTAACACAGAATCTACAGCTCTCAGAGGCGCAGGTGCGCGCTGAGCAGCTGTATTGAGTGCCGAGTGCAGAGGCGCGTGTGAGAGTACAGGCACATGCGCTATTTCCGAAATGCCGACAGCATGAGTGCTTGAAACTGTATGAACAGTGTTTTGAAGTGGGGGTGCATTCATCATTATGGGCACGCGTGCCACGTTCATAAAGCTTTCCACATTTAGCGGGGAGTTTCTTAGCTCGCGCATTACATCTGTGATGTTTGCGGCATAGCTGTTTGAAACTGTGTGAGTAGCTGTGTGTAGGGGTGCGTGCAATGCAGCAGGCACACGCGCTACACTTATAGCACTTCCCGTTTTTACTGGGGAAGTGTTTATAACTCTGGGAACATTGCTTGTGTGTAGCGGTGCATACATGACAATAGGCACACAATCTACATGTTTGGGACATCCAGCCTGAGCTGGGGAGGTGTTTGGCACTGTTTGGACAGTATTGATATGTGGGAATGCGCACTTTAGTGTGGACATGTGAACCCCTAGTGACACAGGCAGAAAATGACTCTTTTGGTGATTTCTGTGTGTCGCCGTAAAAACGGCGTTTGATTGCAGGTGAGCGAGTTTTATGACTGGCCCATTGACTGCTGTATAGACATTTCCAGCCGCCTGTAAGGGGACTGGGTAATGTTTTGAATGTTTGAGAGGAAGCAGTCCGGCATCTGCGAGACGCGTACTTCCTCTTTTCCTTCCTGCTGCTAGGAAGACTTACGAGGCTCGAATTCAGGGTGATTCTGGGTCGAGGGCCTCGTTGCTCCTGCGGCTTTCTTCGACCAGCGAACGCGAGCGGCGTCGAGCGTCCTTCTCCGGTCTGCTCTTAGGCTGGGAGACGGGTGGCTCTGCCCTGGCTCGCTGCTGCTGCTGGGGCGGTTTTTGAGATGAGCTGGAGCGCTTAGGCAGGAAGTGATGCATAGCTTGCGAATCTTTTCGTGCCGCAGTGAAGCGCTCCGTGAAATCTCTCACCGTAGATCCGAACAGGCTGCTCGGAGTGACAGGCGCGTCAAGGAAGGGTGCTTTATCCGCGTCCTTCATCTCCGTTAGCGTTAGCCACAGGTGGCGCTCAAGGACGACCAAGTTAGCCATGGCCCGGCCAATGGATTGGGCGGTGGCCTTTGTGGCTCATAAAGCTACATCCGTAGCGGTGCGCAGGTCCTTAAAAGCATCAGGTTCAGGTCCAGACTCGTCCATAGAACGGAGAAGTTTGGCTTGAAACACTTGTAGAACCGCCATCGAATGCAGCGCTGACGCAGCTTGACCGGCGGCGGCGTATGCACGACCGGTGAGAGCTGATGTGGTTCTGCACGGCTTCGATGGGTGAGAAGCTCTGGTCTTACATCCAGCGGTGGAGGGTGGGCATAGATGGTTGGCCACAGTCTCCTCTAGGGGCGGAGTTGCCTCGTAGCCTCTTTCTCTCGCGCCGTCCACTGAGGAGAGCGAGGAAGAGAAAGAAGGCTTTAGGCGAGCCGAGTCGAGGGATTTCCACGACTTTGTGAGCTCGTCGTGCACCTCAGGGAAGAAAGGAGAGGGTCTCTGTCGGGGCCTGCCGGCGCCCTGCAGGAACCACTCGTCCAGCCGGCTCGCGGTGGGTTCTTCCGGAGAAGACCAGTCGAGCCCGAGGTCTTCCACGGCCTTGGACAGGATCACGGACGATCTCCGAGTCCATACCGGTGCCCGCTCGTGTCCGCTGTTGTAGATGGCGCGGGTCGAACGAGCCCGGCCAGTCGTCAGATGCAGCGTCAAGAGAGAGGCTGTCATCCTTTCGATCGTCGTCCCCGATCGCCCGAACGAGGCGAGACCCACCGCCGTTGGAGGGGTGCAGGCCCGCCTCGTGAAATGGACCGGCTGCGGGGAGACATCTAGTAGCGGCGATGCACGCGGGACTGAGCCGGCGTGACATCACCGAGTCGGGTGCTCTGGCAGCCTCTGTGAGCAGCGCTTTTCTTGCGCGGCTCGAACAGAGGTGGCAGCACGGGAGCAGCTGGCTCGCTTGCGGTGAAAGCGGCAAAGCGAAGCGCCAGCTCGGCGAGGCCCAAGGAGTCGCATTCAGGACATCCGCCCTGAATGAGTGCAGCTTCTGCATGGTCCAGACCCAGGCAGCGAGTGCAGAGGACGTGCCGATCTCCGTTGTGAAGAGGGCCTCTGCACGAGGCGCAGGCTGAAGGCATTTGCAACAACGCCTTGGAAAATTACTCTTTTAATTCTAAAAAGCGTCGCGGGGCTAACGCTTGCAGAAGAAAAGGATATGCGATCTTGCGCCGGATGGCGTAGCAGAAGGCTTTGAAGGCGGCTGAAGGTGCCGGCGTCCTCTCAGCAGTCCCGCTGTATGCGTGTCAACGGCGGCGAAAGACTCCAATAATCCGGAGGATCCAGCGAAGAGAAGGTCTTCGCTGAAGGAGATTAAATCTAAAGAACCGGAATGACGGGATGCTCATTATATAGCCCTCATATGCTAATTTCAGCAGGCTATGAGCCGCTGAAGCGGGCGCCCCCATTGGTGGCGCGTTCTAAATCGCCCCGTCATTGGTTCGAGCAGTTGCCGCAGCACAGCCAATGACCGAGCTGCTTCGCTCATCACTGTCTGCTGTGCAGCTGCAATGCGTTTTACATAAAGACTTCAATATTTCTCGAGAAACGGAGTTTTCCCATAGCGTAAGCTACTTACGCAATAGGAGAGACCTCTCGATAAGGGAACTATATGTAAGTATATAGTTAAAGAATTGTCAAATTATAGTCTGACCGTTGCTAATTTAAGTGACACAAGCAATTCATTATTTTAGAAATGTAAGCGCAGCGTAGTTATAGCGGGAAGACTAGCAGCCGTACATCATCACACCATTAGCTGGGTAATTCCCAGCCAATCACATGTAAGCCGTTGCATTATTGGTCTGCTTACAATCTATCACATTGCTGTTTCAGTGTGCTAACACGGCAACCTCCACCACCCCACCACCACCAGCTGAGTCCCGTCCTGCTCGGGGGTAGGCTCCTCGCCCCTGCCTCCTATCTCCGGCAGGATATGATGGTTCCGAATACAACTTCTTCGGACCGCCGGACGGGGCCTACGCCAAAGAGAGACATTACTTTTCTGTTTTATATACATCAAATAAATGTCATCTTAAATCTCACTCAAGTCTGCAAGTCTTCCTGATAGAAATATGTATGTCAGCACACTTTCTGTAGACATTTATTTTTATATTCATCATTTTGATTTTTGATTTTATGTTGAAAGGTAATGCTTTGAAAGCAGATTGTGGAGTTAATGTTTACTCTAATCACTGTGTATTAAACTTGTGGATGCATCCAGCAGTTGTTCACAGCAGTAGTTGTCAACCCTTTTGACTCCAAGGCCCCCCATTGTTGGGAAAAATATTTGAACTCCCCCAATGTAGGTTATTAGATATTCATATTATAAGATATATCTATTATAAAATATTTCCTCAGATACTTCTACTGTAATGATGACAAAGCTTGTTTTTCAAAGTTTTTTTTTGTGCATTTTTTTTTGCAAAAAATTATGAAAATCCACCTTATTTTAAATAATTTTAAGAGATCTTGAGGCCCACCTGAAAGTGTGCTGAGGCCCCCTAGTGGGCCCGACCCCCTGGTTGAGAACCACTGGTTCACAGCACACAGCCTTTGTAGTAGGCTGCAAGAGTGAGAACCTTTAAGTAAGGAATAATTGATGACGGACCATTGAATTATTGAAAAATAATGCACACCGGAGGTGGTAATGTGGTCAGAACTGCAGCGGAGCATTATTTTTCTATAATTCCATTGGCCAGAATCAATTATTCTGCTTATACCATGGTTACCATACCTTAAGACATCTTAAGGAATTTTCTTGTTTTCATCCCTAAAACGCTCTTGTGAGTGGAACTACTTTCTTCCACCATGGATTCAGCATCTTGCTTTGATACAGTCCGAGCTTTTGTTGCTAGTTTGTAAAGGTCACTTTAGAACTAGAAACAGTTTTTGGAATTGGAGTTACAAGGTAGTGTGTGTGTGTGTGTGTGTGTGTGAGCGTGTATTTATCACTTTGTGGGGACCAAATGTCCCCATAAGGATAGGAAAACCTGAAATTTTTGACCTTGTGGGGACATTTTGTCGGTCCCCATGAGGAAAACAGCTTATAAATCATACTAAATTATGTTTTTTGAAAATGTAAAAATGCAGAAAGTTTTCTGTGGGGGTTAGGTTTAGGGGTAGGGTTAGGTTTAGGGGATAGAATATAAAGTTTGTACAGTATAAAAACCATTATGTCTATGGAAAGTCCCCATAAAACATGGAAACACAACTGTGTGTGTGTGTGTGTGTGTGTGTGTGAAAAGAGAGATCGTGTGTGGAATTACCTGTGTTTAAAGTGTCTCTCGTCAGGAATAACATCGCTTCAAATTGCCAAGATGTAAGTTTAAGTATACTTAGCTGTAGCGAATGTTGCCATACTTGTACAGCTTTTCCATTGCTAAACAATTGTTTACAATCCCAGTGAGTTGCGGGGGTGTGCTGAGAATTATTTGCTCCCAAAAGAGTGTGAGAGTGAAAGAGAGGGGGATTGGTGGCGCGGTGCTTTCCAATATAGCTATGTGAGGCTGATTAGGGCAAAAAACATTAAAACATAAAAAGATACACATATTAAAAGTTATTTCAGATAATAGAAACTGTTGTATTGATCAAGTCGTGGTGGTGTAGCTCTATTTGTTGGTCGCTACATGAGTCTCAATGTGTGTGTGTGTGTGTGTGTGTGTATGTGTGTGTGCGTGCGCATGCATATGTATGTGTGTGAGCGTGTGTAAGTGCATTGGAAACGAGGAAGCGCAAGGGCACTTTTCAACCAATGCCTGTGTTTTAATTGGTTATTTTGTTGTGGTAGCCTGTAGGGCTCTTTGAAATAACTGAAATAAATTGGCGAATTGATATAGAACCAGTAGGCGGTCAAGACCTGGAACTACTTCATAGCCGTGCGTATTCTAAAATAGAATAGAATAATTTAAATGTAGTCATTCCAGTGCTGGAATTGGTGACATCATAAAGACTTTGCCCCCAATCCCTGAAGAAAAGAAAAGAAAATCACAGTAGCCTACAATTTATATGGCATATGTGGTCCAGTATTCCTCCTTGACCCTTCAGTGATTACAAGTGCTGACCTAGGCTGCGTTATCTTCACATAATAATAATCAACAGGGGTATGACCTGTTTATTGACAGTGAATTAATTTGCAAGTTCACATGTTAATATAATCCATAAGTGAAATTAATGTAAACAGATTTGACTTGCTATATATAGAGACTCCAGCACGAGACTCGACTTGAGCTCTGAACCCCTCACCCTACCATCCCTGGACTACATAACATATGACACTGGAGCATTTTTTGGAAATAATGTAAACTTCAATGGAGTGATGCTGAAAGAATTGACACAGGAGTGAGGTAAGCTCCCAAATTTGTGTTTAGACGGCCATTTATTTAAAATGACCCCTTAGTAAATAGTTCTCTATAGGAGGCGTAACAACATTTACTAGTTATTAATAGCTAACACTAAACATAAGTCTGCTATTACTTATTGATTAGGTAAACAATCTTGTGTATTAAGATGTTAATGTAGCAATAATCATTTGTCCTGCATTAGATCATGATTAGTTCATCATTAATAATTAATGACATAATTATTATGAAACATTATAGTTATTTAGTAGTTCTCCAGGAGGTATGAAAAAAATTGTTGTTATTGATTAGCTAATTGTGGACTACTGCATTCTTCTGTGTGTTATTATTTACTAATTAGTTCATCACAGTTTCTCGTTAGTTAATAGAAGCAGCTCAAATGTTAATGTTGCGCTACTCATTTGTTTCTGTGTAGTTACCCAATAAATATGGAACAGTATTCTAAAGTGTTACCAAAAGTACAAACACTTTTTTTTTAACAACAATTTGAGTTCTTTTTTTCGCCATATTTATCATCATCTCCCTCCTCTCTGCATTCAAACCCCTTTTTAAGTCTTTCTTAAAACCTATTATCATAAAACACCTGACATTATAACAAAACTCTGCCATAATGGAGCAAGACAAAGGGACTAGCGTCTTTCATACCTGCATGAGTGAATGCTGTTTAATTGCTGGTGATTTTCACTTGTTGGTGTTTTACACACCTGAAATGAACTATAAAAAGTCACCAAAGAGCCGTGCCGAAATAAAACAAGCCGAAAGAGAAAAGGAAGACTGAAAGAATGTGTTTGATTGCAGCTAGTGCTAGTTATGGTTTAGTTGGTCATGTTAAGCAGTTGGTCCATTGTGTCCTTTGTGCATTGCTGAGTGTTACAGCGGATTGAAGTGCAAAAGAGGGAAAAAATGCGTGCACTGACATTCTCTAATCAAATACGGCAATCAGGAGGCTCAAACCAGCATTACACCATTTACAATCCTTATTCATTTATAATCAAAAATTGAGCGGGAGAGGGAGCTGGGGGAAAGAGGGAGAGGAAAAGAATGACAGACACAGACAGGTCATTATGTCTCTCTTTACTGGGCCGATGAGAGCAATGAAGAATTAATCAGAGGCCATTAGACTGTATTTACTCACCACTAGGGATTGTGATCAGACCTACACTTCCTCACACTCCCTTTCTTGCGATGGACAATCAGATGCATATTCCTCCTTGACCTTTTCAATAGAGATCAGCTGAGAAGCAAGTGCATTGTGTGTGTGTGTATATATGTACGTGTACACACATAAGTATGTATAAGCATAACCACTGATCCTTACCACAAAATACTGACTCTGCCTACTTAGAAAACCTTTAAGGCATCATGCGCGCCCCTGAAGCAAAAGCTGTTCCAGAAGGTAAGTAGCAACATAATGCTGTATTCTAAGAGAACTAGCTTAAGTGACTACAAATAGTAATTGAAATGTCAAGATCATGGGTTCAGTTCCCATGAAATGCATGCAGGGCCGTTCAACCCATTAGGCGACATAGGTGAGCGCCTAGGGCGGCATCGCTTCAGGGGCGCCGATCTACCGAGCCAATAAATACGTGTTTAATCTTTGTTGAACAAAATACACACTGTGTGTTCCAATGTAATGTTGTGGTGCCCCCACGGAACAAATAGACCATGCACTAAATACATTACTACCATACTAGTCTCACTCTTTCTGTTATACCTGTGTATGGCAAAAAACATTGAGAGCAGTAGCCTATGGATAGTATGCCATTGGGAACATGTGAGGCTCGTGAATCGAAGTGATGCCCAATGCGTGAATTCATCAGTCTTTTTGTCAGTTCTTCTCAACGAATTTGTCTAATGTGCAGGCTAAATAATTTGAAGCTCTTTGTCATGCTGTAAAACAGTAACGGGATGCTTTAGAAGACAGAGCACAAAAACAACCATGAATGAAGTGAATATTTACTTACAATTCTTTGAAACAAAACCTGCAGCTGCATTCAATCATTTGCCAGTGATGAAGATCATGTGTGAGTGCAGCCTAGGTACAATTGTCTACTGCAGGTAAAGATACTTTCAAATAAAAGTGTATCATAACAATTACATTACTGGAAAGTGCTTAAAAGTACCAAATATCAAACCAATAGAGAAGCCTTCCATATAAATACCATGATATTGGCCTACTATATATAATAAAATACCAAGGTTTACCATATTGTACCATCACTGTACAAGCGATCGTCTGACCAGGGGGTTCACATAATATGAGTTTGAAGCGATCATCTGTGTTCCGCAACTGCTTTCAGGTCCTTGAATAACGTATAACGTGAAGTAAGGGCAGCCAGTGGACTTCCTGGTGCCTTCCTAGAGTAAGATAGTGTCACCCTAGGGAGTTGGTGCCCTACGCAGACTGCATAGCCTGCTTATAGGGAACGTTTGTACTGCACCTGTCACACAAACATAACCATGACGTACATTAAATGTATTATACATAAATAATATTATTTTAGAAATATGTGTAACCCAAACAATGTATTTATAATAATGAAAACTGAAAAATGAAAGTTATTGAATGTAATCTGATTACAAAAATGTCAAATGTAATGAGTTACACTACTATTTGCACTAAAACGTAATTAGATTACAGTTATTAATTATTTTAAGACTAAACCCAACTCTTTTCTAAGATACCACATTTTGGCCACAATCTAAGACAACATTCCATGTATCCTTTGCAAAAAGACAAAATTTCCATCCAATATGGCTGATGAGTTAGAATATTTTTCATTCCATACTGAAAATTACAATAGTTTAATGTAATTAAATGGACCCAATTTTTGTGTCTGTTATGTAGGGCTGCCGCTGGCCAAATTGATGCCCTACGCAGAGCCCTGGGATCGTTGGACAGGGGAATGTAAGTTGCGTGGCGCGGTGCAAAAGTTGTGAGGCGAGTACGAGGTGAAAGTGTGAGGCAATAGTCTGTGTTCCGCAACTGCTACCGTGTCCTTGAATAACGTATAAAGTGCGAGTAAAGGCAGCCGGTAGAGTTTCTGGTGACCACCTAGGGTAACATGGTGCCCCCCTAGGGAGTTGGTACCCTATACAGACTACGTAATATGTGTATAGGGAGCGGTAGTGCTGCTATTATGTATTTTATATGATATTGCTGTACGGTTAGCAACATGCTAATGTCAAACTCTATTGGAATCAATTGTGAGTAAGTCTCTTTATGTAAGGAGAGCTATTTGTGTGAGCAGGTTTGAGGCAATTCCATTTCAGTTAGAATGCTGCCTTAGAAGTTAGCTGCCTATGTACAGTAGGCAGTAGAATGTTAGGCAGCTCACTAGGGTTCGGAAACTACTATGGAGCTACATGTGTCTTGGCCAATGTTTAATGTTTTCCCCAAGACAAGTGTAGGGTCTTTCTTTGACATACATGTGTTGACATTTAAATGGGTTTTAGGGCAGTACTGTTATTTTCTCTTGTGTGGAGTAAGTGTATGTTAGTGTGCGTATGTGTGTTTATGTATGTGTTGATGTCAGCCCCATCAAGGATAGTGCAGGAAGTGAGACTGGTAGAATCTCTTTTAAATCAGCTCCTTTAATCTCGGCTGTGGCTGCTCTGGCCTGTGTTAGCTCAGGCCAAACATCACTGTGTGTACATGTCCTCACCACAAATAAACCTCACTCTTCCCCCCAACCATCCATGTCACTCGGAGCAGGACAGGATACTGAATCCACCACAAATCCTGCGGTCCACAGACACACTTTCTTATCCCACATATTTTCAGAGGCTCAGACTTTATTAAAAGTCTAATTTCTGATCCATGGGCGGCAGAGTTCAGCGGGTGAATCGCCACTTGAAAGGACTGGCACCGCTGGCCTACCCCATTATGGCACAAAACCTCTTTAAACTCCAGATAGCAGCACAAAAGACTCACTGCTACACTCTCTCTACGACCGATAGGAGCAAACAGTTAATGATGTTTGCTCAAGATTATCAGCCTCCCTCCAGTATACTAGCGTCTCTCGGTGAGAGAGGGAGAGAGAAAGAAGAAAGAAAAAGGGGCAAGGCTTTGTTGTATATTTGTTTGTAGTGTGTGACTGTGGCCGAGAGGAATGTCACCTTTAGGGTGAATTATTGGCCAGTTTCTTTTTGTGGTTGGTTAGTTCACAGTGAGGTAATTTTAGAAGGTGATTAACATTGTCAAGAGTGAATATGCTTTTAAATTAAGCAATATCACACTGGCAAGAGTGCTGTTGTACTGAATATCTGCATTGCTATGATTCGGCCGTAGGCATGAACCTGTAGATAATCACACCTGTGCTGATATTCAGTATAACAGTGTTTGGGACGCTACTTTGAAACTGTAGTGTCCTAAGCAAACAACAAGTAACATGTAACATGTGACATTAAACGATTAGGGTGACAACATTCAATTGAACATATAGATTTATCTTAAATATAAAGTAATAAAACCAAAACAAAATATTTAATTATTTTTTAATTCTATTTTATAAGATCTGAGTCAAAATTTAGTGATAAACATCAGTATTTAACTAAATACAAGTTGGAAAAAGTAGCTTGTTTCTGGAAAGCTACAATGAAAATAGTTGAGCTACTGCCATGCTACTGAAAAACATTAGAAAATCATTAAAGCTAGTGGCGTCGCTACCTTTAGTTTAGTTTTATACAATAACTCTATAATCAGTAAGTTAATATAGAGTAACTTAGATTTAAGTCAGAATATGGCCCGTTATTTTGACCCTCCGACAGTGAAATGAGTTGCAAAAGAAGCCAAAGTCAGATCAACCCCTGCATGTTGCTTAGCAATGCACAATCTGACAGCCTGTCTGAAACGCTATGGAAATACACAAGTGAAAGCTTCCCAGTGCTGATATATTTCATATCAGCACTCTTGGGGGCCTGGGTAGCTCAGCAAGTAAAGTCGCTGACTTCCACACCTGGTGTCGCATCCAGGTTCAAATCCAGGGCGTGCTGAATTAATCCAGTCAGGCTTCCTAAGCAACCAATTGGCCCAGTTACTAGGGTGAGAAGGGTTATGTTGGGTTAACCTCCTTGTGGTCACTATAATGTAGTTCTCGCTCTCAGTGGGACGTGTGGTGAGTTGTGCGTGGATGCTGTGGAGAATAGCGTGAGCCTCCACACACACTATGTCTCTGTGGTAACGTGTTCAACATGCCACATGATAAGATGCGCGGATTGACGGTCTCAGACGGGGAGGCAACTGAGATTCGTCCTCCACCTCCCGGATTGAGGCGAGTCACTATGCCACCACGAGGACCTGGAGCACATTGGGAATTGTGCATACCAATCTGGGGAGGAAAAAAATTATAATAATAAAATAAATAAATATAATATAATATATATAACACTCGTGGAAAATCAAGCTGTCCAGTCAAATTAAAGGACCTGATCTAACTGCTGCATAGATTGGTTTCAGTTTCATGTTTATATATATATATATATATTAAAGTGCTGGTAAGGAGAAACTCCATGAGAAATTTAACACAGTGAACAGTGTGAAGCAGAAATAGAGGTTTGAATGTGTACAGAATTATTTATTTGTCTTCAGCAAGAGCTAAAGAGAAGCTGGAAAACCGAGTTGCTCTGCTTCTTCGTTGTTATAGCAACCTGTAAGTATCTAAAGGAGGGATCAGGGCATTGGGTTGAATGGCACGCAAGGGTAAAAACTTGGCAATTAAAAGCCATGGAAGTGACAATTAATATTGTGAGTGTGCAAATAGAGTGCTATGCCCTTTTGAGCATGCTCAACACTCACCCTATGCTCGACTTAGCACTTTTCTCCTCTTAAAATCCTCCCCGAAGACCTCTCCACTCTTCCACTTGGTGAAATGGTGTTGCATGTTCTTTTCTCAGCTCGAATACTGTAGACAGACATGGCTGGTGCTCAGGACTAGCAATTCAAAAGGGAGCATATCTGAAGCATCCAAGAAAGAGTTAATTGTTGTCAGAGTTAAAGCATGACCTTTCAACTAAATGTTACTTTGGGTCAGACCCAAGTTTATACATTATACCATTAGCTAAAGCTTTGTTCCACTGGAACCCATTACAGGATTGATAACGTATTATGATCTCTTAGTACATTTTAAAATGTATGCAGAATGCAACAAATGCAACTTTAACACATATGGTTCCTCACAATTGATTGTCCTGTTTACACCTCTTCTTAACATCTATCTTGGGTGATCCGATCTAAAACAGTCAAACTGGATTTACACCTGGTTGTAAAACATTTCATATGCATCACCTGTGATGACTCGTAATCGAATTTCATGGGAAGGGTCTCCAAATTTGTGTCTTCCCCATTTAAAGCATCAGTATGTTACACACTGATGATAAAACAAAAAAAAAGTCTGTCAGTTAATTATTAATTCAATAATTCTGTGCAGTTAATAATATAAAAAAATAAAACATTAAATAATAACCCAATTAATCACGCCACCATAAAAATGGGTAATGCACAGAATTTTTGTAATAATAGTGCACCTATAAATTACTTACGTGTAGGTATAAGGGAACAATATGCAAAGTTTGGGGAATAAAAGAGTAACAACTGGAAAATTACAAATAATTTATACCTTAAGTATTTTATAACTAATGGGTAACTATTCTAATATTATGTGGTATGTATGACCTAGTATGCTAAACAACAATCTTATGTTTGCGAGCAATTTAGTAAGAACATATACTGCGTACCTTTTTGTAATAATACATAGATATTATATTATAATATACAACAGTTAGTTCCGGTCCTCAAATCTGATTGGACGAGAGACGTTCCATGAGCACTGATGGTCTGACACCATCAGCACTCGGAGGCTTCACTGTGTGTGTATCACTCTACTACGTTCTAAACTAATGTGTAAGAGCAGTGCAGATCTGTTAGGAGTTACTGTCTTTATTTTTGAAATTACATATGTTAATCAGCAGGTGGTGGCAAAATATATTTTTTGTGTGTAATATGTAAAGTGAATCCTTAGTCATTTTTTACATAGCTGGCTTTGTGATCTCTCTCTCGTATTACAGCTACATTACTTAAGCTGGGACATTGCTTTAAATGGCTTTAAATTAACAATTTCAGGATTAAGGCTCATTGCAGCTGAGAGACACAACAGACGGTTTGATTACAGATCTTGAGGTGCTTACCGAGTTTCCACATTGGATACACACTGTTTAAAATGGCGGAGGACATAGCTGTTTCTATAGTGAATGACTCTTGCATGGCTACCATGCAATAGGGAGAAATACCCCCACTTGGATGCGATTTTTCCACTGAGAAAGCTGACCTTCATAACGCTGACAGCGTCTTTGCTTGGGAGTGCCAACAGTTGGTCGCACAACCTCCTTCTCTCTCTCTCTCTCTCTCTCTCTCTCACACACACACACACACCCACACACACACTATCTATCTATCTATCTATCTATCTATCTATCTATCTGTCCGTCCGTCCGTCCGTCCGTCCGTCCGTCCGTCCGTCCGTCCATCCATCCATCCATCCATCTATCTATCTATCTAGGCCTAGGTATTTTTTTAACCATGCAGTACATATTCAATGATTACAGGATACATTATGGAGATTACTGAACAACAAAACTCAAAATCTAGGGAAATGTGTTAATGAGTTTCTGCTATGATTTTATTTACAATTTTCAATGTAGGATACTTACCTTATGAAAGTGTATTGCATACAGTCCATCTCAGCTGCGAGTCATGCCAGCAAACTAGGCAAGGCAACTAGGCAATCAAAATTAGAACTATTGCAAAACATTTTTCTGTAGTTACTGTGTAAATATTCCATTGTTCAAAAGTAAGATTGTTGTTTAGCATAGTATAAGGTCATACACCACATAATATTATAATAGTTACCCCTTATTTATAAGATACTTACAGTATAAATATTTGTAATTATCCAGGTTGTTACCCCTTTATTCCCCATACTTTGCATATTGTTCTCTTATACCTACAAGTACGTATAGTTAAACTATTAATACAAAAAAAGGTAAGCTGTAAATTCTGTGTACTTGCTCTGTACGTTGTGGGTTGTAATCTAAAGCGTTACCAAACAAATTCCTACCCGGCGAGCAACTGAAGCTTGAAGTGCTACCTCCATGTTTTTGCAAGTCTCAGCACATATTGTTAGAAATTAAGTACACCAACTATCTGTCTTCCAAACAATGCATTTGGTGTACCCCAATTCACTATGGTAAGCCTATAATAATTATTTATATTTTAGAGCTGTCAGGACGGATTTGGTGGGAAAATGCATATTTCTGTTAGTTATTTGTGCCAACTGAACCGTGCTCTTCAAGGGGGCCAAGTAGGTACGGAGCGATCACACTAGTCAAACAAACTGGACTTTGGAGGTCAAACGTGCTTGGGCACAGTACAGATGGCCTAGTGTGAGTACACCCTTGTACTACAAATACGATGTTGTCAAATCTGTTTCTGATTACATTTAAAGGTGGTTTGAGTGATCCAATTTTGACAGTTTACACCTGCATTTAGCGTTGAGCACTTGTGATCGGGTTGCTGAAACTGATGTTACTGTAATACCAGGTGAAAACATGGTCTAAGTTACATGCAACTGCAAGAAGTGTTGAGATATATAATACGTCTGAGTTTGGGCTTTTCTGATGTCATAATTTCTCTTTGATACACTTCTAGGTGTGGGCGTGTTTGTATATGAGTTTCAGGCACTGAGACACGCCATTGAGAAGCTAGCAGGTGTCTGCCACATAAAACTAGCTGCAGACAGCACAGTGCGCAGATCCTGAAGAACCACAGCTGATTCCTGCTGGAATGTATAATTTTCTCATTTCCCTCATAAGCAGTTGGCCCTTCGCAAATTAGCACGGGGCTCTGACCCCGGCATTCCACGTGGATGGAGCAAGGAGACGGCGTAATGCGAGGCATATGGGATTTCAATCAGACGCACTCTCTTTCACACCCATCAAATCATCTCCATATACATAATTCATACACCTGTGAAGGGATGTGCTCTATTGCCACACATCTGCAACATGAAGAGTATGATTACAGGTTAATCTGTGTGGTTTGCCGTCACTTCATGATAAAATAGTCCTTTTTTCCAGTTTCTTGGGATTTAACTGTTCTATATCATTTGCACTTTCACTCATTTGGTAGTTGACTTTATTTTAAA